>NC_056517.1:19491437-19498443 GCF_014905685.2 Nematolebias whitei
TGTACAATGTTTGATGTTAAATTTTGATTCTGTTAATAAATGACCACATTCATTTTGATGGGTCAAAGAAAATTAACGTCTCACGTCACTGATAAAACCATCTCCCACACAGTATCTCTGTCACATATCTGTCAAGTAGCTCGAAAAAGAGAGAACCCGTTTAAATTAAGTATAGTATCAGGTACTTGAACTAGTCCAGATATTATAACGTGTAGTGGAGCTCCCAAGCTAAACGAAGCTAACCGACCTATCTCACTACATTCTGGTGGCCCGTACAGGTCTCTAAAGAGCTCCTCGTGACCTGATATCCACCATTTGGACATTTCGTGGCCGTACGAATGTTTGAAGAGGCGTGAGTTAAATGTGACGGAGTCTGTGTTAATACGTGAACTGAGTGTTGGCATGAAAAGTGCAGCTTTCTAATCTATCAGCTGTGTGGTATTAAGAGAGCTGGGAGCTAAGTCAATGGGTATGTTTACATGGACAAAAGTAACCGGATCAGATGGCCGGTCGGAACAAAAGTGTGTCATGTAAACGCTCCGTTCGGGTTATTTTTTGTGTATTCGGCGCGATCCGTTATAATTTGTGATCAGATCGAAACGGGTGGTTTACGCCGATCCGTGGCCCGATCGGTGCGCATGTAAACACTTGATCTGTTCGTTTTTATCTGATGGTGAAAAAATGACCTGACTGCGCATGTGCGGCGCGTACCTCTACGCGTTTCCTTTTCCGCCTGGCTAATGTGTAGATGCTAACATGGCGGGGAAGCAGAACTGGTCGGTGAGCGATACAACATTTCTAATCGAAACGTTAAAAGAACTCAAAATTATCGAACGCCTTGACTGTCGAAAGTGTAGGAACACGGAGTTATTTAAACAAGTGCATGAAAAACTGGAAGAAGCCGGAATCCATAGAACAATTGAGCAAATAAAAAAACGCTGGAAGAGCTTGAAAGCTAAGTACTACCAAGCTAAGAACAAGAACGGGAGAAGTGGCTCTGACCCCACCACTTTTTCATTTTACATGTTGATGGACGAACTGATGAGAGAGCGGCCACTGGCCAACACGACAGGCAGCGGTGTGGACCAAGGTTATGAGGAGGAATCTGAGGACTACAGCCCCGAAGCAAATCCGGAACAAAGCATCCTTTCCGGTAAGATACTCTTCAAGCCACATTAACCCTCTGTACTGTATTACTTGGTGTAACTGGGATACAACAAATATGTTAAAATGTAATTATAATAAGAAGCAAGAGTAGCTTTAGGGCTAGCATAATTATACCTCCAAGGATTGTACACAGTAGAGAACATGAGACCTATATTGTGGATTATAACACTACCCCAACTAACCAGATAATTAACCTAACAAATTTCAACATACCAGGGGACCAGTTAGACTTTATTTTTTTCTTTTTCAGATGATGAGTCCAGCTTTGATGAAGCAGCTGACAGCAGCACACAACAAACAACAGTCCAAGAAACTTTCAACAGACGAGGACATCAAGGAAGAGTAAGTTGTGTGTTCCAGATGACAAAAACAGTAACAAATGTTTATACAGTGTTTAGAGAGATTATGTTAGTACTGCATCCAAGCAAGTAATAGTGTTTTACATCATTGCAGGACCACGAGGGAACTCTGGTTATGCAGACTTGGGCCACCGAACAGCAATCCTTCTACCAGAAGATGCAAGAGTCCCAGAACAAATGGATAGAAGAACAACAGGAACGATGGCAGCAAAGAGAAGAAAGGTTGTTTGTAAGGTTCTTAGAAGAAAACACACTCTCAACTGAGCGCCTAGTGAGGCAATGTTTTGATGGATTAAAGTCCATCATGACTCAAATGACCCCACCTCCACAGGGAAGATCTCCAGTTCCTCCCTACCCCTCAGCATCAATACCCAGGTCAAAGCCGGTCTGCTCAATTTCCTCAGAACCCAAGCTACAACTCGGATTACCACCTCCATGACCTAAACTAAAGTTAAAAAAAAGTTTGTTATTTGAGCAGCAGCTAAAGTTTCATATTATATATATATAGATATTTTTTGATATTGTAATTCTGAAAGTACAGGATGAGTTGATAAAGAAGTTACTGTTGAATTGCACGTTACTGTAGTTTTAAATGACCAATGTTTTTTTCTGTTTTCATTACAAGATGTGATGATCTGTGCACATTGTCTGTTTTGCACAAACTTTTTGAATGTATAATTTTTATGTTTTTGTGATGTAGGCTACCTCAAATTGCACTGAGAATGAAACACATTTCACACAGTGCCAACAAGCAATATAAAATGTTTACAAGAATTTATTAAAATGTTTGGTCCATTAAAGAGCTCCGATGTACACTAGTATTATTTGCCGTTTTGTTATAATATCTTTATACAAATGTTAGCTGCATCTGAACACATACATGACAAGTATATATTGTATATTTAAAAAGCCCCTTTAATGCAGATGGCCTGTACGGAGTGGAAACTTGGACATATATTTGGGGGAGTGGTGGCGCAGAGGTTAGAGAGGTGGGCCTGTGATCCGAAGATCGCCGGTTCACGCCCCGGCCCCGACAACATCAAAATTGTGGGTGGGGTAGGTGAAACACCCACACTTGTCCCCACCCTCATTCACCCCACTCTGGGCCCATGAGCAAGGCCCTTAACCCCCACCATGTGCTCCCTAAACAGGTCTCTCTTGAAAATGAGTTCTCGTGGCTCAATGAGACTAACCTGGATAAATAAAGGGTAAATGAAAAAAAAAAAAATGCAGTCAGTGCCTCTCTTGCACCGTTTCCACCAACACTACACTGAAGATTCACTGGCTGGTTAGGCTGAGGGTAGTTGTTTGCACGGTCACGTGCCTCTTCCAACCAGTTGCTGTTGCCATAATCCCTCTCCCTCTGGCAGAAGTTGTGGAGTGCACAACAGGTGGCGATCATTTTTGGAGCAAAGGTGAAATGAAAGTCACTTCTTTTTAGAAGAACTCTCCACCGTGACTTCAGCAACCCGAAGGTCATCTCTACGCCCACCCTGACTGAGCTAAGGTAAACATTAAATGACTCTTGTTGAGGAGTCAGACGAGGAGAGTTTGGGTATCCTTTGATGAGCCAGTCCAACAGCGGGTATGCAGGGTCACCAACAACGAGGAGACTGACGTCCTTTCCTTCGATGTTCCTCACAGACCGCAAAAAAAGGACATACTAATATTTAGTATTTTACTTAGACATTGTTTAAAGGCATGGTTCAAACAAACTTTTTTTTTTAAATAAAACTTTACAGCTATGTATCTCTACTTTGAGAACCTTAGCTGTAATAGTTGTAGTAATACTAAATACAATATAGCAAATATTGGCAACATTTAACCATTTGTTTAAAGGCATGCTTCTAACAAACATTTAAAAAAATAATTTTACAGCTAAGTATCTCTACTTTATAGTTTATAGTTGTAGAAATAATAAATACAATATAGTAAATATTAGCCTTACTTTTGGCATTAGATGAGCCCTTTGATAGAGGTCAGAGTGGCGCAGGACATTGGCATCATGGGCACTGCCTGGCATCTTGCAACTGATGCTCCAGAAACTGAGAAAAACAGAGGAAGAACAGTAATTAATAATAAATACAGACAGTATCAAGCATAGACAGGTAGAAAAAGAAAGAAAAACAAGTTTATTTAAGCATACAGCGTGTATTTGTCTTACCAGCAGTTGTTCACAACAGCTTGGAGGACATAGGATGGCCAGCCTTTACGGTTAACAAAGTCTTTATATCCATCAGAGGGGGGAAGAACCGGGATGTGTGATCCATCGATGAGACCCATAATATGAGGGATGTGATGGGAAGCCTCAAAAGCTCTGGCGATCTCCAGTGCCTCCATGTCAGTTGGTGCTCGGATCAGCTGTTTAATTGGCCCTCTCACCATACTTTTACAAAACATGTACACACAATTTTTAACACTGCTCTTACTTATTCCAAATTGATTTGCAATGACTCGCTATTCGGCACAGCTGCCCAGTTTATACAGAACAACTGCAACTCGCATCATGAGCGGAATTGGAGTTCTAACAGTCACCTCTTCTGGGGCTAAATGACTCTCCATCAAAGTGCACAACTTTGTGAAAGACAGATGTGTCATGCGAAAATTCTGCTTCCACTCCTGGTCGGTGAACTGCGTGAGGACCACACGCTCCCACCAGTCTTTACTTCAAACTTTCATCCACTGGTTTCTGGTCGTTTGTGGAGGTAGTGGCAGCAGCATTAAACTTGCCGGCAGCAAAGAACTTTCTCGGATGTATTTTTCCTTCCGCGCTCTCATCCTACGAAGAAAAAAGACTAAAAGCATGCGTTGCTTCGCCTGTAGCTCAAGCAGGGAGTGCAGTAACAACTCCATCACAGTCATTAAAACCTGTCGCGGGTCCATTTTTGTCGCTCAAGTGTGTTTACGTTCGTCCCGGAAAGAGAACTTCTTCTTCTATGGTTTACACGGAAGTAACTTCTTCTTCGGTGGTTTTTTAAGGAGAGTTTACCACTCTGCGCATGTCAGTACTTCTGTTCAGAATCAAAGCCCGTTGCATGTAAACGCACATCGTGAACGGATTGTGCCCATGTAAACGATACATTTGAATTATTCAAACAGAACACATTTCAATCCGGTCAAAGAATTCTGCGCATGTAAACATAGCTAATGTGTTTCATTTTAAAGCTGAAATGGTACATCTGTTATCTGTGAGCTAATAAGCTGTGGAAAGCGTTTGATTATGTTTAAACTGTGGTGCAGAAAGGATCGGGTTCTGCTCAGACCCGGTTCTGTTCCGGCTCGGTTCTGATTCGTTCGAACGAGTTGTTTGCATGGATAAACTGCTGTTTTGAACTGAGCGCCGTCTCAGTACGCTTTTGAGAGTTTATTCGTCACATTTTTAACAGAAAATAGTGCATTTTGACAGCTTTAATGACGAAAGTTGACCGGACTTTTTCAAGCTAATGCTAACAAAGATAGCTAGAATGACGATGCGTCATTGGTTGAAAACCGCTGTTTGAAACGCTCTGATTCGCTGAGAGGCGAGTGATGTGTCTGTCGTCACTTCCTCTGATGTCAGGTTGTAAAACCCACCCCCGCTGCTGCTCTGTCATTGGCTGATTCAGTCACGTGACCCGGAAATGAAGCTCGTCTTCATAGGGAATTTCAATCTGTTGTTTAAAGTTGAAAAACGCTTTAAAGTTGGTTCTGAACCGCTGATCCAATTATTAAAAGCCTAATAGCTGGAACTTTGCCACGTTCAAGTTTTAAATCCGTCATTAAATGGTGATTTTGGACCGCGCTAGCCGATGCTAATTTAAGCTAACAGCTAACGACCGGATGTCACCAAAGCCACAGGAAGTCATAACGACTCCTAGTGGACATCACTAACAGTGCCTGGGTTAAAATAAAATTAGGTTATACTGCCACCTTCTGCCGGAAACTCGATATGACAGTTTCATTTCGTTTTTAGGATTTTGGTGAAATTGAACGCTCGTATTTCTTTAAAATAAGCATTTTTGAGTTAATAAACGTTCCTCAAGCTGATTTATGCTGTTTTATGTTATCTTACACATTAAAAGTCAGTAAAGTATTTATGCCCAGAGAGGCGTTTACTAGGACATTTTTCATTCACTGATAAATCCTCAAGCAGGTGCAAAATGAAAAAGTGAGAACTTTTTGAGAGATACAGTCTGGATAATCACAGAGTCAATAAGTTTACTCAATTGCTGAAAGGAAAATACACGTTTAATTGCTAAATCACCAAATATAAAATAAATATAACAGAAAAGGAAACCTTTCTGATTTATTTTACCACCTAAAAACACAACATCTTCCAGTCTATTTATTTAAATAAAATAAATAAAGAGATAATGGAAAAAGAGGAGGTAAACATTGACCTTTCAGACTCCCAGTCAGAAGATGACAGTCAACAAGATGACATCATCCAGGGAGCTTTAAATATTTTAACAAACCCAATAATTGGCACACAATTAGAAGAGATGGATGAAATTCAGAAAGCTACGGTACTAAAAAGTTTAGCAGAAAATGCCACGGTGGCAGAGAATAAAAAGCTGAGCCTTGAACGGTTAGCAAAAATTTCTCTGTTTCTCAAAGACAAATTGGATCAACAGGTTGAACACAATGAAGTGCTGACTAAACAGTATGCAGAGAAAATCGGGAAGTTTCAGGACCTTGAAGGATGCTTCCTTCGGTTTCAAAGTGAACACATCAAGCATACTGAAGAACATCTGGAACAGATGACACGTTTGAAGCAAAACGCACGTGCAGAAATTGATTCACTGAACAAGCAAGTACAGTCACTTTCAGCATCACTTACTGAAGCCAGGAAAGTCGAAGAACAGGTTTCCATGACATACTCTTCATTAAAAGAGGAGTACGAGGAAACGGTTTCACAATTGTACCACTGCAAAGCTGAGTTGGACGTGCTTAAAACACAACTTTGCCATGCAGAAAGGAAATATGGTGAGAGGCATGGACAGAATGTGGGGACACACTGGGATTCAGGCCCAAATCTCCTTACATCACACAATCTTCCACATCTGAGTGGAACCTCTGACGGGCTCATGTGAGTCCACCCGTGAGGTGAGCTGCTGTTGAACTAAGTACCGTCACTACTTCGGACGATTCTCAGCTGTTCCTACAGAGACGCTGGAAAGGTAGCGTTAAATGGAACTCCGTACCAGTGGAGACATCTTCTACAAGGTAACGAGTCTCTCACTACCTAAGTGTACCGAGGTGGAGCTGGGTTCGGATGGAGGGTGCCGTTCTTCGTCGACACATTTTCCCTCACACATCTTTTCTCTCCATTTAAACTCCCTCATTTCCCATCTTTAAAACTCTTCTACCTTGCCAGTAAATCATCCAGATATTTTCATAAATGTCTGTTGTAATTAGTTAAGCTGTGTTATTGCTTCAATCAGAATAATCACGTGTACAATGTTTGATGTTAAATTTTGATTCTGTTAATAAATGACCAC
>NC_056517.1:19498543-19513627 GCF_014905685.2 Nematolebias whitei
TGTACAATGTTTGATGTTAAATTTTGATTCTGTTAATAAATGACCACGTTCATTTTGATGGGTCAAAGAAAATTAACGTCTCACGTCACTGATTAAACCATCTCCCACACAGTATCTCTGTCACATATCTGTCAAGTAGCTCGAAAAAGAGAGAACCCGTTTAAATTAAGTATAATATCAGGTACTTGAACTAGTCCAGATATTATAACGTGTAGTGGAGCTCCGAAGCTAAACGAAGCTAACCGACCTATCTCACTACATATATCAATCTCCAGGATCAAATATAGAGATATTCACTGATAAAATCATACAACTATTGGACAAGAGTTTTAAAAAAAGCATTTTTTGTGTGGAGACTTTAATATTGACCTGGGAAATAAAACAGATTCAAATAACATCAGTACATTTACAAATTCATTGTATAGTTTAAATCTTTATCCGTTACTATCAAAACCAACAAGAATTACAACTCATAGTGCTACAATAATCGATAATATTTTCACAAATAT
Source organism: Nematolebias whitei (assembly GCF_014905685.2). Taxonomy (NCBI): domain Eukaryota; kingdom Metazoa; phylum Chordata; class Actinopteri; order Cyprinodontiformes; family Rivulidae; genus Nematolebias; species Nematolebias whitei. Next base: position 19,499,053 of record NC_056517.1, read on the forward strand.
AACAAATGGAGATGTGATAGGAGATATTTTAACGAGTGATTTAAGTGATCATTTACCAGTTTTCACTATTTATAAAAATGATCAAAGCATTACGTAAGAAATTATAATTAAGATAAAAACAATAAACACATCAAAAAAAGCATTGGACAAATTAAAAGATGATTTACATAAACAAAACTGGAAAGATGTGTATGTTGATGATGTGAACAGATCCTATGATGAGTTTATGAATATTTTAGGAGCTCTGTATGAAAAGAATTGTGTGCAAAATAATTATACAAAGAGAAATGTTGTTGACCAACCATGGATGACGAAAGGGTTGAGAAATGCTTGTTTAAAAAAAGAATTATTTGTATACATGTTTTTTGAAATTGAGAACACAAGACGCCGAAGAGAAATATAAGAAGTATAAAAATAAATTAGTAGGGATTATAAGGAAACACAAGAAGGAATATTATAGTGATTTATTAAATAAAAGTAATGGTGATATGAAAGCAACATGGCGAGTAATATAGTGTTCTGAAAAGTCATAAAGCAAAATCAGGTATTTCACAATATTTTTTGAAAGATGACAATGAAATCCATGATGAAAATGAAATTGTAAATGGATTTAATCATCATTTTGTGAACGTTGGATCAAGCTTGCAGCTAAAATACCAAAAGTAGATAAAAATGTGAACCATTCAGTTATAGGTTGTGACAACAGTATTTTTCTTAATGGAACTGACAAAGAAGAAATAATGATGTAGTAAAAAATCTTACAGATAAGAGATCAAAAGACTGGGTGGACATGGATATGATGTTTGTATAGGACAAAATGAGTTATGTTATCGAGCCGTTTACATATATATGTAATTTATCATTTTCAAAAGGAATATTTCCAGATAATATGAAAGTAACTAAGGTAGTTCCTCTCTTTAAAAATGGTGATAAATGTGTGTTCAATAATTATAGACCAATATCCTTATTACCACAGTTCTCAAAAATTCTAGAAAAACTATTTGTGACCAGATGAGATAAATTTATTAATAAACAAAACATTCTAAGTAGCAGTCAGTATGGGTTTAGAGCAAAAAAACTCTACATCAATGGCTCTCATGGAATTAATAGAACAAATAACTACTGTTTTCGATCAAAAACAGTATTGTGTTAGTATTTTTATTGATTTTTTAAAAAGCATTCGATACTATCGACCACAATATTCTCCTTGAAAAATTGAATAAATATGGTATAAGAGGACCAGCATTACACTGGGTATCTAGCTATTTGAAAGATAGGAAACAGTTTGTACAAATAAATGGTGTAAGATCTGACCTCTGCAATATCACATGTGGAGTTCCTCAAGGCTCTGTACTAGGACAAAAGTTATTTATTTTATATGTGAATGACTTAGTAAATGTATCAGGACTCCTCAAATATGTCCTTTTTGCAGATGACACCACATTTTTTGTTTGGGTAAAGATGTAAAATGGATGTTGGAATTGATGAAGACAGAATTTGATAAAATACAAACTTGGTTTAAACTTAATAAATTATCATTAAATTTAGATACAATTAAATGATATTCAGTAACAAAAAGATAACTGTTGATGATCCATTTAAAATTGAGGGTGTTGAGATTTGTAGAGTTAATGAGATGAAATTTTTTGGGTGTAATCATTGATGAACAGCTAACATGGAAAAATCACATAAATTCTGTAAGAATAAAAATAGCTAAATCTATTGCAGTACTATACAAAGTCAGGGAATTATTAAATGATAAAGCTCTGTACATGTTGTGTAACACAATTATTGTTCCACATTTAATCTATTGCATTGATGTTTGGGGGAAAGCATGTAAAACATTTACAAAGCCTATTTTTATTTTACAGAAATGAGTTGTAAGATTCATCACTGGAAAGCATTACAGTCACCCATCAAGCACATTATTTTATCAACTGAAGTTATTGAAGTTCCATGATTTGGTAGATGATTTGGTATTTTATTAGTTATGTACAGGGCTCAAAATAATACATTACTATTAAATATCCAAAGAAATTTTGTTAAAAGGCCAAGTTGTTACAATCTTAAGGGGATAGAGATATTTGTCAAACCAAAATTCAGAACTAGTCTGAAGGGAAGGTCTCCCTCAATCCAAGGAATTGGATTGTGGAATGGTCTAGAGAGTGATGTTAAAAATGCCAAGTCACTGTGTATATTTAAGAAAAAGATCAAAGCTGAATTGTTACAAAAATATATATGAAGTAGCTTAGTGTGTTTTGTATTAGAGTTAGAAAAATTAGAAAGAGTTATTTGTTTTGTTCTGTTACTTGAAGATTATTATGAATTAACTAATTGATTGAAAAAAGGGGCATATACAGGTCCTTCTCAAAAAATTAGCATATTGTGATAAAGGTAATTATTTTCCATAATGTAATGATAAAAATGAAACTTTCATATATTTCAGATTCATTGCACACCAACTGAAATATTTCAGGTCTTTAATTGTTTTAATACTGATGATTATGGCATACAACTCATGAAAACCCAAAATGCCTGTCCCAAAAAATTAGCATATTTCATCCCACCAATGAAAGACAAGTGTTTTAATACAAAAAACGGCAACCTTCAAATAATCATGTTCAGTTATGCACTCAATACTTGGTCGGCAATCCTTTTGCATGAATGACTGCTTCAATGAGGCCTGGCATGGAGGCAATCAGCCTGTGGCACTGCTGAGGTGTTATGGAGGCCCAGGATGCTTCGATAGCGGTCTTAAGCTCATCCAGAGTGTTGGGTCTTGCGTCTCTCAACTTTCTCTTCACAATATCCCACAGGTTCTCTATGGGGTTCAGGTCAGGAGAGTTGGCAGGCCAATTGAGCACAGTAATACCATGGTCAGTAAACCATTTACCAGTGGTTTTGGCACTGTGAGCAGGTGCCAGGTCGTGCTGAAAAATGAAATCTTCATCTCCATAAAGCTTTTCAGCAGATGGAAGCATGAAGTGCTCCAAAATCTCCTGATAGCTAGCTGCATTGACCCTGCCCTTGATAAAACACAGTGGACCAACACCAGCAGCTGACATGGCACCCCAAACCATCACTGACTATAGGTGCTTCACACTGGACTTCTGGCATTTTGGCATTTCCTTCTCCCCAGTCTTCCTCCAGACTCTGGCACCTTGATTTCCGAATGACATGTAAAATTTGCTTTCATCCGAAAAAAGTACTTTGGACCACTGAGCAACAGTCCAGTGCTGCTTCTCTGTAGCCCAGGTCAGGCGCTTCTGCCGCTGTTTCTGGTTCAAAAGTGGCTTGACCTGGGGAATGCGGCACCTGTAGCCCATTTCCTGCACACGCTTGTGCACGGTGGCTCTGGATGTTTCTACTCCAGACTCAGTCCAATGCTTCCGCAGGTCCCCCAAGGTCTGGAATGGGCCCTTCTCCACAATCCTCCTCAGGGTCCGGTCACCTCTTCTCATTGTGCAGCATTTTCTGCCACACTTTTCCCTTCCCACAGACTTCCCAATGAGGTGCCTTGATACAGCACTCTGGGAACAGCCTATTCGTTCAGCAATTTCTTTCTGTGTCTTACTCTCTTGCTTGAGGGTGTCAATGATGGCCTTCTGGACAGCAGTCAGGTCGGCAGTCTTACCCATGATTGCGGTTTTGAGTAATGAACAAGGCTGGGAGTTTTTAAAAGCCTCAGGAATCTTTTGCAGGTGTTTAGAGTTACGTCGTTGATTCAGGTGGTTAGGTTAATAGCTTGTTTGGAGAACCTTTTCATGATATGCTAATTTTTTGGGACAGGCATTTTGGGTTTTCATGAGCTGTATGCCATAATCATCAGTATTAAAACAATTAAATACCTGAAATATTTCAGTTGGTGTGCAATGAATCTGAAATACATGAAAGTTTCATTTTTATTATTACATTATGGAAAATAATGACCTTTATCACAATATGCTAATTTTTTTAGAAGGACCTGTACATGAATATTGAAATCACTCATTATGATGATTTTATCAGTATTTAATAGTAAGTCAGTTAATAATTCTGAGAATTCAGACAAAAACTGAGAGTAGGCGCCTGGTGGACGATATATAACAACTAGTAAAAGTGGCTCTTCTGATTTCCATTTTGGATGAGAAAGACTGACAGTGATTCAAAAGAATCATAACTAATAACTGGTTTGGCATTAATCAATGATCCTGACTGAAAAATAGAAGCTACTCCTCCACCTCGGCCAGTTGTTCTATGAACATGAAAAATTAAATAATTAACAGGAGTGGATTCATTTATACCAACAAAATCCTCCTGTTGTAGCCAAGTTTCTGTCAGACAGAATAAATCAATATGATGATCAGTTATCAGTTCATTAATGATTTTATGATTTTGCTCTGGTAAAGTAACTGTATTTATTTTAATCAGATTTTTATGGTTTATATTTTTAGAGTTGATTTTTGGTTTATTTAATTTGAGCTGTGGGCGAGTTGACACTGTTTCAATGTGGGTATGGGTGGGTAACAGAGGAGAAGCAGCAGTGAGGTGTGGAGGACTACAACTCTGCTTCCTGGACTGGACCCTGGGTTGTCAATAATTTGGGGGATAAACAAAATCAGCCATATTTCTAGAAAGAAGAGTGGCTCCGTCCAAAGTGGGATGGATGCCATCTCTCCGCATCAGACCAGGTTTTCCCCAGAAAGAACTCCAGTTATCTATGTAGCCCACGTCGTTATCAGAACACCACCTGGACACCCAGCGGTTAAATGACGACATACGACTAAACATGTCATCGCTGGTCAGGTTGGAGAGGGGGCCAGCGAAAACTACAGAGTCCGACATGATTTTAGCAAAGTCACACACCGAAGCAACATTAATTTTAGTGACCTCCAATTGGCGTAACCGGGTGTCATTACCGCCGACATGAATAACAATCTTATTATATTTAGCCTTAGCCTTAGTCAGCAGTTTCAGATAAAGGATTTACTTTGTCTGAGAGTGAGCGCCTCAGAAGAGATGAAGAAGTGTGCGGTGCTTTGCCTCACAGAAACGTGGATTACAAGCGCAACGCCGGACACAGTTTTCCAGATGGATGAGAAACTTTTTTTTCGAGCGGACCGCTGCAGCGAGCTAACGGGGAAATCATGGGGAGGCGAAGTGTGCATTTACATGAGTAAAAGTTGGTGCACGAACTGTACTAATATTAAAAGTTCATGATCGAAGGCTTTGGAGCAAATAATAGTGAAATGTCGGCCACAATATTTTCAATGCAAGTTCAAAGTGACTTTCATCACAGTTATTTACATTCCTCCGGATGCTAATGTTAATGACACCTTGCAAGAACTTCATGATATAATCAGCTCTTTGTAGAACAAACACCCTGAGGCGCTTTACGTGGTAGCCGGTGACTTTAATCATGTGAATCTAAAGGACTGTTTCCCAAGCTTTTATCAACATGTGTGCATACCAACACGTGGAGACCACACGCTGGACCGTGTTTACATGAACGTAAAAGATGCATACAAAGCCGAACCCCGCCCCCACCTAGGACTGTCAGACCACATCTCAGTCTTCCTGGCTCCTGCTTACATGCCCCCGCTGAGATGCTCCAGACTGGTACAAAAGAAAGTTAAATGTTGGATCCAGGACAGTGGCCCCATACTGAGAGATTGTTTTGATCGAACAGACTGCCAGGTTTTCAGAGAAGCTGCTGAAAATTGAGGATCGCTTGATCTGGACCAATACACATCCTCAGTTCTAGGTTACATTAGTACATGTACTGATACCGTCTCCACTATCAGATATGTTAAAATCTATCCAAATGGAAAACCTTGGCTAAATGCAGAGGTGCGCCCCCTGCTGACAGACAGGAACACTGCCTTCAGGTCTGGAAGCTCAGAGGAGCTGAGTAGGACAAGGAAAGAGCTGCTTGCTGGTATTAAGAAGGCCAAGGCCACATATGTACAGAGGATCGAGGGTCATTTCACCTCGCAAGACCCTCGGAGCATGTGGAGGGGCATTAAGTGCATAACAGATTATAAAGGAAGGAATGAACATTGTCCCAAAGACCCATCTCTGCCTAATGCCCTCAACAAGTTCAATGCATGCTTTGAAGACCCGAACAAATCACCTAGCACCAGACTCACCTCACCACCGGATGTAGAGCATCTCTGCATGACCTCAGCAGCAGTACTTTCAGGAGGATTAATCCACACAAGGCAACCGGCCCAGACGACATCCCCAGAAAAGTGTTGAAAAAATATGCCGATCAGCTCTGTGAGCTGCTGGCAGACATCTTTAACACCTCACTTACCCTGGAGACAGTTCCCACCTGCCTGAAGACTGCTATCATCATCCCAGTCCCAAAAAGCTCTATAGTGACTGGTCTGAATAACTATCGACCAGTGGCCCTCACCCGGATAGTCGCTAAATGCTTTGAAAAACTGGTCATGACTCACATCAAAACAACCATCAACATCAATGAGGACCCTCATCAGTATGCATACTGCGAGAATCGATCAACAGAGGATGTCATCTCCTCTGTGGTCCACACTGCGCTCAACCACCTAGAGCAGAAAAACTCTTACATCCGTATGCTCTTTGTGAACTTCACATCCACCTTCAACACCACGATCCCCCAAACCCTGATGGACAAACTATTCACACTAGGACTAAGCTCATCCATTTGCAACTGGGTACAAGACTTCTTAACAAACTGACCACAGTCAGTGATGATCCAAAACTTCCCCTCTTCCATCATAACCCTCAGCACTGGCTCTCTTCAGGGATGTGTGTTGAGCCCCCTCCTGTTGACTCTGCTCACGTATGATTGTGTAGCTACTCATCCAGGCTGTCACATTGTAAAGTTTGCAGATGATACAATGGTGTTGGGATGCATCACAAACAATATGAGTCCAGCTACAGGCAAGAGGTGGAACACCTGGAGAGCTGGTACAAAGAGAATAACCTTCACATCAATGTGAAGAAGACAAAGGAGATGACTGTGGACTTCAGAAGGAACAAAAACACCTACACCTCCATGAACATAAGAGGATCTGCGGTGGAAGTGGTCTCCAGCTACAAGTACTTGGGTGTACACATGAATGACAACCTGAGCTGGAGTAGCAACACTACAAACCTGATCAAGAAAGCTCATCAGAGACTCTACTTCCTCAGACGGCTGAGACGAGCTGGTCTGGGAAGCTCAGTCCTCACCTCCTTCTAGAGGTGTGCAGTGGAGAGCATCCTCTGCTCCAGCAACAACGTGTGGCATGGAAGCTGCACAGCTGCAGAAAGAAAAGCTTTGCAGAGAGTGGTGAAGGCTGCACAGAAGACTGTTGGAGTCAGCCTCCCCACCATCACAGACATCTACACCTCCAAATGCAAGAAGAGGGCCACCTGCATCATGAAGGACCCCACTCACACAGCACACACACTTTTTGCCCCACTCCCCTAAGGAAGGAGGTTGAGGAGCATTAAGTGTAGAACCACTAGACTGAGGAACAGCTTCTACCCTGAGGTTGTTAGACTCATGAATCTCTAACCAGAATAATCACTGTGAAAAAAACTGATAAATGGACTGTACTTATATAGCCCCTTTCTATCTTATTTCAAGATACTCAAAGCGCTTTACTCTATAATCTTTGTCTTCATTTACCCATTCATACAGCACTCTACTAGATCTCTACAAAGCTAATTGAACAAATCATTCTAAAGAGACTAATCACTTCTTTAGATCACATTCATACACTGATGGGACACACATCAGAGGCTATGAGGGGTTCAGTGTCTTGCCCAGGGACACTTCAGCATGTGACTGCTGGTGGATTCGAACCGCCAACTCTCGCATTGGAGGACAACTGCTCTAACCACTCAGCTACAGCCGCCCCTGATGAGACAGAATCCAGATCTCCCTGGGTGCGACTACGATAAGTGGGAAAGACATCTAATATACCACCTGCAAACAATACGAGAAGAACAAAAAAAGAAAAATAATGAGAAAGCTGAATTAGAAAATCAATTGCTTAAATTACAGCTGCAAGAAGCTATACAAAAAGCAACAAAGAAGAAGGAGAGGACAGAGAATGTGATTGTTGCAGCGGCTCCACAGCCGAGGCCTTCTCCTGCTGGGGCACACTATACTAATCAATATCCTGGAGGAGTAGCCCCTCCTACTTCTCCTTTTCCCTATCCTGCAAACCCTCTCCCTCCTCCTCCTCCTTTTTATCAAAATCAATACAGGTCTGCTGGCTTCGGTCGCGGCGGGGGCTGGCGTGCTGGTGGTGACCGAGGACGGAGAGGCGTGGGGCAGGGACAAAGGGGAAGAGGTAGCTATGGAGGAGCCACTCCTGACATCTGCTACAACTATGGAAGATTGCCGAGCTCCACCACAAGGACGAGTGCCACCCAGTGGACAACCAGATGGACCATACTTGATGCAACCAGTGGCTCCTGAACATGCTAATATCTACTGGGGCCGCATGACTGCTGAAGGGTCTAGTCCACTGCTGAAGCTGTTCCAACAATAGAAGCCTTGGATCTTGAGTCTACGCGCCTATGTCTCTCCTCCCGACCCCCCGCATGTCACGCTGTTTTATGACAGGAGCCATGCAGACTGGTATCAAGAGGAGTTTACAGCCCAATTGGAGGGTAAGATTTGGACAATTCACACACAAAACATTTAAGTGGCCCCAGCTGGGGTGGCAGCGGCGGTGGAACAGTTACTGTGGTATCAAATGAGTGATGAAGCTGTGCCTCACATATCTTTCTCTCTCCATGTCGAGCACGAAGCAAAGGAGCTGGGAGGTATGGTTAACCATTCCCTGTCAGCTACGGACTGGGTTCCCACCTCAGTACCAGGTCTCTGCTTTTCAAATTGGTGTGACACATACAGAATCTCCTCTCACACAGAAGAACAGGTGATGCTGGAACACAAGTTGTTGGCTTGTGACCAAGGGAGAGAGAAAACTGATCATCATTTTGCCACATCAATGCTGGCCTCCCTACCTGAAGGCTTATGGGCCAACTCCCCCACGGACGTGGGGAAGACACAGTACAGCCCAATCACCTTTCAGGTAAACACAGATACACCCATTTGAGTCCCACAATTTCCACATAAACAACAAGCAGAAGAAGGAATTGCAGGCACAATTCAGGGATTGATTGGTGCAGGAGTTTTAGAACCTTCGCGGTCTGAATGGAACACACCCATCTTGCCTGTAAAAAAAAAAGGAACCGGTAAATATCGAATGGCACACAATCTACGAGCCATTAATGGAATATTAAAAACACCCACAGTACCTGTTCCAAATCCTTATGTCACTATCTCATCTCTAGACCCTACACACCACTGGTATAAAATTGCAGAGATTTATTCTCATTTACATATAAAGGACAGCAGTGGCGCTACACTCGACTCCCACAAGGGTTTGCTTTGTCTCCAGGTATCTTTAATCAGATGTTAAAAGATGTACTGCAGTCTTGCCCTCTCCCCAGAGACACCAGACTGATCCAATATGTGGACGACCTGTTGTTGGCAGCACCCACACCTGAAACCTGCATAGAAGCCACCAGATTGGTGTTGAACCATACAGATTAATGGAATCAAGGTTTGCAAAAACAAGCTACAAATTGGGAGAAAACAAGTTTTGTTCCTGGGACGAGTAATCTTTGCAGGGACCACTAGTATGTCAAACACACACAAACAAAGCATACTAACACACCCAAAACCCTCACAAGTCAAAGACATGCTCTCATTCCTGGGATTAACAGGATATAGCAGAGGCTATACTCTAGTCTACTCAGATCTGACGTAACCCCTGAGGGACCTGATCAAAGAACAGGGCATGAGAAACTTGAACAACATTCTAATATGGACACAAGAAGCTGAAGAAGCCTTCATAAAACTCAAACAGCACATGTCATCTGCAGTTGAACTAACATCACCTGATTACAACTTACCCTTCTTTCTAGATGTTTCTGTAACAAAACTAGCCATAAATGGTGTTTTGTTCCAGAAAAAAGGGGGTGAGAGAAAGGTACTGTAGTATCTATTAACAATGATGGACAATATGGAAAAACGGCACCCCCCATGCACACAACACGCAGTAGGGATTGCAAAATTAATTCAGAAAACAGCACATATTGTCATGGGACATGCCTTACAGGTACTGACCACACACAGTGTAGTGGCATATGTAAATTCTCAATGCTTTACTATGACCGCTTTAAGACAACACAGGTTATCTAAAGTACTAGAAGCCCCCAACATCACCTTCACACATGAAGGAATAAACATGGCGGACTGCATCTCCGAAGGAGAACCGCACCAGTGTGAAGAGCTTGTGGCCACACTGGAAAAAGTAATACCGGACCTGCAAGCTGACTAACTAATTTTTCTCTAAAATTTAAGCTTCGTCCAGTTGATTTAAATGCCTATATATAAATAGTTGTTTGTTTGTCGATGACGTGCGAAGGATCCGACGTGGCTGAAGGTTTAAAGCCCCATGAAAAATTGTGACATCATTTTTGCTGACGTTAAAATCTTTACAAGAAGCATGCTCAGTCCGAAAGATGTTCTGGGTGTAACTGCCCATCGCTGTTTACTAGAAACACGTTAAAAGTTGGATGTCTGGAAAGCGTCAAGAGGGGTGGTCATGTGACAGTTTGAAGAAAACTCTACTGGGTTTTTGGGTGCTTGTGGGGAGTTTTTTGCTAACTCCTTGAAAAAAGTTGATGACCTCGGGTTTCTGTTTAATATTGCCTCCTTAGATCTGTAGTTGAAAACAGACTGATCAGCAATACATCCCCAAGCAACATTTTTATTTTTTCTCTTGTGCTCAAGGCTGTGCTTCTGATATGGCAGAATCCTTAAAATAAACACCTGTATTTGGATGATTCCTATAAAGAATCTAGAAGAAGAATACCTGCAGATGACCATATGGAGCTGTTGTGGTTAAAGACAGGGATCAATAGCTTTTTTAGAATAAGGCAGTAATGGAAATGTGTTTTTATAAGTTGAGGGACAAACAAGAACCTTAGTTAGGAAGGTATAGGGAAATATAACATTGTAAATGCCATGCATATTTGTTGCATGAATGATGGTGGAGTGTGAGTGAATGTCTGTTGTATGAATGATAGTGTGTGTTTGTTAATGTATAACTAATATGGGTTACTTTACAGATGTATAAGATTGAAAACTGATAACTTTAGCAGCCATCTGTACAAGGTCACTTAATGACAGGAAATGTACACAGACTTGTAAAACCAAAAGCGGAGGAAAAAAATCATCACATCAGGCATATAATTGGGATCATGGTGGTCTGTGGCTGTTGCTGTGTGCCCTGCTGTCATTCACTGGCTGTCAGATTCATCATCTCTATAATCGAGAAAGGTGGCAGTGAGCGCTCTCCTGCTTACCAAATGTACATCCAGGGACGAGACATGAAACTATCCTCAGTGGCCATCGCACAGCTACTGGAAGAGGCTGACTGTTCCCGCCAGCTTTAAATTTGCCTGTTTTGCTAAAATGTTGCATTGTGTGTTTACCAAGAAAGATGAGGGAAAGTTTCTTTTCCTGTACAGGTGGAGTCTGGGTCAGAAATGACCACTGTCACAGAGGTGGGAGGTGATGTCCTGCTTTCCTCCTTAAAATGAACAGCTGCCTCAGGGGGGTTTCCAGGATATGCAGAGGTACACCTATTCAGGGATGGATAGTTAGGAGTAATGGTCTCTTTCAGAGACCAAAAGGGGTAAAATGTAAAGATGCTCTTATCTGCTGTGCTGTATTGCTCGGTGTATCACTACTGTATCTTGTCCTTTATTTGTATCTGCTTGGCTTTTGTATCTGCTTGTCTTTGGTATCAACAAGTACAGATTGAACTAAGTCAGAGAATGTATTTGAGTTTGTTGTATATGGGACATGAACTACAGGTAGCTGCTGGTGTGTGTCCCACCTGATGACAAGATCACCAGTAAACTGGAACGGCAGAAGAAAATAATAAAACATCTCCATAAAAGGACTTCCAGAAAATAAAGACATCAGTTTAAACTAGTTTAGACAAAGAACTGAAAGAATGTTGTGAAACGTCTCTGCGTGGAGCTTTTGTGTTTAAATACAGAAGGAACTGAAGCTCTGGTCAGATGCGTCTTGGGTTTTTGCTGTTTCTCTGTTGGTGTGGGGTAAGAGCGTCTCCTTTCAGCTGAAAGCTTTAATAAATGTTGGTAATACTTTTTAACTTGAATCTCTCTGACTGATTATTGTGTCTTTTCTCCATGTATCTCCGAACCAATGAGAGGAACAGATGAATAGGCTGAAAAGTCTGAGTTTGTCATGATTCATGTTTTCTGGACTGTTCATGTCATGTTTTTCCTTTTTTTTGTTGTTCTCCCTCAACTCCTATCACTTAACCCAGCTCACCTGTGTCTGCTTAATTATCTCAAGCTGTTTAAAAGCCTCTCTCAGCCACTGCACCAGTGCCAGATTATCTGAAGCTTTCAGCCAAAGAGATCCAGCCTTTTCAAGCCAAACCAAGCTCTTTAAGGGTGCATTCACACCAGCCCTGTTTAGTCCGCTTTAATCGAACTCTAGCTCGTTTTCCTAGAAAGTCCGGTTCATTTAGGGAGGTGTGAACGCGCCATCGAACTCTGTCACGGAACAAAAAGGCGAACTCTGGCCCGGGCTAAAACCTAGGTCTCGGTCCGGTAGAAGAGAACTCCAGCGCGGTTCGAGTACAGTGTAAATGTAAACAGACCGGGCCCCGCTCCCAAGGACGAACAAACACGCATTTCTCTTGCCTTATATGGAGTCGTCAGCTACCTTGTGTGGAAAAACAATATTCTCCATGGTCTTCTGTCTCATCTTCTGCTCATGCTAAGTCCATTTTTGAAAAATGACAAAATATAACTCCTAAAACTGCTAAAACTTGATGCCACTTCATTTTGTTTTTATTTCCAGAAGAAGAAGAAGACATGTCTTGAGAGGTTTTTGTGTCATTTCTTTCAGTAGTTCTTGGTACAGCGCCTCCACAGGCGAGTGGAGGAATAGAGCTTTAGAGCGTGATGTCACTTGTCCGCGGCGCGGCGGCTGATGGGATAGCATCCGCCATTTTTAATGCCCTCCATATTAACTGTCGAAAACAAACTTTCTTGCTGACTTTTTTTTTTTTTATCTAAGTAGGTTAAAAGAGTTTAGCGATGGTCCGAAATTGCTGCGTTATTGGATGTAATGTCCAGTCACACGACTAGAATTGTAAAAAGATCAAAAACTGACTTTTTTATATAGATTCTCCACCAGGAAACAACACGAGGAGCTCATGTGTAGGATGTAACAAAAAGGAGACGGTGAGACGTCCTGATAACTTTCTCCAGCGTCCCAAGATATCTGCTAGTTTCTTCCAGACATTCTGGTGAGTGTCTAAATTCAGTTTGTTGGTGTTGTTTCATAAATTTGTGCCATGATTTTGTCGGGTGTATCATGTTTAGTTCATGTTCATAGAAGTGGGTCAACCTGGTTTAGGTCGCTGCAGATGATGGAGGAACATGAACCAGCAGCAAAAAAGGTACAAATACAATGTGTGAACAAAAGAAGAGCAGAAATAAACCACCTGTAACAGGAGAACAGGGAGCTCAGGTCAGAGCTGAATGAAAAACAGCTGGACAAATATTTTTTATAGTATTAAATATTATACAGGACTTTATTGCTTTGCCATCTTGTTGTCATTGTTTAACACTGTTAGGCATTTTCTACAAGCATTAAAAAACCCTCACAATTTTAAATGGTTCTACTAACACTAATGCATCCTGTTCAGCATCTTTGACATCTTTTAAAGGTGTCACATAAAACTCTGTCTAATACCTGTGTCTTTCTTTTCTTTCCAAGGGATGGACGTCCATCAGACAAGCTCATAACAAAGCTGTGGCCTTCTCTCCAGATTATTACCCGGGGATGTTGTTATGACAGAGGCTTTGATATTAAAGACTGTGTGGGAGTCAAGGTCAAGGTTCTTTATTGTCATTCACATTGCATGTTGTACATGAGGTGGAACAAAACTGTGTACACAGGGTCCCAGTTACATCCAACAAAAGTATAAATGAATGATTTGCTGAGGTTCAAATCCCATCATTCAGTAAATGGAGATGTGAACTTCATGCTAAGGATGTTGAACACACACGAGCACACCTTAGAATTCATGTGGAAATGAGAAACAAGCATGAGCATTAGAAACAAATACACAATGTTACACAGAAATATACCAGTTAACTATACTGGTGCTTACATGTGAGGGTGAAGAGGTGACACTTCTTAACATTGTGTGTGTGTGCTGTAGTTTAGTGATTATTTGTTCTAATGTGGTTGTAAACCTAATGTTAATGAAACCTGCACATGCTGCTACTGATATATGTCAAATGTAGATTGGAGAAAAAATTATATTTGCTGCATTCATTGTTTGAAATATTTACAGTTGAATAATAACATAAGTGGTTGTTTTTTTCTCATTTAATAAAAAATCATGTGGTAAACATTCATGAAACATTTGATTCATCATTTCAGGGAACATGTAAACATGATGAAATTGATCACATTTGTAGTAAA
>NC_056517.1:19513727-19522887 GCF_014905685.2 Nematolebias whitei
GGGGGGTGCCTGAGAGAGATTTGATGGTTTTCCAGAATCTGTTAGGGTCATTTAGATTTTTGGAGGTCTGAGATAAGAAATAGTTGCGTTTTGCTGCTTTGACAGCAGTTGTGCATTTATTCCTCATCTGTCGAAAACTCAACCAATCAGTGTCTGAGTCAGATTTTCTCGCTGCAGCCCAAAGATGGTCTCTCCTGTGCAGGAGGTCAGCTAGCTCTGGAGTAAACCAGGGGCTGTCTCGTCCCTTTATTCTGAACTGACGAAAAGGAGCATGTTTGTTCAGAAAATAAATGAAACTATTATGAAAATAGTTCCAAGCGGAGTTCACGTCATCAGTTAACAGAATACGATGCCAGTCAAAGTGAGACAGATCCTAGAGGAATGACTGTTCACAAAAACGTTTCAGATCCCTTTTTTGAATTAATCTGGGCTTAGAAGGTGGAAGTTTAATATCTCTCAAAGCAGCTGTCACACAATGATCACTCAAAATATCAGCGAATACACCAGTACCAGGGAATTTGTGAGGCATATTAGTTAGAAACAGGTCTAAGAAGGAGGATTTTTCAGGACGTTTTTTGTTTAATCTAGTGGGAGAGTCCATCAGTTGAGTTAGATTGAGAGACAGGCAACATTCCTTGAATTTATCACAGAGGGGGGTCGACTTACACCAATCAATGTTGAGTTCTCTAGCCAAAAGGATCTTTTTGAATTTTAAATTACCAAGAAATTCCTTCAGTGCAGACAGAGCCTCAGGTGATGCTGTGGGGGGCAGTAGCAGCAGACTACAGTTAAGATCTGGCCTCCATTCAAGGTGATGTTTACAGATAAGGCTTCAAACTGGTTAGAAATTGTTTTAGAAGACACAAGACTAGCAACCAAAGAATCTCTGATGTAAACAGCTCCTCCCCCCCCCACACACTTTTTTTTGATGATCACAGTGGTAGATCTTAAATCCATTGATTGCCAGGTCATTATTGAGTACAGATTTGTTGAGCCAGGATTCAGAGATGAAGATAACATCTGCCCCAGAAGAACTGACCCGAATTGTCAAAGCATCAAGTTTTCTCAGAAGGCTACAAGCGTTTACATGCAGAAAATGAAGCCCAGACACGTTCTTAAAGTCATTTGGTGTGCTGTAATTAGTGGGGGGTCCAGGGTTGGGCTGAATCCCTGAGAGCAGTAACAACATTATTATCAGACATTTTCTTACCATACCATATCAATTTATTTATATAGCCCTTTAAACAGTGACAAAGCACACCAAAGTGCTGTACAAGGACAAACAGAACAAGCACATAGCAACAGATTACATAACAGGACACCAAAAAGTAGAAACTAACAAAAACAATAATGTAACGATTGCGGTGTACCCAGAATGAAAGACCCGAACTGAACAGAGACCAGGACTCAGAGAATAAATTAAAGTGTTTATTTACAGGTTGGTGATATATACAATATGAATGAGGGGAACGGGAACACCTGGAGAGAGAGTGATGATTTAGAGGGCTGCGGTTGAATGGGAATATATCTTGTAGATATTTTCTTACGGTATGAAGCAGGTGAAGGTATTATCCTGAAGATGTCCAGTGGCACAAGGTGAAACAAACCAGTAGATTGAGGCAAGTGGTGGAAGGCATCCAGCAACTGTAGTTAGGCAGGAGGAGTCACTGTTCATGTGGAAACTCAGGCAGGGCAGGTACAAGTAGATCCAAAACTCTGAGGAAGCGCAGAGGAAAAAACACAATATTAGTATTAACTAATATCACTGAGTATTGGCCAGAACACTACTACCGTTGGTAGGCAATGTCCCAGCGCCTGCAGAGTGGTTCCTGAATCTTCTTATACTCCTCCTGGGTGTAGAGCTGATCATCTGCAGCTGGAGCCAATTAGGAGTGATGAGGAGAGAGAAAGGCAGGGTGCAGGGCTGGATCCTTACATTACCCTCCCCTCAAGAGTCGCCTCCCGGCGACCTGAAGCGCTTCTCTGGGTGTGCCCTGAAGAACGTGGTGATGAGACTGGGGTCCAAGATGAAAGACCTCGGGATCCAAGAGCGCTCCTCTGGACCGTAACCCTCCCAGTCGACCAAATACTGGAACCCCCGGCGCCGAACGTCCAGGATGCGGCGGACCGTGAAGGCTAGATGGTTGTCAATGAGACGGGGGGGCGGAGGGAGGTCGGCAGGAGGGCATAGTGGGCTTTCCACAACGGGCTTGAGTTGAGACACGTGGAAGGTGGGATGAATTCACATAGATGCGGGTAACTGGAGTCTGACTGCCGTAGGACTCAGGATACGCGTGATGCTAAAGGGGCCAATGAAGCGGGGAGCCAACTTACGTGGGGTGTCCTTGAGGCGAATGTTCTGGGTCGACAGCCAGACTCTCTGTCCGACCTCATAAGCTGGGGCTGCAGATCGATGACGATCTGCAATCTCCTTGTTCTTGGCAGCTGTACGCAGTAGGGCGAGCTTAGCTTGGCGCCAGACCCGACGACATCTCCTGAAATGATGTTGCACCGAAGGAACTGCTACATCACCCTCTTGACTGGGAAACAATGGTGGGGCGTAGCCAAGGGAGGCTTCAAATGGAGACAAACCAGTAGCAGATGATGTGTGGGTGTTGTGGGCATACTCCACCCACACCAGATGTTGACTCCATGTGGAGGGGTTGTCCTCCACCACACACCTGAGGGCAGCCTCCAACTCCTGATTGGCCCTCTCGGCCTGACCATTGGACTGTGGGTGGTAACCCGATGTTAGGCTGACAGAGGCCCCTAAGGAATTACAAAAGTTCTTCCATACCTGAGATATGAACTGGGGTCCTCTGTCAGAAACGATGTCCGATGGGATGCCGTGAACTCGGAACACATGTTGGACTAACAGCTGAGCTGTCTCCAAGGCCGAGGGAAGCTGGGGTAATGGAACAAAATGAGCCGCTTTAGAAAATCTGTCAATAACAGTGAGAATAGCAGTGTTACCATCAGAAGGAGGCAGCCCAGTAACAAAGTCTAGTGATATATGGGACCATGGGCGACTAGGCATGGGGAGTGGCTGTAGTTTTCCAGCAGGAGGCTGGTTGCCAGTCTTACTTCTGGCACACGTGGGGCAAGCGGCTACGTAATCTTTTACATCCTCGTTCATGGAGGGCCACCAGAAGTGTCTCTTAGTCAGGGCTAACATGCGAGCAACACCTGGGTGACAAGAGATCTTATGAGTGTGGAGCCAGTTGAGTACCTTAGCCTTGATACAGGTGGGTACAAACATAGTGCCGGTAGGGCCTGTCCCAGGGTCAGGTTCGGATTTCTGGGCCTCCAAGATGTCTTTTTCGATGGACCAGGTCAACGAGCCAACCACACAGGATGAGGGAAGAATGTTTGGCTCCTGTTCGGTGTCCTCTGGTGGTGAGAACTGACGGGAGAGGGCGTCAGGCTTCACATTTTTTGAGCCGGGTCTGAAAGTCAACACAAAGTTAAATCTTGTAAAAAATAACGACCATCTAGCTTGTCTAGGGTTTAATCTCCTGGCCTCACGGAGATAAGTGAGGTTCTTATGATCAGTCCAGATGAGGAATGGTATGTCTGTGCCCTCGAGCCAGTGTCGCCATTCTTCCAAGGCCAACTTGACAGCAAGGAGCTCACGGTTTCCAACGTCATAATTCTGTTCAGCGGAGGAGAGGCGTCGAGAGAAAAACGCACAGGGGTGCACTTTGTTGTCAACAGGAGATCTCTGAGACAAAACGGCTCCCACGCCAGTGTCAGAAGCATCGACCTCGAGGATAAACTGAATTTTTGGATCGGGGTGGCAAAGAATAGGAGTAGAGGAGAAAAGTCTTTTTAGCTCACCAAAAGCCGTTTCTGCCTCCTGAGTCCACTTAAAAGTCCGCAGGGTGGAGGTCAATTGGGTGAGAGGAGCAGCGATCCTGCTGTAGTTCTTGATGAACCTACGGTAGAAGTTGGCGAAGCCCAGAAATCGCTGCAGCTGTTTACGTGTCCCAGGCGTTGGCCATTCCACCACTGCCTTAGTTTTCTCAGGGTCTGTGCGGTATTGTCCTCCTTCAAAAATGAAGCCCAAAAAGGAGACAGATTGCACATGAAAATCACATTTTTCGGCCTTAACGTATAGTTGGTTTTCATATAATCGCTGTAGTACAGTCCTGACGTGGTGAACGTGTTGCTCATCTCGTGAGTAGATCAATATATCATCCAAATACACAAATACGAAAACGTTCAAAAAGTCTCTTAAAACGTCATTAACTAACGTCTGAAATATTGCAGGGGCATTGGTGAGAACAAATGGCATGACTTCTTAAACACTCAAAGTGTCCCAGTGGTGTCTTAAATGCCGTCTTCCACTCATCACCTTCTTTGATTCGGACGAGGTGATAAGCGTTTCGAAGATCTAATTTGGAAAATATCTTGGCAGAGTGTAATTGTTCATGGATAGAGTCTATAAGAGGTAAGGGATATTTGTTTATAATTGTGATCTGATTTAGTCCTCTATAGTCTATGCAGGGACGTAAAGTCTTGTCCTTCTTAGCCACAAAGAAGAATCCCGCACCAACAGGAGAGGTGGAGGGACGAATTATGCCTGAGTTCAATGATTCAGATATATACTCTTTCATAGAGTCACGTTCTGGAGCAGACAAATTGTAAAGGCGGCTAGAAGGAAGAGGAGCCCCTGGTAATAAATCAATAGCACAATCATACGGGCGGTGCGATGGTAATGACAAGGCCTTTTGTTTACTAAATGCAGGGGCAAGGTCATGGTAAACACTAGGAATTTTAGACATATCGACTGGATCGAGTGCCTCAGGATGTTTAATAGTGGAAGGAACAGCAGTTCTTAAACAGTTCATTAAACAGTGTGGGCTCCACTGTTCTATTCTATTAACCCTCCAATTAATTATGGGGTTGTGATCTTTAAGCCAAGGAAAACCCAAGACAAGCTGTGTAACTGGCGACTCGAATACAAAGAACTCACTGTGTTCATGATGGTTCCCGGAGATCATGAGGTGTACTGGTACAGTCTTCTTAAACACTGAAGCGAACTTTTGACCTGTCAGCCCAGCCATTGTCAGAGGCGTGGGGAGAAGTTGTGTGGGGATGGATAGAAGCTCCACCAAGTCCTGGCTAATGAGGTTCTGCTCGGCCCCAGAATCCACTAGAGCAACAACAGATTTACTTTCTCTATTAATGATAATGGTGGTGTTGAGTTCCAAGCGGGAGGCAGGAGAAGAAGAAGAGTTTCTCACCAATATCTCCTGCTTTATTGGTGAGAGGGGCCGTTTCCCAAGAGTGGGCAACGAGCAATGAAATGTCCTTGTTCACCACAATAGATACAAGCTTTATTGTTTATTCTTCTTTGTCTCTCTTCTGGAGAGAGGCGAGTGCGACCCAGCTGCATAGGTTCTTGTTCTGAGTCAGGTTTTTATTCTAACATTAATGCCGGTGGTTGTCTTAGTGTGGAGTGAAAACCGGAAGCAGTGGAACTCTGGGAAATGTAGTCTTTTCTATTGTAAACAGTTCAACGTTTTGACGTAGAGGGAAAACCGGAAGTAGGCGGATTCTGGGAATCGTAGTCTTTCTCCCACCTTCGTTCTTGTAGTTGATTGTCAATGCGAGTGGCTAACTGAATTAGCTCGTCCAAACTTCGTGGTTCCTCTAATGCCGCTAAGTGGTCTCTTATGGAGTTGGAAAGAGAGTGTAGGAAGGTACCTCTGAGTGCGACCTCTCCCCATCCTGGATCCTTACAAATAATGGATAACAACAACAACCGCAACATGACCAACACAGTGTGATGCACACAGACTCAGCATAGATCACACAGTGCTGAAAGCCAGGGAATAAAAGTGTGTTTTTAAGCGAGATTTAAAAACTGTGAGGGAGGGGGCCTGTCTAACGAGCAGCGGTAACTCATTCCAAAGTCTTGGGCCTGCTACAGAGAAGGCCCTGTCACCTCTGCGTTTGAGGCGGGTTCTTGGAACTGTTAGGAGTAACTGGTCTGCTGATCTGAGAGAAAGTGGTGGGACATACGGCTGGAGCAGATCAGTAAGATAGGAGGGGGCAGAGCTGTTTAGTGATTTATAGACATACAAGAGTATTTTGAATTTGATTCGAAGGTGAACCGGAAGACAGTGTAGGGAGGCCAAAACAGGTGTAATGTGCTCTCTTTTGCTTGTGCTGGTCAAAAACCGGGCTGCTGCATTCTGGACCAGTTGGAGTCTAGCTATGGAGGTCTGACTGATACCAAAAAGGAGTGAGTTGCAATAGTCAAGCCTGGATGTAATGAATGCATGAATTACTGTCTCCAGGTTATTTTTGGACCATATGGGCTTCAGCTTAGACAGACGCCTCAGCTGGAAAAAGCAGGATTTAACAATCATATTTACATGATTGTTGAGTTTCAGAGAAGGGTCAAGTATCACTCCTAGATTAGTGACACTTTGTTTCACTAACGGTGATAGAACGGATAGGTCGATGCAGTGATTGGTGATTGTGTCATTGGGAGGAAACAGCATAACTTCAGATTTCTTCTCGTTGAAACTCAAGAAATTTAAAGCCATCCAATCTCTGATGTCAGCCAGGCAGTCCAGTAACGGTTGAATAGAGCGAGTGCCGTTGAGTCTGAGGGGGAAGTAGATTTGGCAGTCGTCGGCGTAGAAATGAAAAGGTATGTTATGTTTCCTGAAAATAGCACCTAGTGGCAGCAGGTATAAAGAAAATAAAAGAGGACCAAGGATGGACCCTTCCGGTACCCCCCATTTAAGCGCTGCCGAGGCTGAACTAAAATCTTTGATGGAGACACAAAAGGACCTGTCAGCGAGGTAAGATCTAAACCATTCGAGGGCTGACCCAGTGATGCCCACCCACTGCTCTAACCTCGCAATGAGGATCTCGTGGTCGATTGTATCAAAGGCAGATGTGAGGTCCAGTAAGAGAAGGAGCACAGAATCACCAGCGTCTGTGAATAGGAGAATGTCGTTAAAAACCTTGAATAGAGCAGTTTCAGTGCTGTGGAGAGGTTTAAAGCCAGACTGGAATAGCTCTAAGATGGCATTATCCTCTAGAAAGCATTTCAGCTGGGACTCCACAATTTTTTCCAGTAGTTTAGCGACAAATGGGAGTTTGGAGACTGGCCGGAAGTTGGACATGACTGAGGGATCAAGGCTAGGTTTTTTCAGGAGAGGTTGGACAGCAGCGTGTTTAAAAGTTATTGGTACCACACCTGAGGCTAAGCTGCTGTTCACAATGCCAAAGACAGGAGGGCCCAGAACAGGAAGAAGCTCCTTAAGGAGTCGAGGGGGGACAACGTCCAAAGGGGAGCCAGATGGCTTCATGCCGCACATGACCTGCTCCAGGGAAGACAGAGAGATGGGCTCAAAGTGGTCAAGAACAGCAACACAATGAGATGGGATGGACGGATCATGAGCAGGTGGAGAAATGAGTGCCCGGGTGTTTGTAACTTTTTCAGAAAAGAAATGGAGGAAGTTTTCACACAGCTCAGTTGAGGCTTCTAGAGGTGAAGGTTCACTGAGGTGTAGAACTGAGTTCAGGGTGGAAAAAAGGGCTCGGGGGTTGTGGGAGTTTGAGGCAATTATCGCCGAAAAGAACTTCGATTTGGCGGCTTTAACTGCCTTCTGATAATGACGCCAACTCTCCTTTAGGATTTGAAAAGAAACCTGCAGCCTGTCTTTCCTCCACCTACGTTCTGCTCTCCTACACTGCTGTCTAACGGCTTGAGTGACGTCATTAAGCCATGGTTCTGATAAAAGTTTTGTTTTCCTGGTTTTAATGGGAGCAACACGGTCCAGAATATTTAAGCAAACAGAGTTAAGCTGAGAGGTTAGCTCCTCGGTGGAGAGAGACACTGAGAGCTGATCGATCCTCTCAGAGCTAAAAGCTTCAGTAAAACGTGCAGCAGTGAGACGGTTAATGGCGTGTGAAGTACGTACAGAATCACATGACTTAGCAGTAGGACAAGGCGGGATGATATCAAACAAGACAGGCATGTGGTCTGAGAGAACGTTGTCACCGATTACCAAATTACAAACAGAGACATCACGTGTTAAAATGAGATCCAGAGTGTGACCGTGTTGTTGGGTGGGACCATTTACATGTTGAGTTAAATTAAATGAGTCCAACAAATCAAGGAAGTCCTTCACTAACGGCTTCTCCTGACAACAGACGTGAATATTAAAGTCACCAACGATAATAAAGTGATCATATCTTGGTGTGATGTAAGCCAGAAAATCAGAGAATTCACTTATGAAGTCCTTGGAACGAGGGGGGCGATAAACAATTGCGCACAGAACGGGAGGAGAATGTCTGAGTTCCAAAAAACTCAGCTCAAAACTGGAGCAGGGCATGAGGGTAGAGAACTGTTTATAGGAAAAGTTTGATTTAAATACAGTTAATATTCCACCACCCCGCCGACCTGATGGCCACGGGGCATTAAAACACAGACAGTCAGGAGGTAAAAGTTCCACCAAGGCACTTGAATCACCCAAAGGCATTCCGTGAGAAAAACAAAATCTAGTCCCTCGTCTTTAAAAAAGTCATTTAGGATAAAAGTCTTGTTGGCAACAGACCTTGTGTTGATGAGGCACGTCCTGATCTGGTCCGACACAGAACCAGCCATGGTGGGGGTGGTGCGCGCCAACGGTTGCAGATTTTTAAAAACAGCGCCTCCAGGACGGTCCAAGCGCCGGGCCGGTAGACAACACCCATATCTTCCCTGGTCCGGGCACGTAGGAAGCTGGCTGTGGAAACGTTGACCATGTAGAGATTTGAGTTTTATCAGCCGGCCGGCACGTTTTCCCCAGCGTCTGGATCGATATCTCCGAGAAGACAGGCTTGGGGCCCAGCATAAACAAGCAGGCACGTCTACCAGAAGGGGTGGAAGGGGGTGGGGGTCCCGAGTCACGATCAAAATGGTCCGAATCAGCGACAGCAGATACAGACAATCGAAGATCGAGGAGCTGTTGTCGGTCATACACAAGCAGCGAGTTGACAGACAAAAACGAAAAAAGCAGAAATAATCCAAACAGTATCATCAGAGTAGATTGCAGGCCATGTACACGGGCGCCATCTTACCGGAAGGATGTCTTCTGGTCCTTGAGTTTTTTGTGACTGATGTGTAATTACAGGAGTTAACAGTGTGACAATT
>NC_056517.1:19522987-19527305 GCF_014905685.2 Nematolebias whitei
TGTATATATATGTATATATGTATATGTGTATATATATATGTATATATATATGTATATATATACGGTCACTCTGAGCGCACCCTGCCGTCCAGGTGACCCCTCGAGCTGGGGAGTCGTCGCACGAAGGTCCGGTGTTTTTTCTCTCTCTCTGGACCTCAACGAACTCTTATCTGGACCTTTGTGGTTCTACCTGGTTCCGACAAAAATCGCCGGGTGGTATTTCGCTGGTTTACTGTTGGACTGGCCCTCGTGGTGTCTTCATAGGTGTGGGGGAAGTGTACCTGTGTCCCTCGAATTGGACCAGAACCGAACCGAGGTGGCTGTGGGGGA
This sequence comes from Nematolebias whitei, assembly GCF_014905685.2. NCBI lineage: Eukaryota > Metazoa > Chordata > Actinopteri > Cyprinodontiformes > Rivulidae > Nematolebias > Nematolebias whitei. Next base: position 19,523,318 of record NC_056517.1, read on the forward strand.
TTTCGTCTTTAACAGAGCCGGTCTCAGATTCAGTGAGCAGCCCGTTACTTTTACCGAAGGACTGTCCACCTCCGTGGAATCGCTGTGTTCACCTGGAGGAGACGCTCCGGTGCTTTGAAGCGCCGCCGGAGCCATCGGAGCAAAACCGGGCCAGGGGCATCTTCAGCCTCTTCGTCTCTCGTGCTGTGGAGCGCCGGAGTCGGACTGGAGCAGAACCGGGCTGCCGGACCGGAGCAGAACCGGGCCAGGGGCATCTTCAGCCTCTTAGTTTCTCGTGCTGTGGAGCGTCGGAGCCGGACTGGAGCAGAATCGGACCGGACCAGTTGTCGACTTCAGCCTCAGCCTCTCCGGTCAGTCTCGTTTTTCACCGGGGGTGCCTCGTGCTGTCGGGTGCGGAGGTGTCGTGCAGAGAAGCGGAGGAGCAGCATGAAGGAGCAGTGTGAAGGAGCAGGGCTGCATAGGCCTCCATCCAAACTCACCTGGATAATAATTAATTTTATTCCGGATCACACTGTTGGCCCCTGTTGACCTGAAACGAGCTAGGATCATGCCTTTCACTTCAGGAGGATTTTCTGGCAGCTCGCTCTGCTATTTGCTGCAAATTATCTGTTTCTGTTTCGGCCTGTTGATTCTGGACCAAGCTTCTGTTTCTCATGGGATCATCCATCCATCTTCACTGGGGGGCCGGAGCCCCCCTCAGCCCAACTCAAACTGCAGTTGGGCCACCTCGTCGGGTTTGTTTGCCCATTTGAACTGTGATGTTTTATGGTCTGAAACTTTTCTGCATCATTCATATTACTGTCATTATTTTCAGATCTCAGATTATCTGGAGTCACTGAATCTTGTTAATACACCTAAATCTGCCCATCACTGCAGCTTTCACTGTTTTTGGGTTCTGAATGATCACGTCTTCATTAATACCATACCATACCATACCAATTTATTTATATAGCACTTAAAACAGCAACAAGGCCAACCAAAGTGCTGTACAAAAGAACCAAACATGCACAGCAGACAGGAAAACATAAAATAGAAATACAGATACAAATAGCAGCAGAAGCTAACTAAAATGGCCAACAGAGTAGAGAACAGACCGGACCAAAACAAATCACACCGTGTTAAAGGCAAGCGAATAGAAGTGGGTCTTCAAGCGAGACTTAGAGACTGAGAGTGTGGGAGCCTGCCGGACACTCAGTGGCAACTCATTCCACAGTCGTGGACCTGCAACAGAGAAAGCCCTGTCACCTCTGAGCTTACGACGGGTTTCTGGGACTGAGAGAAGCATCTGGTCTGCTGACCTCAGAGAGCGCGGTGGGACATATGGCTGCAGAAGATCAGTGAGATAGGATGGGGCGGAACTGTTCAGTGATTTAAAAACATACATGAGAATTTTGAAATGGATCCGAAGGTGAATGGGTAGCCAGTGCAGGGAGGCCAAAACTGGCGTGATGTGCTCTCTATAGCCTGTACCAGTTAAAAATCGGGCTGCAGCATTTTGGACCAGTTGTAGACGAGCAACTGAGCAACGAGCAACGAGCAATTAATGTTTCTCATGGTTCGATTATGGGGGTAATTGTCACACTGTTAACTCCTGTAATTACACATCAGTCACAAAAAACTCAAGGACCAGAAGACATCCTTCCGGTAAGATGGCGCCCGTGTACATGGCCTGCAATCTACTCTGATGATACTGTTTGGATTATTTCTGCTTTTTTCGTTTTTGTCTGTCAACTCGCTGCTTGTGTATGACCGACAACAGCTCCTCGATCTTCGATTGTCTGTATCTGCTGTCGCTGATTCGGACCATTTTGATCGTGACTCGGGACCCCCACCCCCTTCCACCCCTTCTGGTAGACGTGCCTGCTTGTTTATGCTGGGCCCCAAGCCTGTCTTCTCGGAGATATCGATCCAGACGCTGGGGAAAACGTGCCGGCCGGCTGATAAAACTCAAATCTCTACATGGTCAACGTTTCCACAGCCAGCTTCCTACGTGCCCGGACCAGGGAAGATATGGGTGTTGTCTACCGGCCCGGCGCTTGGACCGTCCTGGAGGCGCTGTTTTTAAAAATCTGCAACCGTTGGCGCGCACCACCCCCACCATGGCTGGTTCTGTGTCGGACCAGATCAGGACGTGCCTCATCAACACAAGGTCTGTTGCCAACAAGACTTTTATCCTAAATGACTTTTTTAAAGACGAGGGACTAGATTTTGTTTTTCTCACGGAATGCCTTTGGGTGATTCAAGTGCCTTGGTGGAACTTTTACCTCCTGACTGTCTGTGTTTTAATGCCCCGTGGCCATCAGGTCGGCGGGGTGGTGGAATATTAACTGTATTTAAATCAAACTTTTCCTATAAACAGTTCTCTACCCTCATGCCCTGCTCCAGTTTTGAGCTGAGTTTTTTGGAACTCAGACATTCTCCTCCCGTTCTGTGCGCAATTGTTTATCGCCCCCCTCGTTCCAAGGACTTCATAAGTGAATTCTCTGATTTTCTGGCTTACATCACACCAAGATATGATCACTTTATTATCGTTGGTGACTTTAATATTCACGTCTGTTGTCAGGAGAAGCCGTTAGTGAAGGACTTCCTTGATTTGTTGGACTCATTTAATTTAACTCAACATGTAAATGGTCCCACCCAACAACACGGTCACACTCTGGATCTCATTTTAACACGTGATGTCTCTGTTTGTAATTTGGTAATCGGTGACAACGTTCTCTCAGACCACATGCCTGTCTTGTTTGATATCATCCCGCCTTGTCCTACTGCTAAGTCATGTGATTCTGTACGTACTTCACACGCCATTAACCGTCTCACTGCTGCACGTTTTACTGAAGCTTTTAGCTCTGAGAGGATCGATCAGCTCTCAGTGTCTCTCTCCACCGAGGAGCTAACCTCTCAGCTTAACTCTGTTTGCTTAAATATTCTGGACCGTGTTGCTCCCATTAAAACCAGGAAAACAAAACTTTTATCAGAACCATGGCTTAATGACGTCACTCAAGCCGTTAGACAGCAGTGTAGGAGAGCAGAACGTAGGTGGAGGAAAGACAGGCTGCAGGTTTCTTTTCAAATCCTAAAGGAGAGTTGGCGTCATTATCAGAAGGCAGTTAAAGCCGCCAAATCGAAGTTCTTTTCGGCGATAATTGCCTCAAACTCCCACAACCCCCGAGCCCTTTTTTCCACCCTGAACTCAGTTCTACACCTCAGTGAACCTTCACCTCTAGAAGCCTCAACTGAGCTGTGTGAAAACTTCCTCCATTTCTTTTCTGAAAAAGTTACAAACACCCGGGCACTCATTTCTCCACCTGCTCATGATCCGTCCATCCCATCTCATTGTGTTGCTGTTCTTGACCACTTTGAGCCCATCTCTCTGTCTTCCCTGGAGCAGGTCATGTGCGGCATGAAGCCATCTGGCTCCCCTTTGGACGTTGTCCCCCCTCGACTCCTTAAGGAGCTTCTTCCTGTTCTGGGCCCTCCTGTCTTTGGCATTGTGAACAGCAGCTTAGCCTCAGGTGTGGTACCAATAACTTTTAAACACGCTGCTGTCCAACCTCTCCTGAAAAAACCTAGCCTTGATCCCTCAGTCATGTCCAACTTCCGGCCAGTCTCCAAACTCCCATTTGTCGCTAAACTACTGGAAAAAATTGTGGAGTCCCAGCTGAAATGCTTTCTAGAGGATAATGCCATCTTAGAGCTATTCCAGTCTGGCTTTAAACCTCTCCACAGCACTGAAACTGCTCTATTCAAGGTTTTTAACGACATTCTCCTATTCACAGACGCTGGTGATTCTGTGCTCCTTCTCTTACTGGACCTCACATCTGCCTTTGATACAATCGACCACGAGATCCTCATTGCGAGGTTAGAGCAGTGGGTGGGCATCACTGGGTCAGCCCTCGAATGGTTTAGATCTTACCTCGCTGACAGGTCCTTTTGTGTCTCCATCAAAGATTTTAGTTCAGCCTCGGCAGCGCTTAAATGGGGGGTACCG
>NC_056517.1:19527405-19539604 GCF_014905685.2 Nematolebias whitei
TGGTATCAAAATTCCCGGCCTGGATTATTGTCCCAGTCCGCCCCTGGTCATGAATATTGGTCCCGAACCGATCCGAGTCTACTGGACTATCTGGTGTGAAAACAACCTAAAGAACCTGACCCATTTCTGCCTTTCTGAACCCCTGTGGGGTTGTCTGCCAACGTTTGCTCTCTGATATCAAGGTTTTGACCCCTGCCTGGCTTTTTACTTTGCCTTGCCTGCTCCTCTGCCTGACAAGTTGTTACTCTCGGATCTTGTGGTTTGACCCCTGCCTGGCCCTCTGGATTCTGCTCAGCCTGCCAATTTTCTCTAACCTGTTTTGTTTTGTGAAGACCTCATCATCTATCTGGACCTTTTGCTCGGGCCATGCTCTTCCTGGGATGTCCTTACCTTGACAGGTTGGTCTAATCTCTTAAATCTAAAGCTAAAATTGACCTGCCTTGCCCCTGTCACTTATCTGCCTCTCTCGGCTTCAGATCTGCAAATCAGTCCCTGAGGTCCAGTGTCCAGAGCTACAGTCTTCATTTAAAATAAAGCCTGTAAATGCTTTTTTCTGTGTGTTGGTAGCATTTCTGGGTCCTTAGTTTACTTAATCATTACAGAGTTGTTGTGTTGATTTTCCTTGACATTATTTTTGTAATAAAACTTCAAAGACAACTTTGGTCTCTGTATTCAGATGAATATTCATTTGTTCTTGTATAGAACTCCCTGTAATTAACAGATTCTACTTCAGTGACTGATTCTGCTCATTAAAGGGGGAATATATTTAAGATGTTGTTGGTCAGTAAACTGACCAGCTGGTGCCCCACTTTAACGAGAGCTAAATAAATAAAATACATGTAGTGGAGGGGAGTGGAGACTGTGTCACCCTTCTTATCCTGATGCATGCTCAATAATCCAGGTAGAAAAATCTAAAATTAAATTAAATCTCAGGAAGTCCAACATTTCACTGATCACATGAACTCTGTGGCTAAGTGCATCAAGTTCACATGAAAAAATGTAAAAAATGGCAGGCTGGCTTTCTTGGACTGTGAGGTCTCAGTTTCTGATGGAGGACATTTGCAAACTGAGGTGTACTGCAAACCCACCCACACAGACCAGTATTTGCAGTTTGACTCCCATCACCCTTTGGAGCACAAGTTAGGAGTCATCAGAACTCTGTACCACAGAGCAAACAGCATCACTAACTCAGGAACCAGGCAGAAGGAGAAATCCCACACAAGACAAGCTCTAGAGCAATGTGGATATCCTAACTGGGCGTTCTTGAAAGCAGAGAAGAAACTCAAACAGGACTCCAGCCAGCCATCAGGTGAAAAGGAGGAACCCAGACCAGTGGTCATTCCGTATGTGGCGGGAGTATCAAAGAAACTGAGACGTTTATTTTCTAAACACAACGTCCCAGTGGCTTTTAAACCCCAAAATACATTATGGCATAGACTGGTTCATCCCAAAGATCCAGTCCCCCGGCACAGAGTAATGTATATGCTGTTCAGTGTCAGGAGGGCTGTGATCAGTCTTACATAGGGGAAACTAAACAGCCACTGGCCAAAAGGATGGCCCAGTACAGAAGATCAACATCATCAGGCCAGGACTCTGTGGTCTACACTCATCTCCAGGCCAGCGGCCACTCTTTCAGGGATGAAGATGTTCACATCCTGGATAAAGAGGAATGATGGTTTGAGAGAGAAGTAAAAGAGGCCATCTTTGTGAAAAGAAACCATCCATTATTAAACAGGGGTGGAGGCCTCCATGTTCAACTGTCCCCCTCTTACAATGCTGTGATTGCTAGTATCACTCAGCCCCCTGTGAATAGTAAACAGCCATCAGTGTGCTAATGATCCATTGTTAGGCTGATGGTCCTTCTTGATCATGTGAACAGCTGGTTTTGGTTGTCAGCAGCAAACTGGTTGATCCACTATGAGAAGGTGCTATTTATGAGACTGAGCTGAATACAGCACCTCAGACTGAAGAAGTCTTTCAGATGAAAGACGAAACGTTTCTACTTTTTTGTTTGTTTTGTTTTGTTTTTTGAATGTCCAGAGGACCAGACTTAACTTTTTTAGAGATGTCACCCTTCTTATTACTACACGACCGACAAAGCTGAGAGGTCACTTACACCTCTTTGCTGACGTCAGAGCTAACAGCAAAGCTGTCTTGAGAGATAAAAAATTCAGCTAAACCTGGTCCAGAGGCTCAAAGGGATCTTCAGACAGTGCGCGGAGCACGATTGTTAAATCCCATTGTGGAAGGAGTGTGCGCAAGACCGGTCTTTGTGTCTGCTTTGTGTCTTCTTTTGTCTGTGCAGCCCTTTTAAGAAATGTTTCATAAGAGGATGATTAAAAACTGTTCTGTCATTAAACCCCTCATGACAGGAGGAAATGGCTGTAGCGTACGTTTTAATCATGCTGAAGGCCAGGTTTCTGTCTATCAGCAGCTGCAGAAAGGATAAAACACAAGTTAACAGACAAGAGGTGTGGTCCACCTCCCTCTCCAAACCCCATTTCTGAAAACCTCCCCACTTGGCTGTGTAACATGCCGTGGTGGATGCTGCACGCGCACTTTGGATCGTACGCACCACATCCAAAGAGAACCCCCAACTCTCTAAAACGTTCCCATTCAGCGGCCAAACCCAGAGGTGCTGTCCTGTCACCGGAGGGCTCCTGATCGCTCCTCCCGCCTGTAAGAGCGCATCCTCCTCCAAGGTAGTTTCCATGGTGTGCTCGTCAGCTGTTGGAGCACTGGAAAAACCAGAGCGCCTGTGCATTCTGGGACGATCGGGACCACTTTCAGTTGTTCCTGAGGTCCGCCCCTGGACATGATATCGGCCCCTCTGTTTAGCACCTTCACGTGATGATTCTGCAGCCTCGGGACAAAGTGTTTGATTACTTTCTCCACAGAAATCAACCCCAGCATGAATATGGGGAGACAAGTGTGAGGGGGGCCCTGTTCCACTTAGCTTCTGGGGCAGACACGTCGCCACCCAGCCTGAGAGGGACACGTCCGTGGACACGAAGATGAATGACATCACTCTTCCCAGGGGAACCCTTCCCAGGAGGTTCTGTGGGTTTCCCCAGTGACTCTGGTCCACCCCCACCGATGGGGGAGTGGCAATTATTCGAAACACATGGCAAGAGGGGTCGAGACGCTGACAAATGAACCATCTCTGAAGCCTCCTCATGTGTAGAAAACCTAGTGGGATGACATCATGAGCCGCTGACATCATCTCGAGTAACCTCCTGAATGTCAGTGCAGTTGCCAGTTTGTGGAACCTGACTCATCGATGCAATGTCATCACGGATTCCCTCTTCTAGAATGACAAGCAGGCTGTGATGACTGAATCCAGGTCCGCTCCCAGATACATGATGAGCTGGGAGGGGGTCATTGGACATTTTTCCTAATTTATTGTGAAAACCAGGAGAAGCAAATACGACATCAAAATGCTCATCTGGGTCTCTGCTTCCTCTCTGGACTGGGTCAGGAGAGGCAAATCGTTCAGCTAAAGAAAAACCCTCATCCCAGTCATGTGCAGTGGATGCAGTGCTCTTTCCATGCACTTCGAGTCTTTTATCAAAAGCACCTTCAGCTCTGTCTGTAAACCTCAACCCTGTTCTGGGGACATTAATCGAGTTTCCAGAACATTGCTGAGCCTTGGGGGGGGGGGGGGCACACCTGCAAACTGCAGTGTGGCCCCTGGTGATTAAATGACACATCCATTTTGTCATCCGACATGAACGCCTCCAAGCGGAACTGCGCTCTGAGAGTGGCCGCACATGAGCGTTCTGTGCGTGGAAGAAAACAGGCCCCTGCCGCCATCGACTGCAGAGAGAGAAACTCTGCGTGAATCCTTGGGGGTCCTGCCACGAAAAGGATGTCTGTTACTGGCGAGTAACAGACATCCTTTTCTTGGTCTGCTGCCTTCTCCACACTGACCACATCTGTGGCCGTATGATGAGTAGGGATGGGGCCGATCCGATCCAGTATCGGGCTTCGATACCATCAAAATTTATGTATCTGATTTTCCGATCCAACCTGACAATATTTCTGATCCATGATGCATGTCTGTGGTTGTGCTGCACTTTGGCTACAAACTATGGAATGGATTTCCTGAATGTGAGGCGGGTCTTATTACTCTGGGTTCATGAGACGCGCCTCCGTTCAGGAAATCCATTCCATAGTTTGTAGCCAGAGTAATAAGACCCGCCTCACATTCAGGAAATCCATTTCATAATTTACATCCAGCTACAATGTGAGGACTGAGATAGTAGCACTGTGGCTAACGGCTAAACAACTTTTCATCTAAACGGCTGCTGTGTGGAAGTATTTTACTCTAGAAACACCACAAAACAAGACAGCAACTTGCAATGTCTGCAGAGTCATAGCACCACATTAAACCGGGGTAAAGTTAGTTTTATATTGGACATTCGAGCGCCGGGGCTTCAGCAGTCTGTTATTTTTGTTCAGTCCGGAGAAGGCAATCTGATTTCGGTCAGCCATGCTCAGTCTGACCTGCTCAGTCTGTCCATGTCAGAGGAGGGTGGAGGTGGATCTGAACCAGCCGGGTGCTTCAGGTGATGTGAAGTGACAGTCGCCTCATCTCTGGAAGGTTCTGACTGATTTCTGTGGATGTTCAACCACCTCACTGATTTGTGAAGAGACGGAAAACCTGAGCAGCTTTAAATCATCTGACCCAGGTCCGGAGGTTCTGCTCTGAGGGTTCCTTTGCACGTTCATATTGTGTCATTTCCTGTTTGTCTGTTGGTAGCTCGAGTGAATTGTTTACTCGAGTCGTCTCTGTTTTCTGGATTTATCTGTCTTTTGCACAGTTTTTAATTCTAGTTCACAAACGCACTTAGTACAGTTGTTTTTCTACTGTTGGATAGTGCTTAAAACACCTCTTATCTTTCAACACTTCTTGGTTTTTATTGGTATATTTGGCTCTGCTGGCTTTGCTAGCTCTTGCTAGCGTCAGCTTTGCATGACTGCTGCTTCACTCCGTTTCCTCTGTTTTCACTTGCTCCGTGTGTCGATGTTTAGTTACTCCTCTGCCTCCTTTAGTGGTAATGATACATGTAACAAATGTAGTCTTATGGTAGCTTTGGAGGAGAGGCTGTCTGAACTGGAAGCTCGGCTCCACGCTGTAGAAAAACCAATAGCTAGCCAGGTCTCCTTAGACAGTGCAGAACCACAGAGGCTAGCTCCCGTTAGCGGTCCTCCAGCAAACCCCGAGCAGCTGGGACCCCAGGCCGGCTGAGTGACGGTCCAGAGCAAGCGTAGTGCTAAAGCTAAGCCCCCAGTTCACCACTGACCCGTTCACATTTCTAATAGATTTCCCTCGCTCAATGACACACCCGCTGAGAAGCAGACCCTGGTTATTGGAAGCTCCATAGTCCGAAACGTGGCTTTAAGGACTCCAGCGGCCATAGTCAAATGCATTCCGGGGGCCAAAGCGGGCGACATAAAATCAATCTTATTTGAAACTGCTGTCTAAGGCTAAGGTTAAATATGATAAGATTGGTATTCACGTCGGCGGTAATGACACCCGGTTACGCCAATCGGAGGTCACTAAAATTAATGTTGCTTTGGTGTATGACTTTGCTAAAACCATGTCGGACTCCATAGTTTTCTCTGGCCCCCTCCCCAACTTGACCAGCAATGAGATGTTTAACCGTATGTCATCGTTTAACCGCTGGGTGTCCAGGTGATGTTCTGACAATGACGTGGGCTACATAGATAACTGGAGTTCTTTCTGGGGAAAACCTGGTCTGATGCAGAGAGATGGCATCCGTCCCACTTTGGACAGAGCTGCTCTTCTTTCTAGAAATATGGCTGATTTTGTTTATCTCCCAAATTATTGACAACCCAGGGTCCAGTCCAGGAAGCAGAGTTGTAGTCCTCTACACCTCTCTGCTGCTTCTCCTCTGTTACCCACCCACACCCACATTGAAACGGTGTCAACTCGCCCACGGCTCAAATTAAATAAACCAACAATCAGCTCTAAAAATATAAACCATAAACATCTGATTAAAATAAACACAGTTACTTTAACAGAGCAAAATCATAAAATCATTAAATGTGGATTATTGAACATCAGATCTCTTTCCTCTAAATCCCTGTTAGTTAATGGACTGATAACTGATCATCATATTGATTTATTCTGTCTGACAGAAACTTGGCTACAACAGGAGGATTTTGTTAGTATAAATGAATCCACTCCTGTTACTTATTTAAATTTTCATGTTCCTAGAACAACTGGCCGAGGTGGAGGAGTAGCTTCTATTTTTCAGTCAGGATTATTGATTAATGCCAAATCAGTTATTAGTTATGATTCTTTTGAATCGCTGTCCCTGAGTCTTTCTCAACCAAAATGGAAATCAGAAAAGCCACTTTTACTAGTTGTTATATATCGTCCACCAGGTGCTTACTCTCAGTTTTTGTCTGAGTTCTCAGAGTTCTTAATTGACTTACTATTAAATACTGATGTAGTGAACTAAGCCTCAGGTCAAATCTGGCCCTGAGGGCCTTCCTGGGACAAGAACTGTCATTTCATTGATTTGAGTCCAGAAACACAAAATTAAGTTCATCCAGAGACTTTCTAAGTGTGTCCTGCACTGATCAATTGAAAGAACACTCTCTTTTTATTATCATTACTATTTTCTTGATAATCAAAGTGTGTTTATTTCAAACCATTTTTTAAATGTTGAAGTGAACTACTCATTTTAAATCAACTGTGAAACAGTATTATTGATTTTTAATCCTCATTCAAAGTAGAAATCTAGTTAAGGTATGGTACAGAGTAATTATTCATTTTCTTGATTTTCTGTCTGAAATGAGCAAGTTTTGATGTCGGTCAAACGTCGGAGACAAACGCAAACAAGTTTGTTGGAACGAACTGTCATGTTTTTAAATCCTCTCAGACATAAATAGAGAAGCTGGCACCTGTTTCCTCCCAACTCGCCTAAACATTTCTCTTGTCTGTCTCAAAAACATTTTCAGTCTGTTCCAAAACATTTTTCTGTTTTTCTGACTTCTAGTGACCTCTTACGTCACAAAAACACACCCCTGATTAGCACTTCCAGCCAATCAGGACTTCCCAAATGAACCGGAAACAGAACTCTTTAAATGTCGACACTTCCTAGTTCCAACCAGTGCGGTGGGAGAGCAGTTCAGTTCGGAGAGCAGAACCGAACAGAAAAGTGCTGGAGAGAACAGGAGGTTCCAGACATGATCCGAAGTTCTTCCGAGTCTTGTGGGAATTATGGAATCCTCCACATCTGAGTAGAGACTCTGACGGACTTACTCCTCATGTGAGTCTACCAGTGGGGTGAACGTGTGTCGAACGAAATACCGTCACTACTTCGGACGATTCACAGCTGTTCCTACGGAGACGCTGAAAGGGTGCGTTAAATGGAACTCCGTACTAGTGGAGACATCTTCTACAGGTAAAGAGTCGATTTACACTACCTAAGTGTACCGAGGGGGAAGCTGGGATCTAATGGAGAGTGCCGTTCTTACACCGACACATATTCCCTCATCCATCTTCTCTCTCTACTTAAACTCCCTCAATTTCCCATCTTTAAAACTCTTCTATCTTGCCAGTAATTCATCCAGATATTTTCAGAAATGTCTGTTGTAAAGCTTGAAGCAAGGAAACCATGGCCGTGTGGTTTCCTAATTGTAGAGCTTGCTAAGCTATGTTGTTGTTGAAATCAATTTGCCAAAATAATGTAAATGTTTGATGTTAAACTTTGATTCTGTTAATAAATGACCGCATTCATTTGATGGGTCAAAGAAAATTAACGTCTCACGTCACATTTAATAATTCAATGCACGATATTACTCAGTCCAGAAAAATTAAAGAATCCGTTTAATTTATGAATATATCACAGATATATGTTCATCTACACTTATAACATCATCATAATGGGTGATTTCAATATTCATGTGGATGTTGAGAGTGATAGCTTAAGCATGGCCTTTAATAATTTAATAGACTCATTTGGTTTTAACCAAAACGTCTGTACATCTACTCATTCTTATCATCACACTCTTGATTTAGTTCTGACCTATGGTATAGAGATTACGGACTTGGTAATAGTTCCTCAAAATCCTATCGTGTCCGACCATTTTTTAATAACCTTTGAGTTTACATTAAATGACTACACAGTCACTGAGAGTAAATTTCATCTCAGCACGTGCTTATCAGAAAATGCTGTAACCAAATTTAAACAATCTCTTCCATCAATGTTTTCCACTGTCTTGTAGAGTAATGCACAGAGAACAGTGACTTAGACCATCTAGTTGATCATCTTACAACTTCAACGCAAACTTCACTTGATAAAATTGCTCCACTGAAAAAGAAAGTAATCAATCAGAGGAAACTGGCTCCTTGGTTCAATTCTAAGTTACGTACTTTAAGCAGGCATCTAGAAACCAGGAGAGAAAATGGCACTCTACTAATGTTGAAGAATTTTATTTAACTTGGAAAGATAGTCTGCTAACATATAAAAAAAGCTCTCCGTAAAGCTAGAATTTTATATTACTCATCTTTAATAGAGGAGAATAAAAATAACCCTAGGTTTCTGTTTAGTACTATTGCTAGACTAATTAAAAGTTCCATTTCTGTTGAACCATGTATCCCTACAACTATAAGTAGTGATGACTTCATGAGATTCTTTATAAATAAAATATTTCAATTATAGAGAAATTTCAAACCATCTTTCCTTCTATTATCTCTAGTCCCCTGTCAAATTAGGCAACTTTAAAAATTTCACTAGAGCCTGATTTGTTTGGACAGTTTTTGTCCTGTTGAGCTCTCTGAATTGTCAAAAATAAAAACCTCATCCAAACCATCCACATGCCTGCTAGGTCCCATCCCAACCAGACTGTTTAAAGAGGTATTTCCCCTAATTAATGTCCACATTTTGGATCTACTTAATTTGTCTTTAATGGATGGTTATGTACCACAGCGCTTTAAGGTTGCTATAATTAAACCTTTACTTAAGAAGTCTGACCTTGATTCAGAAATTCTGGCCAACTATAGACCTATATCTAATCTAACTTTCGTCTCAAAAATTCTAGTGAAAATACAATATTTTTCAGTCAGGTCATCTGGACAGTTTCTGTTTTTGTGCTGAAACGTTTCGCCTTCGGTCCGGAAGGCTTCTTCAGTCAAGGAAACACACAAAAAAACTGATTCTTTCAGCACAAAAAAAAAGAAACTGTCCAGATGACCTGACTGAAAAATATTGGATTGTATACCTGGATTATTGAGCATGGACTTTGTTGTTTTCAACCAGTTTGACAAGACTGTCAACAAAGAAGAGGGCCAGCAATGGAGGAGGGGGCACACCAAAGAGACCATCTAATCACAAGCAGAACTGGTTTGTTCCACTTTGGAGTAAGCTGTTGGGAGAAGAATCAGTTTTGTTGTGCGTTTCCTTGACTGATGAAGCCTTCCGGACCGAAGGCGAAACGTTTCAGCACAAAAAAAGAAACTGCCCAGTTGACCTGACTGAAAAATGTTGAATTGTATACCTGGTTTATTGAGCAAGGACTTTGTTGTCCTAGAGAAAATAGTTGCAGGTCAGTTGCGTGAACATCTACAAAGAAATAATCTGTTTTGAAGAGTTTCAGTCAGGGTTTAAAGCTTATCATAGCACAGAAACAGCACTAGTATAAGTAACTAATGATATTCTCATGACCTCAGACAATGGACTTGTTTCTATACTGGTTCTGTTAGACCTCAGTGCTGCATTTGATACGGTTGATCACAATATTTTACTACAGACGCTTGAATATGATATTGGGATTACAGGAACAGCTCTAAAATGGTTCAAATCATATCTATCTGATAGATTCCAGTTTGTAATGTAAATAATATATAATATGTAAATAATAAATCTTCTTCATACACCAAAGTTAGTCATGGAGTTCCTCAGGGCTCAGTGCTTGGGCAAATACTCTTTACTTTATATATGCTTCCATTAGGTAAAGTTATTAAACAGCATGGGATAAATTTTCATTGGTATGCTGATGACACACAATTATATTTGTCCATTAAACCCAATGAATCCAATCAGCTACTTAGACTACAAACATGTCTTAAAGACATAAAAACCTGGATGACCCTTAATTTTCTCCTTTTGAACACAGACAAGACTGAGGTTTTGGTTTTTGGACCTGAGCACCTTAGGAATTAATTTTTCAGTCTTTCGCCCTCCTTAGATGGCAATAATCTGTCCTCCAGCTCTAATGTTATAAATCTTGGTGTTATTTTGATCAAGACATGTCTTTTATCCCCCACATTAAAAATGTTACTAGAACTGCCTTCTTCCATCTGCGTAATATCACTAAAATTAGAAACATCTTATCTAAAAATGATGCAGAAAAACTGGTTCATGCATTTGTCACATCTAGACTGGACTATTGCAATGGTTTATTATCTGGATGTCCAAATACTTCTTTAAAACATCTTCAGTTGATCCAAAATGCTGCTGCCAGAGTCTTAACTGGAGTTAGTAGGAGAGATCATATTTCTCCAGTTTTAACTTCTCTCCATTGGCTCCCTGTCAAATCCAGAATAGAATTCAAAATCTTACTTCTAACCTACAAAGCTCTCAACAACCTGGCTCCATCTTATATTACAGATCTTATTGTTCTATATTTTCCTAACAGAGCACTTTGCTGTCAGACTGCAGGTTTACTTGTGGGTCCTAGAATTTACAAAAACAGAATGGGAGGCAGATCTTTCAGTTATCAGGCTCCTCTCTTGTGGAACCAACTTCCAATCTCTGCCACTGAGGCTGACACATTATCCAGTTTTAAAACTAGGCTTAAGACTTTCCTTTTTGTTAAATCCTATAGTTAGGACCAGCTTGGGTTTCCTGAGCTGTCCCTTAGTTATGCTGCTATAGGCTTAGACTGCTGGAGGACAAACTGACCACAATTTTCACTCTGCTACTGTCTTTACTTACTCTGCTCAACTTATTTTATATTTGTAATTATTTTTTCTATCCTTAACATGTGTTTTTTTTGTCTTTCAGATACACCTGGACCTATACCTGGACCTACCATTCTATGTTTGTCTGTCTCTCCTTCCTGTCCTCTCAACCAGCCGGTCAAAGCAGATTGCTGCTTGTCCTGAGCCTGGTTCTGTTGGAGGTTTCTTCCTTTTAAAAGGGAGTTTTTCCTTTCCACTGTTGCCACTGTGCTTGCTCTGGATGGGAGACTGCAAAGAAGCCAAGATTCAACTTGTCTGCTGGATTCCTTAGATAGAGAACTTTACTAATTGGTTTTTATGTATGTGAATGTTCCTGTAAAGTGCCCTGAGACAACTTTGTTGTGATTTGGCGCTATATAAATAAACTGAATTGAAGTGAATTGAATTGAGGGGCAGACTGAGCGTGGCTGACCGAGATCAGACTGCTTGCTTTGGATTGAACAAGAAAACACATCGCTGAAGCAACGGAGCACGAATGTTTACCGAGAAGTTGCTAAACTTCATCGTAATTAATGACCGACCACTATCAGTAGTAGAAAATGAAGGATTTCTCAGCTTGACACTTGCAGCCAAGATATAGTTTACCCTCCAGGAGATATTTATCAGTACAACAATAGACAATCATAAAAAACATGATTTGAAAATTACAATAAAATTATCTATCTATATATATATGTAAGGATGGTACCATTTGGTGGCCCGGTTTGTGTCTGTGTTCCCTAGTGCTCCCTCGTTAGTTCTATTAGTGCCACCCTTGTCTCGTCCCAGCTGTTCGTAATCACGTCTCGTCTTGTCCCTGTATATAAGCCGTCTGTCAGTCTTGTTCGTTGTCACGTCATACTCGTTGGGTCTCCTGTGTTCCCCCCTGAGTCTTCCGAGTTCCCTGAGTCTTCCGTGTCCCCTGAGTCCTCCTGAGTTTCCCGTGCCTTATCTTCCTGTTCATGTAAGCTTTGCTGCCCCGTCAGCCTATTATTTTGTATCTTTATTTATCATTAAATTCCTATTTTTGTATTCTGCCGAGTTGAGTCCCTGTCTGCACTCTGGGTTCGCTCATGCCTAGAAAATCCTAACAATATATATATATATATATATATATATATATATATATATATATACAAACAACCATTCACTCTCTCACTCACACCTAGGGACAATTTAGAGTTACCAATCAGCCTAACATGCATGTTTTTGGTCTGTGGG
>NC_056517.1:19539704-19547931 GCF_014905685.2 Nematolebias whitei
TAATGTAAATAACTAAAAACAGGAACATGTCTGTTGGTTTATGCCATGAACTTAGCAGATGTTTAAAGCAATTTAACATTTTATTTTATTTTATTAATTTATTCATTCATTTAAAAGAAACAAAACAAATTCATCAAAACGAAAACATTGAATGAAAAGAGTGCAGAAAGAAGAAAAATCTTATATCTGCCCCTTATTTAAAAAACATAAAATAACTTTAAACAATCACTTAATCACTTTAATATCCACTTTAAAGCTAGGAATAAAAAGAAACATGTTTTTTCTCAAGTTGCCTTTTTGGACATGCATGCATATGTTTGTACAAATTGTACTTGAGAGGAAATTATTACACCCTCATATAAAATCAATGATGATCATGATATCAGAACTGGATTGGTATTGGCCGATATTTAGATTTAGGTATTGGGATTGGATGCCTAGTAAACAAGTGTGGATTGGTGCATCACAAATGAGGAGGACATGTGGAGTGCGCCGATGAGTAAAACGAGCAGCGCTTAGGAACAGACTCGTCTTCATCTCCATTCTGCAATGTTAGGTGAGATGGGGGGTCTGACGGCTGAGGAAAAAAGCCCCCGCGCAGGATGGGTGTTCATAGCTGAGCTGACTGAGGACCGGGATGGTTTGGCATCTAATAAATGACTGTCTAAAGTTTACCTGACCAACTGGCATGTCCGAGCACTCGTCCTCAGCATCTCTTTTCACTGACAGGTGGAGAGAAGATGCTGAAGGAGGAAAAAGGTCTGCATGGAGAACGTGTGTTCTTGCCATGGGCTCATAAGGTTTCTGACTGTGAGGAATGGAGAATTGGTTAATTTTAACATCAACTTCACGCAGACTCTCTCACTGGTACATTTTCATCTTTAACTCACTTCTTGGTCTGCTGCCTTCTTACATCTCCTCCTACATGTCTCTGCGTGAGTGCAGCTACAGCGTGCACTCTCAGGACATTATTAGCTGCAGTGTTCCCTCAGTGCAGACTGAACTAGACAAAAGGGGCCTTCTACTCTGCTCCTGTTTCCTGGAATATCTTGCAAAAAGACCTGAAGCTCTCGACCTTGACCTCTCTAAGTGGCATTAAGAATGTGTTGGACTCCTGGCAAGGACCAATGCAGACATGTTCCTGTTTTTAGTTTTCTACATTTGCCTTAGAATATAGCTGTTTTTGATAGTTTTTTGGCCATCTTATTTTAATATGTAAAAGAAAAAAAATGGTATGCCTCTTTTATGATTGTCTATTGTTGTAGCTCTTGTTCACTATTGTCATCATTCTTTGTTGAAATCAGGTCTCTCTCGTAAATGAGTCCTTGAGGCTCAATGGGATTAACCTGTCTAAATAAAGGTTGAATGAATTTTAAACATTTGTTTAGAAATTAACTTTCTGCCCAGAGTGGAGGCTGTGTGAGAAAGAAAACTGACAGGGCAGTTCTGCCTGTCTGAAATGAGAATTCTGCTCTTTGAGTGAAGATTATGCTTTATATTGACACCTTCACAAGCATCATCACACAACCCCCACAAAACATCACTTCTTATGCTCCCTTTTCCATGGCCCCTGGGGCTGAACGGACCAGGAACACACCAATCGACAGCCTCTGCTGGTACTGGCTTGCTGTGGGGCTTCTGGAGGATGATCTGTGGTCGCGGTGGCTAGCTGGGGCTCCCGAGGATGTAGCTGCAGCCGTGGAGCGTCTCTGCTGCTGACGCTGGAATCTGCATTCCTGCCAGCGTCCAGCCGTCCAGGGGTAGTGGGGGTTCGAGCGAGACTGGGTCACGTGTTGTATGACCACCTCCAGGGCATCCGAGGAGGATTGAAACTGGTCCAGCACGGACTAAAAACGAGGGCCAAAAAGTCCATCTGGACTAATCGGGCCTTCCAGCCAAGGGCATCAGAAGCATCCGTAATGTGGGGAGGACATAATGATGTGTGTAGGTGTGTGCACATTAAAAAAAGGTGTTCACTAGTGAACAAAAAAGCAGCATTTCACCTAGATTTCCTTTAATTCCACACAATTAAAACATGTTTCTCACCAAGTTTGTGTAAATTCAGCTGTGGGTTTAAAGTAATTTTAACTTTAATACACTTTAATACATAGCGTCAGGTTGGCATTATCTGTGTTTATTGTGAAATAAAAAAAACATCACCACTGGACTTTTTTACTTGTGTTCAACACTCCTCATCTAAATGATGTTTCTCATGAAGCTTGAGGACAATAAGGTGTGGGGGTTTTAAAGACATTTCAACTTTAATGCACCTAAACACACAGCGTCTCTTACACCTGCAGCGTCTTACAGCATCACAGTTACTCCTAAGCTAAGATGCTACAGACGTAGCGCTCCACTCAAGCAGCCTCCTAACATGAATATATGTTTTTGATCAACCCCCCGGTCAACAATTTCTCGCACAAAGCTCGCTAAACTGGCGAGCGAGTAACACAGGTGTCTCCATCTCCTCCACCTGTGCGCGTTTTCTGCTGAGCCAGTAGGAGATGCACAGAAACACTGCAGGTGTTACACCATATTCTGTGACCACCGTATATTGTGACCGTGGAAACAGGCTGCTGTGTTTTGAGTTGGAAGTAACCAGGAAAACCTGGAGTGGAGTTTTATGCCCCTTTTCCACCGTCACAGAGCAGATCAGATCAGTTCGGGTTGGTTCAGATCGGTTCGGGTCTGTTGTGTTTCCATGTACATTTCTGGACCGGCTCTGTAGGCGGGGACTAGAATCCAACTCGTCTTACCACCTGGTGGTGGTAGTGCTCCCTTAAGCTACTTACTAGCCACCACTAAACATATTAGAAGAAGAACACCCTGAAGGTTTTGTCACACGACGTTGTGGAAGCGATGTTATGCTCTAATGGAGTACCTCATGAGCTGTAACTTTAGACCTGATTCATAATCCTACCTTACTGCCTTCCCTGCTGCTTTAAACCCATGTGTTTTTCATTTTAGTATAGATTTTTACAATAAAGATGTATTAAAAATATCTTCACTTTTATTATTTACAGATATGCACAAGGTTCATGTTAAAATTGCAAAACATCACATTGTGCTGTAATCTTTGAAACTGCTTTTACAATAAGATACAGACTTGAAAACAATTAGGTTAAATTTTGTCCTTGAATTTTAAAGATTTGTCTTTCATTAAATTAAAACATAAATTTATTACTTATTAATCTAAAAAAGTTAAGTCTGGTCCTCTGGACATTCAAAAACCAAACTAACAAAAAACATTTACTTTATTTATTATAAACTGTATTGTTTGTTTTGTGAATGTCCAGAGGACCAGACTTAACTTTTTAGATTTTTCTACCTGGATTATTGAGCAGCATCAATAAATCAATAAATAGTCAGTTGGTCTGAAAACACCATGGGGTCCTAGAAGAGTTGAAGAGGAGGCTGTTGATGTCTGTGCCTCCCTGGTGAAGATGCTGCTCCCACAACCCTGAAGCAGAAGAGGATGGATGAATGGATGGATCGATGGATGGATGGACGGGTGGCGAAGGAGGAGACCATCAAACAGCAGGAGTGGTCAGTTCAGGTGAACTCCTGCCAGTTTGCTTCAGATCAGCTGTTCAAATCTCTGCAGGTTCAAATAAAAGGTGCACCAGGGCTTTCAGCTGAATCTCTCAGGCCACAGTTGTATGGCCAATAACTGATAAATGATAACTGATAAATGATAACTGCTAAAAGATAACTGATGACTGATAATTGATAACTGTCCTTTCTGAATTTTTTACTGTTTTTGTGTCACTTCATCCTAGAACCAAAAAATTATAACATAATAACAGTTGAGCAGATTCTAGTAATCTTTTCTTAGGATCCATTAAAGATCAAATGCAATTGGAAATTCTTCTCAATTCCAGTATGAATTAAAAAAAACACTATATGCACTTAACATTGTAAAATTTGTTTAGGAAATTTAATGTTCAAGGACACCACTTAAGAAAAAAATTGTTTAATATGAAAAGTAAGATGTGAAAAATGTACAAAAATAAAAAAACTACTGCGTCCAACTAATGATTGTGTCTGTCCCTTGTCTCACGGGCTTCATCCAGAAGAAGACGCACGTGTTGTTCCTGCTGTGTCCGCTTCAGTTCTTTATGTTCATTCAGTGATGGAATAAGACTTTTCTTTACTGGACTCTTTTCTCTTTCTCTTGACTAGAAAGAAGAAACAGGTGGTTAATTCAAGCTGCATACTGTTTTTGAATAAATGCATGAAACAAAGAAAGGTGCTGCTAACAGCTATAATAGATATATTAATAATAATAAACTGATCAAATAAGAAAATGAAAAATAAATTGATTTAAAAATAATGAAAATGATAATAATGGATATATGAATCAGAAAGTATTATACAGATGCAGATATTCTTTGTCATTCGCACCACATGTGGTCCATGTGGTGGATGATCAAAATTATGTTCACAGGGTTCCAGTTACATCCAACAATAAAATATAAAAGAAAAACAGTAATAAGATCTAAGATATGAACTAATAAAAACATCAACTAAAAATATAAGCTCTAATAGCATAAAAACATTAAACACAATACGCAGAACAGCAGCACGGACATGAGTCTGTGTGAACAGATGAGCATGCATGAACACAGCAACATGAAACAGATCAGCAGCAACATGAAACTGATCAGCAGCAACATGAAACTGATCAGCAGCTACATGAAACTGATCAGCAGCTACATGATATGATTCTTCACAGTGTTATATATTCATGAGGCTGCACAAACTCAAGTTCATGTTGCTGTTTGACGTATTGTTTTGATTGTTTACTGCTATTAGTGCTTAGTGTTTTATTAGTAGATGTTTTTTAGTTGATATTTTTCTTAATTCATATCTTAGATCTTATTACTGTTTTTATTTTACGTTTTGTTGTCTGTAACTGGGACCCTGTGTACATAATTTCATCCCAATTCAGTATTTATTCAACATTTTAGTTTTTTACTTTAAAAATAAAATAAATCAAGTCCTTTATCGGCACAAATAAATTGATGTGGAACAGTTGCATCTGTTCTTACCGAGCACAAAAGCTGCAGCGTTGTGCTGCTCTGTGAGGTGCAGGTGGGCTGTGATGGAGACCTGTCAGGTGCAGACTCCTCTGATGGAGCTCTGTCAGGTGTAGACTCCTCTGATGGAGCAGGAGCCGGGAGGCTTGGAGGGTTTAATGTGGAGTTTAGAGATGAACCATCACGCGCTGAAATATGTTCTGGATAAAATACAGTGAGAAACGGGACCGAAGGACAGTTAGCATTTATGCAAATTAGCTTAGCATCGTAGCACCGACGTTGTACTATTATGGCGTCAGCCTCTTTTGTTAGTTAAAAATATGTTCAGAACTGATGGGATGAGTAATTTAAAATATGTTTAAAGTTAGAAAACACTCACCATCTTCTATAAATGGTTCAAGTAGAGCAGTAGTCGTGTCCAAACCACCCTCCAATCCTCCATCTAGCTCGCTTTGACTTTTTTCGTCGGCCACCAAGCAGAACAACACCTGCACTTCTGCATTTGACCACGGCTTTGATATTATTGTTGTTGTATAGCTTCAAAATACTAAAAGATACGCTCCTCGTGTTATCGCTAATGGCAAGCGGTAGAGAAAAAATGGTGGATCGGGTTGTTTGGAAAGACTCCACAGACTCCTCCCCCCGACCAATCAGTGACCGACAGTGTTTCTGACGTCACGGCGCGACTCGCTTGGACCCCTTGAGAAGCCGGGCCAGAATGTAGCGAGGCGAGCCGGTTTCTGGAACAGTGGAAAGACCTCAAATGCGCTTCAACCCGGAAATATCCGACCCGCGCCGTGACGGTGGAAAAGGGGCATTAGTGTCCTGAATATTCTTCTATTGATCAAGTGGAATGCATTTGTTCACGAAGAAAGAAACTGCGCCGCCTGAACTAATGTTTCATAGTAAAAGTGCGGGGGTGAAAATTAATGTTTTTTTTGTGTGGGGGGGGACTTGTCCCCTTCACATACAGGTCCTTCTCAAAAAATTAGCATATTGTGATAAAGGTCATTATTTTCCATAATGTAATCATAAAAATGAAACTTTTATACATTTCAGATTCATTGCACGCCAACTGAAATATTTCAGGTCTTTAATTGTTTTAATACTGATGATTATGGCATACATCTGTAATGAACATATACCTGTCAGATATTATTCATAATTTAAATGGATTCTTTCATTTTTCTGGACTGAGTACTATCGTGTTTTGAATAATTAAATGTGGACGGAAACGTGTTTTAATTTCTGACTCACCAACAACAGTGAGCCGTTTAATTAAAAACGATTTAAAACACATCACACATTTACAATAATTGGCAGATTGATTTCAACAACAGCTTAATTAATGAGCTTTACAATGAGAACCATACGACCATGGTATCACTTGCAGCTTTACAACAGACATTTCTGAAAATATCTGGATTAATTACTGGCAGATAGAATAGTTTTAAAGATGGGAAAATGAAGGAGTTTAAATGGAGAGGAAAATGGATGAGGGAAAAGTGGATGAAGATGTAGGTCTGTAGACCAGAACGACACGCTCCTTTGGACCCAGCTTAATTCACAGTACACTGGCAGTTGAAGATCGACTCTTTTACCTTTCTGAAGATATTTCAGTTCCGGCGTAAAGTTCCACTTCAAGCCACCTTTCAGCGTCTCCGTAAGAATAGCTTTGTCCTCAGGAGTCGTGAGATCATCACAGAACAGACTTCTTCATTGTTCAGAGCGTTCGTCAGTAGCCACAGCGAGACGTCGTGGCATCGACGGACTCTGGTCATTCCATTAGAAACTTCTCTGGAACTTGTTCTGCGTAGTTCCCGTTGTTCTGCGTTCCTCCCTGGAACTAGGAAGTGTTGACCCTTTTAAAGAGGTCACTTCCGGTTCCTCTGAGAACTTCCTGATTGGCTGATAGAACCAACAGGGGTGTGGTCTTAGTGACGTAAGAGGGTCATTAAGAGTCAAGGAGACAGAGTAGATTGTTTTAAGAACAGACAGAAAGATGTTTTGAAAAAATGAGACTTTTTGGAGCCAGTCCTCTTCTATCTATCTGAAAAAGTTAAACATGACATTTCTTTCCAGTAAACATGTTTTTGACCGTTCCTTCACTTTTGACCGACTTACAACTTGCTCATTTCAGGCAGAAAATCAAAAATGCATCATTACTCTTGTAACAGACATTAACTTGATTTCTACTTTGAATGAGGATTAAAAATCATTTATACTGTTTCACAGTTGATTTAAAATGAGTAGTTCACTTCAACATTTAAAATGGTTTAAACTAAACACACTTTTGATTATTAAGATATTGTAAAAATAGTAATGATAATAAAAAGAGAGTGTTCTTTCAATTGATCAGTGCAGGACACACTTAGAAAGTCTCTGGATGAACTTAATTTTGTGTTTCTGGACTCAAATCAATGAAATAACAGTTCTTGTCCCAGGAAGGCCCTCAGGGCCAGATTTTGACCTGAGGCTTAGTTCACTACAGTCCCCCTTTTGGAAATCATCGCCTGTCCATGGGGATGAATTCTAACATGAACTTACGCCTTCGAATGTCCTTGAGCTTGATGTAATCCAGCAAGGGAAAACAAAAGTCAAAGAAGGTAATCCCACAATGTTTTTTGGTAATTCCATTGTGTTGTTGGTAATTCCATGATGTTGTTGGTAATTCCATTGTAGCAATGCTTTAACCCCTTGGAAACAGAATCTGTAATCCATTGGAAAAAGTCATATAATCCACAACGATAAATCCACAACGAATAGAGGTGTTGATTGATCAGCATACAGAGGGGTTCCCTTGGATTGAACTGAAGATGCGGCCACTGGATGAAGAGTGGAGACCAACGTCAGGATTGCAGGTCTCCTCCAGCGAAGGTCGTCGCTGGGTGGAAGTCCAGTCGGTGCCGTTCTGGTTCAATGTGTCATGCAATTATGTGGTTAAAGGTGGGCTTATGAAGGGGATTTTACATAAGGCCTTAACCTATATGCACCTGGTGTGTAAGCTATTATGATTGGGGACCGCTACAGCTACCAGTTAAGGGGTGGAACATGCTGAAAAGGGTAGTTATAGGAGTCTATACCTATAGAAGGGCATTCCAAACTATTTTTCCATTCCTAACTTAGTTTAAGTTAGCTTTACATGGCAAAATATAGTTTGGTTCAATTGTCTGTTGTCCTTTTAGACG
>NC_056517.1:19548031-19551184 GCF_014905685.2 Nematolebias whitei
AATCAATCTGCCAATTATTGTAAATGTGTGATGTGTTTTAAATCGTTTTTAATTAAACGGCTCACTGTTGTTGGTGAGTCAGAAATTAAAACACGTTTCCGTCCACATTTAATTATTCAAAACACGATAGTACTCAGTCCAGAAAAATGAAAGAATCCGTTTAAATTATGAATAATATCTGACAGGTATATGTTCATTACATACTGGTGGCCCGTACGGTATCATAAATGGACTGTTATTCGTGTAACAATTGAATTTATCATGTTGGCATATCTGATCTTAACTGAAATTAACTTAAGAGTGCAGATTGCTGTGTGAAACGCAGCGTTTTGCAGCTGTGGGGTTCAGAGAAAGTTTACAGTTGTGGTGTTTTTAGAGCTGAATAACGTCAATGTGTTTCATTTTAAAGCTGAAATGTACGTCTGTTATGTGACAAAGTTAATTAAGCTGTGAAAAGCGTTTGATTCTGTTTAAACAGACAAGGGGTTCTGCTCAGACTGTCTGTCGGGCTCGGTTCTGATAAGTTCGAACGAGTTGTTTTAAATGGATGGAGAGACGTTTTAAAAGGCTGAGCGCCGTCTCAGAACACAGTTAAGAGTTTGTTCGTCACATTTGGAGCAGAAAATTGTACATTTTGAGAAGTTAATGGACGAAAAGTTGACCGGAAGGTTCAGGCTAATCGCTAACATGCTAGCTAGAATGACGATGCGTCATTGGTTGAAAACCGCTGTTTGAAACGCTCTGATTCGCTGGAGAGACGAGTGACGTGTCTGTCGTCACTTCCTCTGATGTCAGGTTGTAAAACCCACCCCCGCTGCTGCTCTGTCATTGGTTGATTCAGTCACGTGACCCGGAAATGAAGCTCGTCTTCATAGGGAATTTCAATCTGTTGTTTAAAGTTGAAAAACGCTTTAAAGTTGGTTCTGAACCGCTGATCCAATTATTAAAAGCCTAATCGCTGAAACTTTGCCACGATTAAGTTTTAAATCCGTCATTAAATGGTGTTTTTGGACCACGCTCGCCGATGCTAAATTCTTAAGCTAACGGCTAACGACCGGATGTCACCAAAGCCACAGGAAGTCATCGCGACTCCTACTGGTCATCACTAACAGTGACAGGTTGAAATAAATAAGGTTACACTGCCACCTTCTGTTGGAAACTTGAAATCACAGTTTCACTTCGTGTTTAGGATTTTGGTGAAATTAAACGCTTTTATTATTTCTTTAAAATAAGCATTTTTGAGTTAATAAACGTTCCTCAAGCTGAGTTATTACTGTTATCTTGCATTTAAAAAGTGATTAAAGTATTTATGCCCAGAAAGGCATTTACTAAGAAATTTTTCATTCACTGATAAATCCTCAAAAGGAGGTGCAAAATGAAAAATTAAGAACTTTTTAAAGATACAGTCTAGATAATCACAGAGTTGATAAGTTTACTCAATTGTTAAAAGGAAAATACAAGTTTAATTGCTAAAACACCAAATAAAAAATAAATAAAACAGAAAAGGAAAACTTTCTGATTTATTTTACCACCTAAAAACACAACATCTTCCTGTCTATTTATTTAAATAAAATAAATAAAGAGATAATGGAAAAAGAGGAGGTAAACATTGACCTTTCAGACTCCCAGTCAGAAGATGACAGTCAACAAGATGACATCATCCAGGGAGCTTTAAATATTTTAACAAACCCAATAATTGGCACACCATTAGAACAGATGGATGAAATTCAGAAAGCTACGGTACTAAAAAGTTTAGCAGAAAATGCCACGGTGGCAGAGAATAAAAAGCTGAGCCTTGAACGGTTAGAAAAAATTTCTCTGCTTCTCAAAGACAAATTGGATCAACAGGTTGAACAAAATGACGTGCTGTCTAAAGCATATGCAGCAGACAGAGAGGTGTATCTCAAATTCATGGCACAGTCTAAACTTGATGAAGAGACCCGTGCAAATGAGGTACAAAGTGAGAGGGAGCTCTCACAAAATCAGCTGTCATTACAAGCTCACTCATATGAGGAGAAGATTAGGGATAGAGGGTTTCAGTACCAAGCACTGTGTTCAGACAACGATAGGCTACGACAACAGTTGTAGCTCACATCAGAAGCTCTGAACGAATGCAGATTGGAAAAGGAGGTGTTAGTCCAACAAGGCGTGCATTTACAAAGTGAATGTCAAACATCACAGGAACGCTTAAAAGCCTGTGAGGAGAAACTAGCCGCAGCAACAAAGAAGATTTCTGACGTGGGGCGAACTGGTCTGGAACTCAAAGACGAACAAGGTCAGAGTCCAGGTCACCCACAATCACCTCAGAAGGATGTTGGTGCACCTCCTGCTCTTAATCCCATTCTGCCACCTCCACATGTGTGTAGAGACACACCTCCACCCTTACCTAAAGTAGCAGGGACAGACCTGAACAGGTCTCCCCTACTAAGCAGGCAAGAGAGACCATTGAAACTTCCTCTCTCAATAGATGAACTTCAAAAACTCTCAAAATATGTACAACGCTTTGTACCTGGCCCAATGGGTTCAACTGGTACAAAAGCGTATCTCAAAGACCTAGATTTCAGACTGAGTGGTTATCCTAATGCTACGGTTGAGAATAAAATCAGTCTGATTGTAAGGATCCCACCGCCTGCAGCCTGCCCTGCTGATGGCCGCTGATTACCAACACCTGGCGGCCATCAGCCTGATGAGCCTCTCCATCTACTTAAGGCTGCAGTCCGGTGTGATTCGACGCTGGAGCATATCACCTCTTATGATATTGTACTGTTGTGAGGCAAATGTCTTGGTGAAAAGAATTTGTTCACCTTTTGCTCTTTTTTCCAGTTTCCTGGTTCCTCGTGCTCTCTGGATTTCCCTCGTGACCTGATTTGGATCCTAGGCCTCTCAGGTATTCCTCGTGCCTCTTTGCCTCCAGTGCCAGCCTTCCTCGTTCCCCTTTTTGGACTCTTTTGGATTTCCCTCTGCTGCTCGCTCGCCTTGGACTGAAGGACCAGCTCTCCCTTCGGGTTGGACTGTAAGGACAAACACACTCCTTAACAAACAGCTTGAGCCTTCCCCGTTGGACAGCTAATAACCTGTCGTCCCTCTTTCCAGGAGCCTCAGACCAGCAGCCTGTGGATGTGATTTAAACTCACTGTAAATAATAAACACTGT
>NC_056517.1:19551284-19551723 GCF_014905685.2 Nematolebias whitei
ATCAGCGGCCATCAGCAGGGCAGGCTGCAGGCGGTGGGATCCTTACAGTACCCCCCCTCAAGA
This sequence comes from Nematolebias whitei, assembly GCF_014905685.2. Taxonomy (NCBI): domain Eukaryota; kingdom Metazoa; phylum Chordata; class Actinopteri; order Cyprinodontiformes; family Rivulidae; genus Nematolebias; species Nematolebias whitei. The sequence continues at coordinate 19,551,348 of NC_056517.1, forward strand.
ATCGCCACCTGGCGACCTGAGGCGCTTCTCGGGGTGGTCTCTGTAAAACCTGGAAATTAAACTGGGGTCAAGGATAAAGGGCCTGGGGATCCACGACCTCTCCTCAGGACCGTACCCCTCCCAATCGACCAGGTACTGGAAACCCCTGCCCCTGCGCCTCACGTCCAAGATGGAACGGACGGAGAATGTAGGGTGGTTGTCGATCAGGCGGGGCGGCGGAGGGAGGTCAGATGTAGGACACAGGGGACCAAGGGGACTGAGGGAAACAGGTTTCACTTGGGATACATGGAACGTGGGATGAATGTGCATGGCCCTGGGGAGCTGGAGGCGGACCGCAGAGGGGTTGATGATGCGGGTGATGGGAAAGGGACCAATG
>NC_056517.1:19551823-19568243 GCF_014905685.2 Nematolebias whitei
GTGCTTATCACTACCTCCAGTGGTTACCTTTGCCTATCGGAAAGCAGTCATGGCACCCCAGATGGGACAAGAGCAGTCCCAGAAGTGAAGACGCGCTACAAAGGACTGATAGGCGTCGATAGAGCAGCTCTAGAGAGTAAGGAGCTGTCAGTGACTGGGAGACCCCCCAGTTAGTACCCCCAATAGATCACTAGAGGCTAGTGAGGAGGGGTAGAAGGCTTACGAGGGTTACTGACCATAATCCAGAATCGTAGGTAAGCAGCTAGTCTGTCCTAGTCCAAAACGTTAGGATAAAGTCTGGAGACTTTGAGGACCGACAAACTTGACCCGACAAGAAAAGACATAACGATGGCCTCAGGAGGGGCATCTACGAGTGTAGAGCCAGACAGACCCGAGCCGGCTCAGGAGAGCCAAGAAGAACAAAAACCAGTAGGAATAACCAAGGCGGAAGTCATCCTATATGGAAAAGGGTATCATACCTGGAATCCAGCAGTGAAGAAAATACTAAGAGAAAGTAATCCCCAGCTAGATGGGAAAGTTCTGGAGGACGGACTGGAAAAATTTATAAGAGAAAAAGGAAGGTTTTGCTGTACGAAAGCCCGGAAGGGAGTCCAAACAGTGGTGGTAAAAGACCCAGGCGAAGCAAAATCAAAAAAAGAAGTAAAAACATGGTTACAATGGTGGGTGCAACAGATAGAGACACAAAAACAAACGACAATAGTGACAGTAATTAGCCCCTCAATCGAGTATGACCCCATAGTAAAGATGATATCCAAAGTGACAGGGTTAGACGGGTACATTACAAACCCTCTATGTAGGGCAACAGCAAAATATAAAGAATGTGAAGAAGAATTGGCAAGAATGAGGGAGTATAGAAAAGAGAAAAAATCAGAGATGGATCCTGAAAGTGAGCACAGCTCCATTGCACAAACCCCCGAAGCGTCGGAAAATGAAGAAGACCAAAGCGAACCAGAGGACGAGGGTTTACAGAATATACCCCCCCTCAATATTAAAAGGGAAGGAGAAAACCCAGGAGGCACGAGGCTAAAGCAGGGAGTTTACCCTCCAGCCTCTCATCACCCCCCCACGTTCGTGAGCTCCACTCCAAACTTGAGTGCGTACAGAGAAACTCCCAAATACCATTCTGATACAGACGAGGAAACCAGAGCAGAGCAACTGAGATTATTAGCAAGTATGATCAAAAAAGAAAACGAACCTGAAGAAAGTAATAATGAGAGCACAGGGTGTAAAGACTATCTTAAACACACAAAGTTTGTTTTCTCAGTCATCCAGGTATATAACAACAAAAAAGGTTGAATCATGTCATCTGGACTTCGTTTTTTTATTAAAAAAGAAACGTTTCGCCCCTCGTCCAAGAGGCTTCGTCAGTCTGAGGCCTAGCCATCTGGTATTACCCAGAAGCCACCCTGACTCTTGTGTTTCAAGCCTGCCTCAGATACCCCTGAAGTCTGGCCTTTTCACTAATGGTTTCAAAAACACAAAGTTTGTTTTCTCAGTCATCCAGGTATATAACAACAAAAAAGGTTGAATCATGTCATCTGGACTTCGTTTACTATCTTAAACAGGTTGACAAGAACTTAGACCTGCTCGCCCAAAGCATAGTGGACAGGATGGGGAAGCTCGAAACCACTGACACCGGGTGGGCAGAAAGGGGGTTACGAGGAATGCGAGAGCAGAGACAGACAGAACCACTAAAAAACCAGCCTATTAAACAAGAGAATCCTAAACAGAACTCCTCAGGAGAAACCCCAAAAACTTATGGGAAAAAGAAGGCTAAAGAAAAACACTTAAAACCAGAACCTGAGTCAGATTACAGTCAAGAGGAAGGGGAAAAAGAAAATTCACAAAAGAAACAAAAAATTAGGCAAACAGCAGGGCTCAAACAGGTCCTAGAACCACTCCCGAAAGAGACACAATGTGTGAAGTTTCAAAATGGTACCCGAGTATACCAAGTGATAGGGACACCATGGTCTATAGAGGCAGATGCGTTACTGGTGTTTACAAATCATAAGTACAAAATCCATAACTCAACCTACAGAAAAGCTTTAAAGAAAGTAGCCGGTAGGGAGTACCAAGTTGAAATAAAACAACTCACCAGTGGACCACATAGCGAAGAGCCAAAAACAAGAATGACCAGTGGAGCTGATGCTCCGTACTATGCGATAATACACATCCCAATTCGAAGCTATAAAGAAGCAACCGATGAGACCAGGTATCTCAAGGAAATGTTAGAAGCTCTGCAGAAAGGAGTGTTCCGAGCCATAGAGTTCGGCTTCAGACGCATAGTGATAGGAATAGATGGGCTCCGGTCCCATCATTTGCAGTGGGAAACGGCTGAGAGAATAGCGGTCAATTCAATGACTTATCTGGCCAAAGACATGCCAGCGGGAGCCCACTTAAAAGAAATGATTATAGTGACCCCCTCTCATCTAGATGAAGATCGGAAATCCAGGGTTGTGGCCGCAATGACAAAACAAGAAGAAAGACCAATTAGAGAACCCCTAAAGTTAGGGAAAGAAGACACAGGAAAATCATCGACACCGGGATCATCACCGGGAGCCAAGAAAAGTGAAGACCCATTAAGGATCAGTCCTCAGGGGTCGAAAATGTCCCTGACCTCACCCTCAGAAAATGACCTGATAAGTACAACCACAAGACGACGCAGAAGCGGAGCAGACTCACGAGAAGGACAGCCAAAGAGAGAGACAGTGACAAAAATACAACCCTTAAACATAGAGAGTGAGGAGGATGACGACGAGAGCTCTCAGGGAGAACCAAACGAAGACCCGAGTCAGGAAGAAACCGATGACGAAGGTAGTGCCAGTCTAGGATCAATAGCAGGCCAATACGACGGTCCAGTTAAGCCATTAAGAATAGGACAAAGAAAAGGACAAAAGAAGGGAGTAGAAATACTGGACGTACATAGAGTATCAGAAAGGTTAGCCAGGGACTTGAGTTGGGGCCCGGTGCAGGCGAGTGATGGGCGTCGAACTTACATCTCTGAAGCTGGCCAAAATCACTATGACATTCCACCAGTATGGGCAGACAGGTCAGAAGAAACGGTGGAACTGACTGTTAAAGCTACTTTGGGAGAGTGGGCCAACATTTTGATGATGCCCTCATACCCCACCTTAGCAGCCCACAAACCCCTAACCAGTAAGTTTAGGACCGCGTACTTAGGGATTGTACATGACGTGATGCTGAGAAGAATGAAAAAGACGGCCTACAAGTATGCCCAAGAAACAGAGAAGAAATTGCGAGATGAAATATCGGCCGATGAGGAAGATGATACATACCCGGCCGAGACAAACCCACCGTATCAAATGCCTGAATCAACCCATGAACCCAGGCAGGCTAGACAAAACCAAGCCCCAGGCCCAGAAACTGACAGTTATCGTGAGTACAAAAAGCTGAAAACCTTAGTGAGAGAAAAACAACCCCAGGAGACCACCGAAGAATACATCAAAGATGTATGGCCCATGGTAGTTAGCTCCACTGAGTGTGATGCAGCAAAAAAGTTGTGGCTAGGTAATGTCACCACGAACCCAATGAGCAAAGGGGAATCAGCTCAAAGCCAGTATGAGAAACTAGTCCTAGAAGACATGGACGACGAAGACTCTCACATTCAGCGGGCGAGGATGCGCGTGGATCAAGGCCAACGCCTCACCCCAGTTTGGTATCAACTTAAACAAGTAATTCCCCCTAAAAGGTATGTTAAAGCCTTAAGGATCGTATCCAAGGGAAGAAGGGGAGAGCTCACCTTTGCCAGAATGCCTCATGAAACTAATGACGCCCAGATAGACCAGGCAGTAAAATCGTATGACCTAGAGCAGCTGTTCTGGGAAGAAAAGAAGAAAAGTGAGAGCAGGCCAAGCCAAAAACCACCAAAGCCCACACAAAAGGCCCCCCAACAGCCACAATACAGAGAACAGTTCCCGAGACAGCAAGGGACACAGTACAGGGAAAGACCACCGAGGCAGTCAGAACCTCAATATAGGGACCAACAACCAAGACGATTTTCAGCTCCAGCTTCAAACTCCACACCACAGAAAGGAGGTAAATACCTACCCCCAGAAGAATACAAAACTGACCCCAGAAGAAAAAAGAGCCCTCCATGAATCCCGTGAGAAAGGGAGTGGAGGGCCAGCTAAATAATGGCAGATAGGTTGCGGGTCACTCTGGAAGATGCCTATTGGGAGGGGGACGAAATCTACACTAAAGTAGAGGGAGAACCTTACCTAATAGATTCCGGAGCTGAGGTGTCTATGACCCGCAAAAACCTAAAAACAGTAGGACACCTAACAGTTCAGTTAGTAAACGGAAAAATTGAAACAATGCCGTATGGGTTATGGCAAGGAATTGTGTGGATAAAAGGGCCGTATAACCTTATGACAATTACAGATCTGAAAGAACTAAAGAAACCAAAAAAGAACCGAAGAGCCTTAAACAGAAGGTTAGAGAAGTTAAAATCTAGGCTAGTAAAAATAGGGTTCACACACAAACAAGGTGAGTCCGAAGACTGGTATAAACCTGTAAATATCCCTGAAGTGACAAAGCAAAAGGTAGATGAGAGTGACTTCTCCCCGGCTGGGAAAGAGAAGTTAAAACAAATACTAGAGAAAGCCTCAATAGCCAGATTTAAAAATGATTGCGGGGATCTAGGCCCAAAATTTGTGCATATAATCGAAGGAGGAGTACACCCACCTGTGAGACAATATCCTCTAAATCCCGGAGCAGTTGAAGAAATGAACAAAATTGTGAAAGAATTAGGAGCGTTAGGAATTATTAGGGAAGAAACAAACCCCATAACTAACAGCCCAATCCAAGCAGTTAAGAAGCCCGAATCAGCAGGAGGAGGGTGGCGACCAGTGATTAATTTCAAAGCCCTTAACAGACGAACAGTAGCCAACAGAGCGAGTCTAATCAACCCGCAGGGCACCCTAAAAACTCTACAAGTGAAAAAGTACAAATCTTGCATCGATTTAGCAAATGGATTTTTCTCTCTTAGGCTGGCAAAACAATCACAGGGAAAGACAGCTTTTACCCACCAGGGAAAAAGTTATGTTTGGCAGCGGCTACCGCAGGGATATAAAAACTCTCCTAATGTATTTCAGTCAGTCGTGATGGACGTGCTCAAAGACCTAGGCGCCACAATTTACATCGACGATGTGTTTATCGCAGATGACACGGAGGAAGAGCACCTGGAGAGGTTAGCTAAAGTGGTGCAGCGAGTCACAGAGGCAGGATTGAAACTGAATTTGAAAAAATGCCAGCTTGGACAGTTCCAAGTTAATTATTTAGGGTTTCAAGTGACAGCAGACCTAGGACTCTCAGAAGGGTATAGGGAGAAACTCGAGCAAATTCAGCCTCCTGAGTCAGAGAACGACTTACAGAAGATCTTAGGACTGTGTAACTACGTGAGAGATCATGTCCCTAACTATCAGAGATATGCCAAACCACTGTATGCCTGCCTAAAGAAAAAAGAAAATGACAGTCAATCGAACAGTAAGAGATTATGGGTCTGGACAGCAGAAAACCAACAGAACTTAGAAGAACTTAGGAAAAAGATTCAGGAAGCAGTAAGGCTAGAACCAAGAAGCCTAATGACAAAACTCATAGCTGAAGTCAGCTGCGACAGTGATGATGCCATGATAGCCGTGAAGAACGAGAACGGTGGATTAGTTACTCTATGGAGTTACACCTTGACCTCAGTAGAGAAAAAGTTTCCTCAGGAAGAAAAAGAGCTAGCAGTGCTTGCTAGATACTGGGGGACATTAAAAGATTTAGCCCAGGGGCAGCCTATTAGAGTAGTGACACAAAGCCAAGTGCACAAGTATCTCAGAAAAGGGACAATAGAAAGTACCAAAGCTACCAACACAAGGTGGGGTAGATGGGAAGATATTCTATTAGACCCGGATTTGGAGATAGGCCCTGCACAACCAGTGAGTAAAAAAGCAGCCAAAGAAGTGCCCGAAGAACCGAAGCAGCACGACTGGACTCTCTACACAGATGGATCCAAAAAAGGGTCAGATCAGGTAGCACATTGGGGATTTATCCTCAAATATCAGGGGAACGAGTGCTGCCGTAGAAGGGGGAGAGTACAGGGTAGTGCACAAACAGGCGAAGTTACGGCAGTACTCGAAGGACTGCTAGAACTAACTCACAAGAAAATAAGAACAGCTAAAATAGTGACAGACAGCCACTATTGTGCACAAGCTCTAAATGAGGATTTAGCTATCTGGGAAGAAAATGGATTCGAGAGTGCGAAGGGCAAAGTGGTAGCTCACCATGACTTGTGGAAGAAAATAGCTGAGATCAGGCTAAATCTGAAGTTAGAAGTAGAGCACCAGAAAGCCCACACTAGAGAGGGAAAATACTGGCAAGGCAACGAAGAAGTTGACCGCTATGTACAGCAGAGAAAAATAGTCTTTGTCGGGATCGAGGAGTGGGACAGAACCTCCGAAGGTCGGAGGGTCCCAGAGAAGTACGTGGAGCAGGTTGTACGGAGCGTGCATGAGGGTCTAGGTCATGCAGGCGTACAGCCCACACGTAAGGAGTTGGAGTGTCAGGAGCTCAGGGTCCCGTTGAAACAGGTCCGCAAGGTGTTGCAAAACTGTGATGTATGCGGTCAATACAACGCAGGAAGGCGAGGACACCGAGTGGATGGACAAACCATCAAAAGTACCACACCATGGGGCTCAGTATGCATGGATGTAGCTGGGCCTATGGGAGTTACAGGCAAGAAAGGAGAGAAATACCTTCTAGTGCTGGTAGACTCGATGTCAGGGTACGTGGTGGTGAAACCAGCTAGAAAAGCTAATGGCAACAGTGTTGTTAGTATGCTGGAACAAGTCTGTGGGTCGTTAGGAGTTCCAAAAGAGTTGAGAACCGATAATGGGACACACTTCCGCAATGCACAGGTGGATCACTGGTGTCAGACTTTTGGGGTCATGCGCGTTTATTCGCCTCCTTACACACCTCAAGCCAATGGAGTAGCAGAAAGAACCATAGGTTTAGTCAAAAATTGGATAGCTAAAAATGCTAATACCAAAGAATGGAGTACTAAAACTGTGGAGATAGGTCAGGCCTTGAATGACAGGAGAAGAGCTGGTAGACCCTCCCCCTCAGAAGAGCTCAACCAACGATGGTTTAGCACGCCTGAAGTTGGGCGGAGCTCTGAGGATAAAGAGGAACAGTCAGACTCTGAGGCCCCATTCAGGGTAGGACAGAAGGTGTGGGTCAGAGCACAGGATCACCCATCAGCAGTTGCAGTGAAGCCTAAATATAACACCACAGACAGAGTAAGAAAAGTGTTAGATAAAAACACAGTTGAGCTAGAGAAGAAAGGGATCCAAGGAATAGAGCAACTGAAGCCAGTTCCTAGCTAGTTGAAACCAGAAACCAGAGTATGGCCACAGAACCAAGCACCATGCTCCCCTATATTAGACTGGCCACTATATGCGGGGGAGTGATACTAAGAAGAACAGTTTCAGGGCTTTGGACGGGTAGGGCCTTGAGCACATTGGAATATGCAAAGAAAGGATACCTGTCAAAAGAAGGAGAAACCTTCAGGTGGAGCTTGCAGGAGAACAATTGTACGCTCTGCCTGAAACCAAGTGGATTACCCCTTCTCTGGGAAGGACCAGGGACGGAGAAGCCCATGAAGCCTAAAACAAACAAGATGGACGCACGCCAGCTGCAGATAAAACCTGTGAAGGTAATGGACGCATTCATTTGTGGAGAATGCAGGATTACCACATTACCTCGAGCAACTATCATCACACAATGGGATATAAGCGGCAAAGGCCCACAAGACTGTGCATGCGAGTGGGATGGCACCGAAGTAAAATACTGTTCAGCCTGTGATACACAGATGGAGGAAGGCCAACTGCTGCACTCTGAGAGGGCAATGGGCTGGCAAGTAAGGAGGTATCACAGTCCCCTCAAATCTTTCAGAGCTCAACTTGATGAAGATGAAACCAGGACCTCGGAAGGATCCCTGACCGAACAGCAGTATGACCAAGAACTCGTCTACAGCTCTCTAAAAGTAACACCTTCAGCCCCACTTCTATATCCAGAACTAGGAGAACTGGATGAAAGAAAAGAAAAGCAGCAGCGTAGGAAAAAGTTAAATCCCGAAGAATTGCTCGAGCAGGCTGTACACCGAGCCTGGCCTTATGATTCTTCGAGGGGTAAGAAAAGGAATGCCCCCCTCGGTACTCAGCAGTTTCCCTTAGTTTTTAGAGTACTACGAAACCAAACAAACGCAGGGAGCAAAAAAGAAGAGGCAGGTATGTTACCTGACGAAGAAACCGGCGAGGCTGGACAGAGAGGCTGGACAGGGCCCTGGGAATTAACAACATGGGCTCAGCTGATTACGGAAGTAATTATGAACCAGGAAGTCCCCCTAGTGCCCCTGCCAGACGTCCCCCGAGAGACCGGAACCAGATATAATAACTTGTACTATTGTACTACTAGTCTGGATGGATGGGCCAGGCATGAAGCTAAACCCATGCAGAAAACAGTTGAATTCTTGGTAACCCCTGAAGCTTGGGAGAGGAACGGAGTGCTTCAGATCCCCGGAACTGCTGCACAGAGGGCAAGAACGCCCACAAAGCCCGACTCCACCCAGAGGGTTAAAGTTTCCGTGCAGATGGTCATTGCACCATACCAAGGAGTGTACTCGGTCGGAGCTGCAATCCACCCGATCCAGGAAGAAGGAACGTGCCTGGAGGGAGCCACAGCCCACCCAATTAAGGAATATAAAAACTGCTCGGAGGAGTCAGTAACAAACAAAACTGAGAAGAAAGGACTGAAGAGTTGGGCCAAAAAAGCGTTCCAAGGAAAATGGAAGCATGCGGACAAGAAAGCGCGCAAGTAGGAAATAAACAAGGGGTCGCTGGACTCATCGCTGGGAGCAAGAAAAGAAAAGGTAAAGAACCTCTAAGAAAAACAATAAAAGACACGGGCCACATCTGGAGAAAAATAGGGTGCGTAAAACAAGTCAGGCCTATTGAAACATGTCGTGTTAAAACCAGTGCAATAGCAGCCTTACCAACATGGAAATATAAAGTAAATGCTTTTAATACTCAGAGTAGCCATACAACTGAAGAAGAAGTGCAGAATATGTTGTTTCAAGCACCCGGAACTGAGATATATACACCGGCCCTGCTTGTAAGAGGCCAAGTGGTGGAATTAGACAGACCAAAGAAGGACTTTTCAAACTTCCTGGCAAAAACAAAAAATTATTATAATTCACATCTGCAAACATTTAGAGAAGCAGATCTCACTAGAGCTAGCCACAGAGTCCCTGGCCTAACCCTGTTAAGTGATAACTTAAAATTCCCATATAACCCTAGTCCGATGGGAACACCATGGATCTTTAATATGGTCCAAATGGAAATAAAGAATAAATCAGTTACACTCAAGTGGGGCCCAAACTATGAAGAACCTCACCAAACAGAATACTGCGAGATCTCGCTGGGAGGACTGATAATCTGGGCTACGAGCCCAACGCTGAGAACAAAAATCAACAAGAGAATAGCGGAACCAGAACGAGTGGTGATTGAAAATACCCAGTTACCCCTGAAAATGTTGTATGATCGAGTCCAAACTCCACTTGACAGGTGGGGTTCACACCCCACACGAGCGGCTAACAGAATAAAAGTATCATACAGAGGACACCCGCTGATCAGCCTGACAACAGCGCTGACAGAGATGGGAGAAGCCTACGACCAGCATAAGGCCGCAAGAGAGGAGCTGGTGGAGCGAGTTATGGGAGAAGCAATGGAGAGATATGGTGATTGGGATGAAATGATTAGCTATCTTGGCGATCAGCTTGAGCCAACGGAGGGACCCCTAGGAGAACCCTCTGAGTGGTCAGTCAGGCAATGGAAGTGGGTGTGGCGAGGTTTAAGACCAGACCTACACCACCCCTCACCGCTCAGTGTAGAACTTTATAAAGAGCGAGTAACAAATAGAGATCACAGAGGACCTGGACCCGAACAGCCCACGCATCCGATCTACCAGAAGACAAGATACCCCAAGCGAGCATGTCTAATCGCACCTTCACCAGGCGCCCCGTACGTGAGGAAGATATTATAAACTCAAAACGCCTTAGCGCTGGAGTAGCCAACGTACTGATTAAGTGCAAACAAACTGGCTCGAAAATACCAGCCTTAAAAACTACGAATGGCATAGTATGGCTCGACAAACCAGAATTCAACCTCCCCAATTGGGATAACCACTCAATAAGCTATTTCTACTCAAACCTCCAGTACAAAAGAAGGGCCCCCTTAGAGGACTCCCAAAAGGAACAGCATTCAGAGGAAATACATCTCCCCGAAATAACCGTAGGGACGTATCCCCAACCTTGTCCACCAACATCCCCATGGATATTCAATGTGATATACCTGACCCTATGGGGAAAAGAAATGAAGTTCAGATGGGGACCTAATTACCACGAACCATATCAAAGCCGTTTTTTCGAAGTGTCAATAGGAGGCATAATAATCTGGAGCACAAGCCCACAAATGGTGGAGGCCATAACCAGAAGAATGGAAAACCCAAATCGGTACATAATTGAAAATCAACATCTGCCTATAAGAATTGAAAGACAGCGAATGCTTGAGTCGGATCGCATACTCTGGCCTTGGACAGAAGGTGGTTATGCAATACGAGTCCTATATCAAGAAAGCCTCTTAATAATGCAAATAGAAACATTAGCAAATGTGTACAGGCCAGACTCCCCTATGGACATGGAACATGGCCCAGTCATGACTCCATATCTACCCAAACGCAAAATCAAATGTTGGCAGGTAAGACAATGGAAATGGGTGTGGAAAGGACTACAACCAGGGCTGCCACACCCTTCTCCTATATACCTGGAACTCCTTAAAGGACGAGTAACGACAGCCCGCCGACACTCAGAGCCGAGACATCGAGGACGAAGGAGCAAGGGCCCCTCTCGAAATGATTCACATGACAAACAGAAACTCCAACGGTGATAATCCAAGTAGCGATGAAAGCGATGATGAAGCAACCCCAAACCGACCTATGGACCGTCAAAGGATTACGATTTTGGATAAAGCGACTTGCCTGCGAGCCCTGCTGCGGGGACTCGTAGTGTTAATAGGCTTAGCAATGTTGTTGGTTATCTTATACCAAGCCGGAGTCAGACCCTGGAGCCTGACACATGTGGCAGTTGCCCATGGAAAATCAAAATATGCAGACATGAACTGTTGGGATATCGCTACACAGAATATTTCTTTGCCATGGAACCCGGCAAAGAACACCCAGAACCAAATAGCAGCTTGGAATAAAGTAAAGAAAGAGGGTCATCAGGCCTGGATGAACAGACTGAAAGTCACAGCAGGATGGAGCGCGGCATTAATGGCCGGGAACCTAACAGTAGCAGACCATTCCACCGAACCAGAATCTGACGGACCCAATTGGGTCGTCACAAATCTAATGATACTACCAGAGAAAAGAATCATCGGAATAGCAATTTTGAAAGATCAGATCAAACGATCAACAAGATGTAATTGGATACAGCCCCAGGACGGACCCCCCGAGTGGCACTGCGATTGGATATGTCGACCGTTGATTGGATTAAAGCATCAAGGCTACTGGGACCGAGAAGTAATTCTTCCGGCCCCACCTAAAAACGACAGCTGCCAGGCAATTCTCCCTCGTCGGGAGTTCTGGGGCGACATCCACTTAGATTGTGACCGGATCCCCCCTCTCATTCGAAGGAATCACACAGGTAAATACCTGAATTCGACCATTAATAAGGTAATTCACACAATACGGTATGAAAGAACACTCAAGAAAAATGCTACAGACTGGGGATCTAACAGGCGCCCTACACCGCCTCCCCATGCCACAGTTAAGGCCAAAACGAAGCTCCAATCGCATCAGTACCGAACGACAGTGATAAATGGGATAAAAATGATTTTCAGACCCGACTTTGAAGAGCAATGCAAAAACACTAAAAAGAGTAAGCTACCAAATTGTTGTTGGAACAAAAATTCTGAATGCCAAACTCAAAATTATCTACCCATAACTCCAGTACATAATCAGCGTTATTATTACTGGAGTTGGGCAGCTATATTCCACCCACATAACGCCTGGCATGAGAACTGGTTGAATATGACATTACCATGGGTCTGGATTGCGCCTAGGGTGCCTCACTTCGAAGGTGACTTCATGGAGGGGTATGCCAGGACGCCTGAGGGCCTCGTGGGACCGTATTATACAGACATGTATGTACAAAAATTGCCAAAACCAGATGAGCTTCTCAATGCACCTAAGGGCGATTTTGACAAAATAGACAAGTGTGTAGCCGAGAAAATTTTTCTTAGCCTTAACAACTCAGTGTGGGAGAGTAGTGGAGCGTCACCCAGATGTAGATTATGGGAGACAGAGGTCGCCGTTATGTCCACCTGGCGATATGATTGCTCAGAATTACGTAGACAAGAAACGGTTAAAATCTTACTCCAAGCATGGCATGAATATCATCAACGAGATGACTCTAGAACATGGTGGGGGTTCCAGGAAGAAGAGATTAGAGAATGGGTAGCCCCATGTTTGCAACTTTCAGATAACTACTGGATTAAGTATCAGTATTTGGCCACAGTCTATTCTAAAGAGCAAGATATATGGGCCAGTCCCCTGTATAGACCGGATAGGTATGTTAGTCCCAGACCATGGCACATGACTTGTGACAGGGCAAAAACACAATGTGTCATTACATTAGCTCGAAGGCCTTGTGGTACGATACCAGGATGGGAAAGCTACTGTAAGAGTTATTATGGGTCTGAATACACCTTGTACGCAGCAAAGGTAGTGTGGAAAAAATACAGTGGCAAATGGATAAGATCAGCACCTGAGGGTACCTGCGTAGATAAGGTATTAGGATATCAGCTTCTCACCAGGAAACACGTTCAAGGAGTAATAGTTCCCTTTGTCTCAGATTCAATGATAGCTTTAGTAGAAGGCCACGCAGTGAGACGCAGCCTGTGCTTAGGCAATGAGATAGAGGGCTATGAGTGGGTAGGCCCGAATAAAATCTACTCGAATCTCACATGCCAGTATCCAGAGGAAAACTGGAAGAAATGTGGCACACAGGAAGATGAACACACTTGCGCATGGTATGAAACCGTTAGTTACACCGTTGGCCGAAAGGTCACAGAGGTGGTGAAAGGCGTAGGTGAAGTAATCAAAGAGGGTGGAGAAACGGTAGAAGGATGGATAGTTAGTATCTTCCTCAAAATATGGCCTTATTTGTTAGGCGTAGTCGGGATGATAGCTGTTGCCTTATTAGGTAAAGTATTCTTACAAGAGTGCCTCAGAGCTGGATGCCGCCCATGGAGGAGGAGCTATAGGCCACCCCCATCAGAGTAGGGTGCGGCTCAACCTTAAATTAGATAAACAAGGAAGCGGCTTCACTCTCACCCCGGGAGCAGTAAAGAGCAAGGATCAGTACAGAAGAAATTCAAAAATCTCTATGGACAATCAAGACGACTGCGTGTCTTATACTCCAACCACCGATGTGAGTATTATAGATTGGGAGACAGAGACTACAATGACCCCCAATCTTACCATTTTGTCAGAATGTCCAGCCTATTTTAATGGGAGCAATATAGAATACTTTTTAACAATGGTTGCATGGATGTGCTACTGCCACACAGGAGACTGGAGTAAGGAAAGGTTAATAAGATTTCTAGTAGCGGTTCAGACTTACGCTAGAGTGATAGTATCCCATATGATACTCAGACGACCTGAGATATCGCCTCATTTCTTTGTTACTTATCTGTTAGGAAGAATCAAACTCACCTACCTGCAGAAGATTATAATTTCAGCATGGCTAATAGAAGATTCTATAGTGATTAGCCTTGAATGTGCGGCAGCGCTTACTCCGGTACCAATACCAGTCACAAGCTGTGGAGGTACCACAGGGAGAATTGTAGCAACCATAGTCGAAGGGACAGTGGCCGTATCGGTGTTGGCAAATATGCTGTACCAGATAGTATCCTTGCAACCATAGAACAGACGTAAATGGACCAAAAAGTTGGCCATCCTAATTGGATGGAGTCTAGTCTGGGGAATTTGTGCAATAGCCTATTGGGCCAGCCTCTGCACCACAATGCCTATAGTGGTGTGGATGATGACCTATGCCGCTATCTTTAAACCGAGACCTGATCCGGCTCCCCCTGCACCGGAGGGGAGCGAAGGCCGCAGATTCTCGGGAGGATGATGAGACAAGCCAATCTAACGAGATAATAACAGAAGTAATCAAATAACCAACAACAGCTTTACCCCTCCCCGCTTTTGCTAACTTTTATTAAACTTTGAAAGATTGATTTAGTGTTTAAATGTTATTTTTCTCTCTTTTTATGATCGATTTTATTTTTGAATTCTGTAAACTCAAGGTATCATCGGTCTGGTAAATGCTCAATGGATAGCTGACGGCCTGTATAGGCCCAGCAATACGAAGTTGAGTGTTTCAGAGACACGATGAGGACCGAGAGTGGAAGCAGACCTTGATTTCATTGTTATTATTTTGTCATGTTATATTACATGTACTCTCTTTTTAGAAAGCATAAGGAGCAGAATGCAGATGCTGTTCTACATCCTGACCACAGCGACAGTCTACGGCAACTGGGCGTTCGCTTTAACAACTCCGGACAAACTCGTAGTAACGACAAAAACCGGAGAAATCATCCTCTGCCACTGTGAAGAGAAAGTGTACGACCACCAGCAGATCCAGAGGATTAGAGTAACCCCTTGTGGTGACGTATGCAAAATCCAAAAAATAGAAACTGCAGGGCAGGATAAATACATTAGCGTCACATATAGGGAATACGGCATCTCAAATACCTCAGGATTACTGTTACCTGGGTACTGTGATTGGAAAACAGTGATCACAACCCAACAATTAAACCAATTGGAAGAGTGGGAGAAATTCATTACCCGCACCTATTGTGGGATAGTCAGACGACAGGGCAGAACCACCCTTTATCGGTTTAAGAAAACCTTACTCTAAGAAGTAAATAAAGGAAAGGCCCCAACAGTCAAAATGCAGGTTCAACGCCCCACAAATTCAACAGCAATAGGACCTCAAATGGTCTGCTGCTATTGCCTTTTGGGGTTGGATGATACCCGATTTTTATGGGCCGTAGGTCCAACATGGTGGTGCCAGGGCTGCCACTCTAAAGTTATAATTGCGACTGGAGTACATGGTATTTTGGTCTCTGATGAGCCCGCCAGTCTTCCTCAGGTGTCTGCAGAAGAGTGCTGGGAGGTAGAGAGCACCTGCAAGGTCATCTGGACCTCGGCCGAGGGCTCTGAACCCTATATACCTAGAATAGCCATCCCTCGGAGAGCCACGTATTACCCAGTAATAGTAAAACTCTGGGAAAACACAAATAAAACTACCAGGCATGTAGCCTACCATCTGGCCACAGGGTTGCCGTTGGTTCACGGCCCCTCCTTTAAGGTCACACAGGAGCCCCGAGAGCTCACGTCCTCATCTATCATGGTCATTTTAACGGCAGGGTTAACAACTAGCCCTCCGGTAGTCTCCGTGCCCATGATAGTTAGGGAAGAAGGTAGACGAGCCAATGTTAGTGTCCCTACAACCCCACCCGAGATAGCCAGCCAGCCCCAGGAACCAACTAATGGCCCACCTGACCTTTTGCCAACTACATCCTATAATGAAACCGAGCCCATGGAGGTAGAGATATCCCCTGGAAGATCGACTGCACTTCCATTAGATCATAACGATCTAAGTCTCCTGGAAAACTACCTGGATGACTTTGACAGATATTTAAGTAGCGAGGCGAGCCGATCCGGTCCCCTGAGTACCGATGGCACGGCCCTCACTGACCCAACCAGCCCATCTGATTCTGAGCCTCCGATCTTAACACCGGAAGGCTTGACCCATTCAGAAACTGCTGAATCTGAAGGGTTACAGGTTGCCCCTATGCGGCTGAAACAGCTTCGTCAGATGCCCGTTTTAGTTGCCACAACCCCACAAATTAGGAGGCAGGTCATAATAGAAAACATTACTCCTGTAGGTTCACCCCTTGTTGAAATCCCGCCGACCCTTCAGTCTTTTAGATCGGCTGACCTAACGGAGATCGACCCAGCAAGTCAACCCGCTGTCCCGGCCCAGGAGGTCAGGGTACCCAGGAAGCGAGCGGCGCCGGATGAAGATCAGGCGGAGCAATCTACTTCGAACGCAGACCTGGACAACATGACGGTGGTTGACTCCTGGGAGGGAGAACAGGAGGGCTAGGTTACAGCGAACCTGGAGCCAATGAGGAGAAAGATCCGACTTCAAGAAGGGGGTATCAATAAACCAGGTGTCTGTGGCAATAATGCATAAACAGACCAC
>NC_056517.1:19568343-19570121 GCF_014905685.2 Nematolebias whitei
GTATCAATAAACCAGGTGTCTGTGGCAATAATGCATAAACAGACCACCAGCTTTAAGAAAAATGAAGCCTGATCAAAAGTTCTCCTTAGCAGCAGAAGGACTGAACTCCTGCTTTAAATCAAGCTGAAAATGATAATGTAACCAAAGAGTTTTACTGTTTTGATAACGTGTAACTAAACTGTTTTACTAATAATCAACACATAATCAATTAATGGAAGTGTTAATCTTTAAAACATTGTATAATCTTATGTAAGATTGTGTGATTCACTTTTGCTTGTGAAATGGTAAAGTTGAAGAGGCCTCATGTAACAGAGAAACATGTCTGAGCATGTCCACCTAAGAACAAGTCTGGACATGCCTCGAGCAGTAGAGGAAAAACAAGGAGTCAGAAGGTTCAAACACAACTCATCTCATGATGACTCATCTTTGAGCAAAACAAGTTCTGGAAAGTACCGAGAAAACCGGTCTGAACCGGTTGAGGTGCAAAACAGCAGAGAAGTTACTGGAAAAAAGATGATGTAATTTTCCATAACCCGTCCTTACTAGGAGGAGGGATGAATAAGTCTTTAAATACAAACTGGGCAGAATGAACTGGGTCAATGCAAAGCTGGAGCTGAACTGGAAGAGCTGAGCAGAGGAGATTACAGGCGATGGACAAGCTCATCAGATCAGAGTGAGCCCAAAAGGAGTTGGATTTTATCAGTTTTGAGACGATGATGGGAGTTAATTCTTTTCTTCACTGAAATGGGATTGGATTTAAGCTTTCTTTCATCAACCCTCAAACTGGATGAGTTTCCTACTTCTATGCTTGACCTGGGCCCGTCCAAAAACTCTGATTCTCTAATTTGGAAAAGTTGTACTTGCCTTTGAGGATCGGCCGGTGTCTCTCCCCTAGAGAACCGGAAATTTGCCCTTACCCCACGGTGACTCACTAAGGGTCACCTCAAAAACATGGTAAGCGGACGACCTCATTCTTACTCTGCTCTAATTAAATTATTTCATCAAATTGGAATAACAGCATACAGAATAAATTTGGGAGTACTAAATTGGCTACTAGTGAGATTTGCTCGAAGGTGTTTCTGGTTCATGAGGGAGCTGAGAGAGAACATTTTTTGGCTTGAGTTGTGAAAGGTTTATGTGAAGGCAGTATCTGTAAACCCTCAAGGGCTCTTGAGGTTTAGAATTTCCACAGATAGTAGTCATCGCCTTGTTTAGGGAAGAAAGTGTATCCTATGTACTCATGATAAATTACTCATTATAAAATTGTGCCTGTTGCTGTACCCCTGCGCAAACTATTGATTAAAAGCAAAGCAAAACGTACAAATCTGGACTATTATTTCACCCTTAAAGAGCAAAACATGGAGATGCTTGGTTCACTTAACAACACCAATAACAGGAGGTTTTTGTAAAGGTTTCCTAGCCGATAAACAACACCCTTGAGCCCGTTTCCAGGGCCCTAAAGATTATCAGAACAGTTAACAATTGCAACGCTAATGTGAGAGGTGAGCGGCCACAACGCGAGTTTCTCTGGACCAGAAGATCATTCCCAGCTGCTTGGAGGGTCGAGGTAACAGAGTGAAATTAGGGTGTGACTCACGGATTTAAGGTCGTTAATATTCTGGATGAATCACCTCGCCGCAGCCTTAATGAGGCTACTTTAGATAGCTATAGGTAAAACCACGGCGCTGAAGTAAGCCTCCGGACCCCTTGGAGGAGAGGCTGCAAGCAAAGGTGCTTATCACTACCTCCAGTGGTTACCTTTGCCTATCGGAAAGCAG
>NC_056517.1:19570221-19586366 GCF_014905685.2 Nematolebias whitei
TTATGGAAAATAATGACATTTATCACAATATGCTAATTTTTTGAGAAGGACCTGTATAATGGTTGCGACTCCTTTACTTCCAGCAACTTTTTTTTTATCTCGTCGGGGATGGACAAAGAGATTTTTAACCACATCTGCTTTTGCAGCACAGTCGTCCAGGACATGATGCGGCAGACCAGACTGCCTGCGCAGGGCACAGGCTTGTGATGGTGTCAGCCATGGTGCAGAACTCGTCCAAGTCTGCAGCAGAGAAGTCCTGCTGTTTGGCCTTCCATGAGATGCTAAGTGCTAGCATCACCACGTTGTTCGTTGCTGCTGTCGTCTGCGAGGCGCACTGATGGATCATGTCAGTGAGCCTCATGGTCAGTTGGTCACCAGGGGACGGAGGGATGATACGCCGTCTGACGTATCATGCCCCTCTCACCCCGAACACAGACGACAGGCTGGGCTCCAAGGATGGAACAGATGGAAAACTATGGTCCGTCAGCCCCTCCATGATGGGGGCGAAGGTGGAGACAGGTGTCTTCAGCTTCAGCGGTTCTGAGGAGGAACCCGCCAAAAAAGAAGAAACCACCAGGAAACGAGGCCAGACCGGGTTCCAGTGGCTGGGCTACTGGGCGGCAAATCTTCCCGCCAGGAGGTTGGAGGGCGGCGGTGGCGCCTGACCGGGAGTGGACAGATCGTACGCCATCACCACTTTCTGGATGATGTCCAGCAACACATGGACAAGAGCACTGATTGCCGAAAGGAGGGTGATGGAGGATGTCTGGATGGCTTGGGGACCTTCAGATGACGGCAGCTCTATCTCCATCTCTCCCATCCGAGAGGAGGGAGCAAAGCTGCTGGCCATTTCCACTTCAGAGGCGTACACGTCCGAGTCCTGACTCGCGTCAAGGAAGTCCAGGAACCTGTCCAGCGGGTAGGACTCTACTGGTTCTTCTGGGAGAGAGGAAAAAAGCTCAACCCGGTGCTGTTTCTCTTCCGTCAGGAAAAGTCTGCAGGATGGGCAGGAGGCCTGCGGCGTCACAGACTGGCGGGCATGGGCGGCCCCCAGGCAGCTTTTGCAGATGAGGTGCAGGTCTGATGAAAGGATGTAGCCTGAGTTGCATCCCAGGCAGAGACGATCTGTTCCACTGGAGGACATCTTGCTCTTTTTTTTCTTTTTTTGCTTGCTGTTGTTTGCTCAGTGTTAGCTGGCTGAAGAAAAAGGGGAGCCGAGCAAGAGACTCGCGGGTAGGTGGTCTAGGTGGGACCCACACAGTGAGTGGGTGTGGACTTGAGTTTTCAGTGTTGGCGCGCTGGGCGCGGGGTTACACACAATAGGTGTGGCTTAAAGGGAAAGCCCACAGAAATAGAACAGACCCGTTCATTGATATTGCACCTTATAATCCGAGCACCTTATTGTCTGAAAAATACGGTAGGTTTAAATAAGCAGAAATGAGCACAAAACTTATGAAATTAGCTAAAAAAAAGCTGAGATGAGCAAAAAAACAGCTGAAAAGTAGCTGAAAGAAGCTTAAACTGCCAGAACACAGCTGAAAGAGCTGAAATGAGTAAAACAATATGAACTTAGCTGAAAAAGCTAAAATTTGAATAAACGGCTAAATAGTAGTTTATGCTAATTTTAGCTTTTTCAGCTAATGACTAAAAAGTATTTACAATAGCAGAAAAAGCTGCAACTAGCAGAAAAAAGCTGAAAGGAGCATAACAAGCTAAAATTAGTGTAATTAAGTTAATTAGGTTGAAAGTAGCTAAAATTATCATCACAAATTTGAATATATCTGAAAACAGCCAAAATTAGCTAAAAAATGTAAAAAAAAAAAAAACATGTTGAAAAGTTAGAACAAACTTAAATTAGAAGGAAGCAGAAAGAACATGTAAATGGTAAATGGACTACTTATATATCGCCTTTCTATCTTATCGAGATACTCAACACACTTTACACAACAATCTGTGTCCTCATTTACCCATTCATACAGCACTCTACTAGATCTCTACAAAGCTAATTGAACAAATCATTCTAAAGAGACTAATCAGAGCTTTATCCCATTCATACACTGATGGGACACACATCAGAGGCAACGAGGGGTTCGGTGTCTTGCCCAGGGACACTTCAGCATGTGACTGCTGGTGGATTCGAACCCACAACTCTTGCATTGGAGGACGACTGCTCTAACCACTCAGCCACAGCTGCCTTCTAATTTTCTAAGTTTGTCTAATTAGGCTGAAAGAAGCAGAAATGAGCACAAAAAAGTGGAAATTGTTTGAAAAAAGCTGAAATTAGCAAAACACGTCTGAAAAGTAGCTATTTTAAAAAATGCAGAAAGAAGCTTAAATTACCTGAAGTGGAGAGCACATTTTTGCTGAATTAGGCTGAAAACAGTTGAACTGAGTGCAAAAAATGTGGAATTAGCTGAACAAGCTTAAATGAGCATTAAAAAAGCTAAACAGTAGCTGAAATAGAAAAGGCAGAAACAGAAATAATCTGAAAGTAGCATATCAAGCTGAAATAAGCAGAAAAACATTAGAAGAAGCACAAAAATGTTTTAGTTAGCAGAAAAAAAGCTGAAAGGAGCAAAAAACAGCTGGAAAATTAGCTGAAAGTAGCTGAAAAAATGTTTAAATTTGCAGCAGGAAACTGAAAAAAGCTGAATCAGAAAAACTGTGAAAGGAGCAGTAAAAGGTTGTGAACAGATCTAAAGATATGAAAGATGTAAAATGAGTTCAATTAATGTTCTACGAGAAAAAAAATGACAGAAAAGGCTAAATATTTCAAAATGCTAAAGTTGCAACAATACCAAAAGTCATAGCAGGATTGTCCTATCAAACCTGTCAAACTCTTATCGTTTCCTCGGCACCTCCATCACCCAGGACCTCAAGTGGGAGCCGACCATCAGCTCCCTCATCAAGAAGGCCCAGCAGAGACTGTACTTCCTGCGACAGCTGAAGAAAGCCAAGCTGCCGATGCAGTTCTACACGGCCATCATCGAGTCCATCCTCAGCTCCTCCATCACGGTGTGGTACACCGGGGCCACTGCCAGGGACAGACTGAGACTGCAGCACGTTGTGCACTCAGCTGAGAAGGTGATCAGCTGCAGCCTTCCATCCCTCCACGACCTGTACGTCTCCAAGACTGTGAGGCGAGCAGGTCGGATCACAGCTGACCCTGCTCACCCTGCACATGGTCTGTTCGAACCACTCCCCTCAGGCAGGAGGCTTCCGTCCATTCGGACCAGAACCGGATTTTAGTAGGGGCTTACCGGGGCTGCAGCCCGGGGCCCCGGCATTTCGGGGGCCCCGAAGGATGTTTTATGTTTTTGTGAATGGATAGTGTCAGAATTTAATCAATGACTATGATGATTTTGACAGCACCAATGAAAAATGTTCCAATTTGTTCTGGCAAACGTCCATCTTGAATGCTTGCTTGCTTATTGGTCCACTTTTGATGCATCTTACGCATTGGGGAGGAGCGTCAGGGAATATTATTTTACAATGGTGGACAACAGAAAATATGACAGCGGAGCGCAGAAAAGAAGGAAGAGAAAAGAAAAAGAGCATTGCGACAAAGAGGCGACAAACAAAATGCCTAAACTGACAGGCTTTTTTAAACCTGTTAGCGGAGATGGAGCAGAAACATCATTACCCCCCGCTCCTCAAACCCTTAGCTTTGCTAACACCGGCACTACGATCCCGCCAGAACCTTTAACAGTGACTGAGTCGGTGGCTGGACTGGCGTCTGTGGAGTCAGAGTCGGTGGAAGCGGGATCTTCTTCGGCAGATGGAAAGACGACTGTGGATCCGTACAGTACCGATCCTGCGCATTGGGGGAAATTGACAAGTCCATGCGGGCTTGCGAGGACCGGAGAGCTGTCAAAATATGAATGTTAGCTTTCAAGCATCAGAACGGGTGTACAAGCATCAAAAGCGTCACTTCTCCAAATCTCACTTTAAACGCAAGATGTTAAATGGTGAGTACATCGAAAGACCGTGGCTGCTCTACTCTCCATCCACCAGAGCTGCGTTTTGTTTTGCATGCCGCATTTTCAGCAATGCTAATACTCAGTCAAGCTTTGAAACTGGTTTCAGTGACTGGAAGCACGCAACTGTACGCATGAAAGAGCACGAAAACAGCGAACATCATAGAAAAACAATGCTGACATATGTTTCACTTGCAGCAGCCAGCGGGAGGATAGACACAGAGCTGCAGAAACAATTTGAATCTGAGTGTTCATTTTGGACTGAAGTATTGAGAAGAGTTGTGTCTGTTGTCAAGTTTTTAGCAGAGAGGGGACTGGCTCTTAGAGGTGCCAGTGACATATTTGGCCGAACTGATAATGGGAATTATCTGGGAATACTGGAGTTAATCAGCGAGTTTGATCCTTTTCTGAAGTCTCACATAGAGAAATATGGAAATGCAGGTTCAGGGAAACCCTCATATCTTTCTTCCCAAACATGTGAGGAATTTATTCAGCTGATGGGTGATCGTGTTCTATCAGAAATAGTGAGTGAAGTAAAAATGGCAAAATACTTCTCAATCTCTGTTGACTCCATGCCAGATGTGGCACATGTTGATCAGTTAACATTTGTGTTAAGATATGTGTCACCTGAAGGACACTCGCAGGAACGCTTTCTGAAGTTTCTACGAATTGAAAGTCATACTGGGGAAGCTTTATGTGCGTCTGTACTCAAGGTTTTGGAAGAGATGGGGATTGACATTGCAAACTGCAGGGGGCAATGCTATGATAATGCTGCCAACATGTCAGGAGTATATAAAGGACTACAAGCACGTATGAAAGAACTCAACCCACTAGTTGAATGGGTTCCATGTGCTGCACATGTAGGGGTTGCAGTTGTGCTTCTCTCCACAGATTCTGGTTACCTGGGAGACAGGATTTATGAGCCACAGCTGACAGCCATCTACATCAATCAGACTGGGACTATTTAAGACTGAGGACTGGCTTCATTCAGTGCTAAAGCATTTCCTGCCTATGACCTTGGTGTTCCAGTGCCTCCCATCTTGAATCAACCTGAGCACCTGTGGACCTGATGAAAAAGGCTTTCCTGGATGTGGTTCCTCGTCTCATCTTATCTGCAAACAACTTCCTCCGGTAACATCTTACATCCAAGCTCCACCTGAGTCCTCCCTGGAAAGTCTTTGGACCTTGGTTGGAGAATCTCCTGGACTCACCCCTTGTGATACAAAGACTGAATATTAGCCACTGTAAATAAATCACTGATCTTTGTCCTCCTGAGTCTGTTATCCTTCAGTCCGTTCATCTGGGTCCTTATTTAATGCTACCTCGTGACAGAATGCTTCAGCCAAACAAACAGACCCAGAACGCGACTGAGGGAGAAAGTTCTCGGACGACTTCAGATCCAGTAAATCTACGAATGGATAGATTGGAGTCTACACTCCAACAAATGGCGACACAACAACAGACTCAGCAATCCCACCTCAGAGAACTTGGAAGTATGTTGTTCGACGCTAATCAAAAACTTTCTCAACTTCTTCCTGACCCACAGGCGAGTCAACCCGAGAGTCCTCCAGTCACTACTTCTGGATTAACACCTTCAAGCGAACCTGTTTTCAGACCCTCAGAGTTCTTCAGTGGTAATCCTGATCATTATGGAGGTTTCATTCTTCAATGTCGCCTGAGTTTTTCTAGAGCTCCTCGTACCTTCCCCACGGACGTTGCTAAAATCACCTATGTGATAAATCATTTAAAGGGTGACGCTCTTAGCTGGGCTACTGCACACCTGTCGTCCCGATCACTCGAGTCACTAACCTTTTCTGATGTCCTCAAGGATTTCTCGCTGATCTTTGATCACCCGTTGCAGCAGGAGGACGCTGTCAAGCATCTGTTAAATCTCCGACAAGGAAGGCGGCCGGTGTCGGAGCACGCTCTACGCTTCCGCATCATGGCGGCGAATACGGGTTGGAACGATCTCGCCATCAGAGGTACCTTTTTAAACTCTTTATCAGATAGAGTAAAGGACCAACTTGCTCTGAGAGATGAACCAGGCTCTCTAGAGGAACTGATAAATCCGGCAATCAGAGTCGACAACCGTTTTTATGAAAGAGGAAAGGAAAGAGACTACAAATCCCAGCCTCCTTCCACTTCCGGTTCCTGGCCGGCTCCGGTTTTTCAAAATAAAAACAAATCCAACTATGACTCAGAGGAACCGGAGCCCATGCAGATTGGCCGCACACGACTGACACCAGAAGAGAGACAACGACGGCTCAGAACTGGGAGATGTATTTATTGTGGTCAGAGAGGCCATTTCATTGCTCAATGTCCCCTACAGGGAAACGAAACAACCCACCAATAAAACAGGAGCTTTTGGTGGGTAAAACTTCTTGGTCTCCTGTTTCACGTTTGACCTTGCCTGCTATTATTGTGAACAATAATATTAAATTGCCTGTTGCAGCTCTGGTGGACTCCGGTGCAGAGCAGAATCTCATCAGCAGTGATTTAATAGAGCAACTCTCTATACCTTCCTACACCCTGCAGGACGCTCTGACGGTAGCCGGCCTCACCGGACAGGTTTTCGCCAAAGTCCATCGGAAGACTCAGGGCCTTCGCCTCATCATCTCTGGAAATCACAATGAGGAAGGTGAATTCTTCATTTTCGACACTCCCACCAGTCAACTGATATTGGGGTTTCCCTGGTTAAAGAAACATAACCCGTTGTTAAACTGGGCAGAGGGGAGAATTGACAAGTGGAGCTCCTATTGTCTACAGAACTGTCTCCGCTCTGCCATACCTAAGACCTCTCCAAGTGACTCTCAGACACAAGATATTGATTTAAGTAAGATTCCCCCTGTATACCATGATTTGTGCGCTGTTTTCAATAAAGAGAAGGCTCTGTCATTGCCTCCACATCGCCCTTATGATTGTGCCGTTGATATACTCCCGGGTGCTCCCCTACCCTCTAGTAGACTGTATAACTTGTCAGGGTCCGAGAGGGAGACTATGACAAAATACATCGGGGAGTCTCTGGTGTCCGGCATCATTCGGCCATCAACCTCACCCGTAGGGGCGGATTTCTTTTTTGTGTCTAAAAAGGATAAAACCTTACGCCCCTGTATAGACTACCGTGGTCTTAACCACATTACAGTTAAAAACAAATACCCTTTACCTCTCATTAGTTCTATTCACGACCAGTTACAGACAGCTTCTATATTTTCTAAATTAGATTTACGCAATGCATATCACCTTGTACGGGTAAGGGAGGGGGACGAGTGGAAAACTGCTTTTAGGACGCCACTGGGACATTTTGAATATTTGGTAATGCCTTTCAGTCTTACTAATGCCCCTGCTGTCTTCCAGGCACTTGTTAATGACGTTCTCAGGGATTTCTTGAATGACTTTGTGTTCGTATACCTAGATGATATACTCGTCTACTCTCGGGTTTTAGCACAACACGAGAGTCACGTACGGGCTGTACTTCAGAGACTCCTTGAGAATCAACTATTTGTTAAGGCGGAGAAATGCGAGTTTCATGTCTCCTCTGTGTCATTTTTGGGGTTTATTTTCAAAGAGGGCCGTTTTTGCATGGATCCTGAGAAAACGAAGGCTGTGGAGGAATGGCCGACCCCCAAGACTCGTAAACAGCTGCAACGTTTTTTGGGGTTTGCAAATTTTTACAGGAGGTTCATTAAGAATTATAGCCGCATCGTTGCACCGCTTACCCAACTTACCTCCTCCTTACGAACTTTCTCCTGGACTCCTGAGGCTGAAAAGGCTTTTAAGGAACTCAAATGTCTATTTTCTTCTACCCCCATCCTTCGTCATCCAGATCCGGAGAGGCAATTCATCTTAGAGGTCGACGCTTCGGACTCAGGTGTGGGAGCGGTTCTATCTCAGCGGTCTCTGGAGGATAACAAGGTTCATCCATGCGCCTTTTTCTCCCGACGTTTAAGCCCTGCTGAACGGAATTATGATGTGGGCGATAGAGAACTTTTGGCCATCAGACTGGCACTGGAAGAGTGAAGACACTGGTTGGAGGGTACCAAGACACCCTTTTTGATCTGGACAGATCATAAGAACTTAACTTACCTTCAAAATGCCAAGAGGTTGAATACTAGACAGGCTCGTTGGTCGTTGTTTTTTGCACGATTTAACTTTTCCTTGACCTACAGACCGGGGTCCAAGAACACTAAGCCTGATGCCCTGTCCAGACAGTTCTCTATGTCGGATCAGCACAAGACTGAGGAACGCATTCTACCCCTTTCTGTCGTGGTGGGCTCTCTCACTTGGGCTATCGAACGGGACATCCAGGAAGCGCAAGCATCTGAACCCGACCCAGGTACTGGCCCTCCGGGTAGGAGGTTTATTCCTTCAACAGTCAGAGCCAAGGTGCTGGACTGGGTCCATTCTCACAAACTGTCATGTCACCCAGGTACTAATCGCATGCTGTCATCTGTTCAGAGACATTTTTGGTGGCCTACTATGGCCCAAGACGTTAAGGAATTTGTAGCTGCTTGCCCGACCTGTGCTCGTAGCAAGAGCCGAACCCAGTTGCCAGCGGGATTACTGCAGCCTTTGCCCACCCCCAGTCGTCCATGGTCCCATGTAGCACTGGATTTTGTCACTGGCTTGCCCCCTTCTGAGGGCAACATAGTGATTTTGACTGTGGTTGACCGCTTTTCTAAGGCTGCTCATTTCATCCCTCTCACTAAACTCCCCTCTGCCATGGAGACTGCTCGCCTGTTGGTACAGCATGTTTTTAGAATTCACGGTCTCCCCTCCGATGTGGTTTCTGATCGGGGGCCCCAGTTTACTTCCCAGGTCTGGCAGGCGTTTTGTGACGCATCGGGAGCCTCCGCTAGTCTGACTTCTGGTTATCACCCTCAATCTAATGGTCAATCGGAACGGTGTAACCAGGAGTTGGAGGCTGCCCTACGATGTGTTTGTGAGCACGATCCTGCTTCCTGGAGCCGGCAGCTTGTTTGGGTGGAGTATGCTCACAATACTCACACATCTTCCGCTACTGGGTTGTCTCCTTTTGAGGCCTCTCTGGGCTACGCCCCTCCTCTTTTTCCTAGTCAGGAGTGCGAGATTGCCGTTCCTTCTGTTCAACACCATTTCCGTCGCTGCCGGAGGGTTTGGCGTCAAACTAGATTGGCCCTCCTCCGGACTGCCGCCCAGAACAAGAGTCATGCTGACCGCCGTCGTGCGTCTGCCCCTTCTTACCGGGTGGGCCAACCGGTTTGGCTCTCTACCAGGAACATTTCGCTCAGGGACACTCCCAGAAAACTCGCTCCCCGATTTATTGGGCCTTTCCCTGTGGTCAAGTTGGTTAACCCTTCTGCTGTCCGCCTGAAGTTGCCCCCTTCCATGCGCATTCACCCCACCTTCCATGTTTCTCAGGTTAGGCCTGTCTCTGTGAGTCCCTTGAGTCCTCCTGCTGACCTCCCCCCGCCCTCCCGTCTTATTGACAACCATCCTGCCTTTACGGTTAGACGTATCCTGGATGTTCGGCGTCGTGGTCGGGGTTTTCAATATTTGGTCGACTGGGAGGGCTATGGTCCCGAGGAACGGTCTTGGATTCCTCGTTCCTTTATCTTGGATCCCAGTCTCATCACCTCCTTCTTCAGGGCTCATCCTGAGAAGCGTCTTCGGTCGCCCGGTGGCGATTCGCCACTGTAAATAAATCACTGATCTTTGTCCTCCTGAGTCTGTTATCCTTCAGTCCGTTCATCTGGGTCCTTATTTAATGCTACCTCGTGACAGCACATACCCTGAATTTGGTTGGAGTTAATAGTGTTAACTGCTGTTTTGAGACAGCTGATTTTTTCCAGTTTGTGCAAAACTTATTTAACTTTTGCTCCAAGTCGACAGCAAGGTGGAAGGTGGTAACAGATGGACTGCAGCCTAATGCAAACAAGCGCATTGAAACATTGAAGTCCCTTTCGAACACTAAATGGGCTGCACATGCAGATGCCACACAGGCAGTGGATATTAACTATGCAAACATTCAAAAATCATTGAAGAATATTGTAAATGACACAAACCAAAACGCAGCAATAAGAAATGAAGCAAGATCACTTGATAAAAAAAATGGACAAGCTTGAAATAGCTTTTATGTGTACATTTTGGCATAGCATTTTGCAGCGCTTTGAAAAAGCAAGCGCAGCTTTGCAGTCTGTGGAACTGGACTTGTGTACAGCTGTGGATTTGGTGGGATCCTTGCGGGAGTACATTGGAGGTCTGAGAGATCAATTTGATAGGTTTGAGTCTCAAGCAAAGAAGTTGTCTCCAACAGTTTCACAGGCTTACAGAGTTACTGGTCGAAGATCAAAGACTCCAAAAACATTTTTTGGAGAGAGCGCCACCTCAGAGGTTGACTTATCAGCTCAACAAAAGTTCTCCACCAGTGTTTTTTTGGTGGTTGTTGACAGATTGCTTTCTGAAATCGATAGCAGGTATGTTGCGTATGATAACCTCAACAACACTTTTAGCTTCCTGAACAATTTTTCTGGTGTTACTGTTCCAGAGCTAAGAAACAAAGCATCTCATCTCCAAAGTAAATGTTCATCTGACTTGGAGAAGGACTTTGTGGAGGAAATTGTCCAGTTTAAAGATTTTATTCGTGATAAAGGCATCACATCTGCTCCATTGCTTTTACAATTCATGAGGGAAAAGAAACTGCAGGACATCTTCCCAAATGTGGATATTGCTTTCAGGCTTTACCTGACATTTCCTGTCACAAATGCAAGTGGTGAGCAATTCATTCTCCAAGCTTAAAATAGTTAAAAATAGACTCAGATCCACAATGGGACAGGAAAGACTGAACCATTTGATTCTCATGTCTATTGAGAGTGATCTAGTGAGAAAGTTGGACTTCAGTGATCTTGTCAAGGAATTTGCAGCAAAAAAATCCAGAAAAGTGGGCATTTTTCAAATTTCATATCAGACTAAGGCTTAAATGTCTGATAACCCTTTCACTCATTACTGAAAGGGCTTGGTATTACTGATTAGGGCAGTGATGTCCAAACTTTTTGACACGAGGGCTAAAATTATTATGTTGAAAGAACTTTGGGGCTGTAAAATAATTTGAAAACAAACTTGGTCTTTTTTAAAGTTTATCTGCTAAATTAAAGTAAAAAATTTAAATGATTGTAGATACAAAACAAAGATTTTGCATGTCTGCATTATGAGACAGGCTCAAAGTTTCTAACTTTTCAGGGTTGAGTATTGTTTTCTTATTTGGGTTACATGGTTTGCGTTTGAGTAAATGTAGGTCGTGTTTGTGGTTCTAGTTCCTCCAAATAAGATGAATGCAGAAGTGTCATTAATAAATGGAAATCTGTATTTTGTTCTTCATATTTTTCAAGATGTTCTCTGTAAAAACCTTGGTCTAGAAGATGAAAATTGTTCATTTGCACCCACCTCTACTTTTATTGAGAACAGGGGGCTGTAAAAAAATCATAGAAAATGAAAAAAAAAACTAGAATATGATGCTAGTCTTTCTAGAAAAGAGTTCAGAGTTGTTTGTAGTTTGTGACAACTGGCTTATTAAAGTTGTAAGTTGTGCAAACTTACTGTTAGGTCATTTTCTGCTCATCCTCTAAAACAAAACAAATATATATAAAATATATATAAACACATATAACACATATAAAAAATAATATATATATATATATATAGGGGCCCCATATATTGACTCCAGCCCAGGGGCCCCCATCCTCCTAAATCTGGCCCTGCCTCCCGCCATAAGAACAATTTCTTCCCCTCTGCTGTTGGACTCCTGAACACTCATAATGCTACCTCATAATTTCTGCTTTGGTCACATTACATCTGTATTATAATTGAATACTCCATCTGTAATGTTTTCTAAGCTTTTTTATTGTTTTCTATTGTATGGGTGTACACGTTTTATGTTGTTTTCATTTTTACTTTATTTGTGGGTGTACACAGGTCTTATGTAATGTTTTCATTTTTACTTTATTTTACTTTATTACTATTCGCACCTTATGTCGAAGCAAATTCCTAGTTTGTGAACCTCGTTCATTGACATGGCAATAATAAACTGATTCTGATTCTCCTAAAAGAGCTGAACGTTTTCATTCATGATTTGTTGAAATAACAAAAACTACGGAACGAGAAAGATTCTGGAAAACATATGAAAGAAAAATGGATCACAAGTGTGTGAATGCTTCAGACCTGACCTGTCTCTCCATGCCATCGCTCATTTATTGCAGGTAAGATACTGACTGCTCATAGCATTTCACAGAACCACACCTCAAAATATTCTCCGTTTTGTTTCCTCACAACAAAAGGGTGTTCTTCCCATTTTGTGTAAAATACGTTGACGATATTCCTGCTTCTGTGAGCCATTTGGTCTTTAAAGCTGCAACAATTAATTTTTAAAGAATAATTTAACAAAATCTTTCAAAGAACGACACCATCATTTAGTTTTTGTAATCAAGTTCTAGAAATAACAACACGGCTCTAAACGTGTTAAAATGGAAGAAGCTTATTTTTCTACATTTTGCTTTAGACTTCTGCTGGTGATGAAACAAAACATAAAAAAAAAAAAACTGTAACTCATTGATTTCAGATTTTATTCACTGCTGTGAGCGAGTTCCAGCTGTTCGTATAAAAGAAACGTAACACAAGAACAAAGCCAATAAAACAAGGAGATATGTGTTTGATTATCGGACTGAAAATCCAGTCTCCGTTAAGGCAAAAACAATTTCTATAACTTAAGACAAACAAACTATGGTCACCACTTCCTTCACCGGTACACAATCATAATTTAGAAGCTTTAATAAAAACATTGTTTCTGAGTCAGCTCGGTTCTGGAGCTACAGAAAGTCCAGAACTGAAGTCATGTCTGCATCTCTTCTGCAAGGAAGGCCTGAAGGCAGCCTAACGTGCACGTTTTGGACTGTGGAAGGAAACCGGAGTACCTGGGGAAAACCCACGCAAACATGAGAAGAACATGCAAAGTCCACACAGAAACAGCCTGGGTCCAAGCTGGGAATTGAACCCACGACCTTCTTGCTGTAAGGCAACAGTGCTAGCCACTAATGCACCGTGCTGCCCAAACATTTTCTTAAAACTCTGCAGTCGTTGTTGGAGCTGCACGGCTTGGTCCCTCCATCTGCCTTTTCCCAGCATGCAACTGGTCTGTCTGAGGTTCATGAAAGGCCTCGAGGTTCCAACACAAGGCACAGGCCTGGTTCTACCCTGTCTGGATCAGGGGTAGAATAAAGCACATATGGGGGCCCAGGACCCCACCGCATGTGATTTATTACATAGTTGTCCTTCATTCTTTTATTTTCTTCACTGTTTGGTTTAAACTTCTTCACAGCAAAACTAAAATCTGAAGTGCAGCTTTAAAAAAATGTATTTTGCACATTTAAGATCCCAAAAAGTCACTTTGTCTGACTTTCCCTTCCTCAGTGTCCTTGAGCAGAATCAGTCTGAGCATAGTAAAATGTAAACAACGTTCTGACACACGAACAGAATATTAAAAATAGATTAAATTCAAACTTCTGCTCATAATTTCAGCTTGGTCCAAAAGTCAGGACACGACGTCTCCCAGATGTAGCACGGCTCGTTCCACCAGTAATGATTCAAACAATCAGACACAAGCAGAGAACAAGCTCTGACCTAGATTTAATACTGAAATGGAAAAAAATGAAGAAAAATTAACTTGAATAATATTCTGAATCTGGTGTTAAAAGCTTCTTTTTGACTTCCTTAATTTAAGATGATCGTGTTCTGAAGACAAAAAAAAAAAAGCAACACTGGCCACATAAGTCTGATCATCTAAGTAAAAACATTTAAGTCACGACATTCTTCAGCTGAACACATTGATCTGTTTCTCTGCGTCGGCTGAACGTGTCCTCGTTTGGATCCAGCTGAGAGCTTGTTCACATTTCGGCTGCTAACAACCGAGATAAGAGAGGAATCCTTTGCTGGCTGATGAAAGCCAAGGCCGAGATGTGATAAGGTGCAGAAAAAGCAGAGTTGGAGCAAGACAAAGCCAACATAAAGAAATGCAGTGAAAATATGAAGAACGTCTCTGGAGAATTTCCGTGGGTGGTTATCTCTGTGTGTCGGTGCAAATTCTGCTGTTTGCTGCTCAGCTCCATCCGTCTTTAAGGCACAAAATGTTAAAGGAAATTTTCAGCTACAACAAATCTTGAACAATACAACTCTGAAATGTTCCTTCAGAAACTGAAGGGGCTTCTGGGCAATCTGTAGTGGCTATAGTTGGTCAACAGTCATTATTTCAACTAAACTATTAAAGGCACTTTGGCAAATTCAACATTTGGAGCTTTAAAAATTAAGGAATAAAAAAACCCTCATAAAAATAAATTACTACAAAAGTTTGTTTTAAGAAAAAACACTTTTTCATTATGACCAAACAGAAGGAGTTTCCTTTTCCTCCTCAAACTAGAGTTATTTTTCTTTCAGGAGTTGATTTGGACTCTGGTGGGTTTCTTAAGAGGAATGTTTGCATTGAGTCCAGAGGAAAGTGACTCTTTAATATTTCTGCAGCAGCTGCACTTTAACCGTCTTGACCTCAGCTATATGAGAGGACTTCTGAATGATGCAGCTGGTCGTCCCCGAGGCGCCGTCCTTCCCCTGCGCCATGTTGGTCAAGGCCATGGCGGCGTTCATCTCCTTCCAGTGTGTCTCATCTTTGCCCTTCACCCTCTCCTTCTGCGGAGCTGTGACGCCACCGCCGCCGCTGATGATCGACCCAACGTTCAAACATGCAGAGAAAGAACAAAACAGAGCGTCAGACGTTTAGCTTGAGAGATGTGGTGGAGGCTGCAAGGTCAGAGAAGCTCCACTCACTTGTCACTTTGATTTGATCTCAAATTGTTGGTTTCTGAAAGGACAGGAAGGAGAAAAGGTTCACTGAGAGTTCTGTAGGGTCAGAGGAGATTTAATGAAACCTCACTGAACCTGCACTGTCAGGGTGTGTGTGTGTGCATCACCTCCTGAACAAACACGTTGCTCTGTTTTCTCTCTTTACTAAAGATTCTGAACCAAAAGGACTATGAACAAGAAGCCGTTGAGCAGAAAGGCGACTAATCGTCTCAATTTAAAAGATGTTTCTTATGACTCATAAACTTCGTTCTTTAATATCTGGTTGAAAACAAATGGACCCCGGCCAACAGAACCGAGCTATCTGAAGAAACCCGATCCAATGTGACGGACTTACAGATTGGAGTGAGAATGAAAAAGA
The DNA here is from genome assembly GCF_014905685.2 of Nematolebias whitei. NCBI lineage: Eukaryota > Metazoa > Chordata > Actinopteri > Cyprinodontiformes > Rivulidae > Nematolebias > Nematolebias whitei. The sequence goes on from NC_056517.1 coordinate 19,585,438, forward strand.
AGTGAGTCAGTCAGACAAAGGTGGCTGCCCGCTCACTTTTCGCTTTTCCTCCTCGAATGGGAACAATTTTGACCTCATATGTGAAACATTAGCAAGAAATAACAAAGTGGTTAAACAATGAGACCAAAGCAGGGTGTTGACTTCAGTGCACTGTTTACGGAGTGTGTTGGGGGAGTCAGTGTGTTTAGTGCTGAACCTTTATCACTTCTTGGCCTGCTGCCTTCATACATCTCCTCCTTCATGTCTCTGCGTGAGTGCAGCTACAGCGTGCGCTCTCAGGACATTATTACCTGCAGTGTTCCCTCAGCAGTGTTTCCCCTACCATTATACAAGCGGGGTGCCCCACCCCGTCAATAGAATTTAGCATCCCGCCTACCAAACCAAACTTGCCCCCCCACCTGCCCACCCGGCACTGACATAGCACTAAGCTAGCAGCGAGAAATACAGGTTCTCTAGCTAAAAAGCTAAAAGCAGCACTCATGTTGCCTCTTCCCTCATGCTAAATGTCCCCTGCCCCCACTCAAAAACTGTTAGTACAAGCTGCGCTCAGACAAGTGTCTGTCCCCCCATCAACAAAAATCATGGATGAGATGAGCACCCCGCCATGGCAAGTAAACTAGGGGAAACACTGCTCAGTGCGAACTGAACTAGGTAAAGGGGCCTTCTCTTACTCCGCTCCTGTTTCTTGGAATATTTTGCAAAAAGATCTGAAGCTCTCGACCTTGACCTCTCTAAGTGGCTTTAAGAATCTGTTGGACTCCTGGCAGGGACCACTGCAGACATGTTCCTGTTTTTAGTTTTCTACATTCGCCTTAGAATATAGCTTTTTTTTTTTTTGTTACTTTTCTTTTCTTTTTACTTTTCTTTTTTTTAGCCACCTGTCTGCTTTCCGATAGGCAAAGGTAACCACTGGAGGTAGTGATAAGCAC
>NC_056517.1:19586376-19608226 GCF_014905685.2 Nematolebias whitei
GTGGTCTGTTTATGCATTATTGCCACAGACACCTGGTTTATTGATACACCCTATTTGTTAAAAAAAAAAAAAAAAAATTGTATGACTTTATAACTGTTTATTGTTGTCGCTGTTGTCCATTGTCATCATTCTTTGTTGAAATCAGGTCTCGCTTGTAAATGAGTCCTCGAGGCTCAATGGGATTTACCTGTCTAAATAAAGGTTGAATGAAAAAAAAAAAGTTTTCTGTCTTTGCTTCAGGCTGAGGTGAGTTTCCTCCAGCACTGAATCTGATGACTGTAAGGATGGTATCCCTCTGTCAGTCTCACTGTGTCTGGTACAGCCCCTGGTTTGTCTCCTGTGTTCTGTGTAATTATTCTGACCAGATCCTGTCTGTGAGTTTTGCTGCCACGTCAGCTATTTATTTTTTGATTATTAAAGTGATTATTATTTGACGTCCTGGCCTCTGCGTCCTGTCTGCACATGGGTTTGTTCTTGTTCAGCTCAGCCTGAAAATCCTGACAATGACACGAGCTTGGCGTTTCATGAGGCATTCAAAGAGAGCGCAACATCCCGAGTTTTCAGCTGTTCAGACTCCAGGAGCTCAATTGAAGTTAACTAAATATACAATGAGGCCTTTTGAAGTTTTAGGGTCCCATCCCATTAGATGATGACCCAGATACCCTCATTACGACCTACATGACTTCTTGGAACCAGTCTGGATGAAAAGCTCAGAAACGTCCTTTAGTTTGAAGGCAATAATAACACCACAAGACTTAATACTCGCTAAATGAAATTTTCAAGATGTTGTAGGGTCCCCCAAGATGCTTTCCTACACCCTTATTGTCCAAACACAAGCAGCACATACACACAACGACCACAAATGCCAAAGCTGTGCCACGCGTCATGCCTAGTCCTGGCACAATTTCTTTGGACTGTTTCAGGATGCTGCTAAAAGCTATGCTAGCACAACACTACTGCCACAAATATCACAGCTGCACCTAGGGCTGGGGGATATATCGAATATACTCCATGTATCAAGATTTTTTTTGATTTATGATGGTTAAAATGGCTCTATCACAACCATCGCAAGTATTATTACACTTGAAAATCTATGTAGTTCTTTTTTTCCCATCTGCGCCTCCAACTTCACCCAGCCCCTCGTCCCTCACAGAATACAAACACAGCCCCTCCTCCCTCACTGAATACAAACACAGCCCCTCCTCCCTCACTGCTGCTTCACACACGCTTACTAAGGTTGTGAAGGTGGCGTAGCTGAAGAGGATTATTATTTAATATATGTACAGTAAATAGTTTTTTTTTTTTAGACATTTAGTAGAGTTACAATTATTTGTTAATAGATGTGAATGTGTGACAATTAGGACAAAGCTTTGATTCAGAAATATATTTTTGTTATTACTTTATGGAAAGAAAAAAAAAATTAATTCATTCAACCTTTATTTCTACAGGTTAGTCTCATTGAGCCTCGGGACTCACTTACAAGAGAGACCTGATTTTTAACAAAGAATGATGACAACAGTGGACAATCATAAAAGAAAACATATGAATTGAAAAAATAAATGGAAGAAAATTATATTAACGAAACAAAAACAGTACATTATAAAGTGATGTAAAATACTAAAAACAGGAACATGTCTGCATTGGTTTGTGATCTCTCTCTCTCTCTCTGCATGCTGGGTGTGGAGAGTTTGAGCGGGAGTGAGTCTGAGTTTTCAAACTTTTTCTGCTGATTCTTCTACAAAGTGTATTTTGTTTGTTTGTTTGTTTGTTTGTTCGTGTGTTTGTTTTGTTTGTGTGTGTTTGTGAGTTTCACGTCCGCTCCGCGGACAGCTTTGTAGCGGGGATGGCATCCTCGGAGATGCCATCCCTGTCACTGGACCATGGGGTGAGGGTGGTGCCGCAGCCCAACACCACGGTGGAGCAGGTGCTGCTGGCTGTCAGAGAGCAGGTGGGGCATAATAACATCACTTATGCCTCCCGTATGAATAAGGGTGTGGTTGTTTTCCTGAAGCAACAAACATTTGTGACTGAGCTCATTCAGAGTGGAATCAAATTAAATAATGAGTTTTTGCCGGTTTCGCCTCTGGCGTTGCCCTCCACCCGGATCACGGTGTCCGGAGTCCCTCCGTTTATTCCTAACGAGACTCTGGAGCAGGAGCTGAGACGCTTCGGGAGGATGGCGAGTGGATTCCGGACCGTGAGCCTGGGCTGCAGAGACGCCAAGCTGAAACACGTTCAATCACTGCGCAGACAGATGTCCATGTTTCTGGACTCACCCACGCACACACTGGAGGTTTGTTTTCAGGTGAAGCACGGTGATGGGTCTTACATGGTGTATGCTAGCTCAGGCAGCATGAAATGTTTTGAATGTGGGGATGTGGGTCACAAACACATTGCTTGTCCCCACCGTCAGAAGGCGGGGGGGGCTCACTGTGGCTGCTAAGGAGGGGGGAGACAGCGATGAGAGAAGCGCACGCTCTGACGCTGCCCCTCCCGCAACCATCAAGGCTGAATCCATGAGGGATTCTGATGAGGCTGGCGATCCGGCCCAGGCTGTCGTTCCTGCAGCCTCCGGGACCGGTTTTTCCATGGCTTCCCAGGCTGTGGACACCACGGCCGTACGCAGCTCTGTGGCGGCCGGGGGCATGGCCCCCGCGCCCGCTGACAGCTTCATGGACAAAAGTCATGAAGTTCACAGTATTGTTGAATCAGTGTGTGAGCTCAGTAGCTCCATTTGTTGATGTCTCCCCACCTGAAATGTCAAGTATTGAGGCAGTGACTGAAAAAGCTGTCAGATCAAAATGTAATGCTGACACCAGTTGTGAAGTCTTAAAGTTTGTTACTGAACCCCTTCTTAAGGCAAAACAAAAAACAAGGAATATTAATATTGAACAACCTGAACAAGACATGTCTAAGTCAAGCAGTATGTAGATGGAGGTGATGAGGTCTGATGGTCAGACTGATAAAGTGGCTGAAGACTACGAATATGAAACTGATTCTGACTGTGTCTCTGTGGCTGGCAGTATTTCTAACACTGAGAACCTGTATACTCTTGAAGAGATTAATGAGTTCCCGGACGACACTTACGACCGGTCAGCTGATATCAAGGAACATTTTCCTGATTTTGAAAAGTTTATTAAGTCGGTCTCTATGTATCTGAAAACTGTAAGTTTGGATTTATTAGATGAGAAAAAACGTTACCGCCTCAAAAACCATGTCACATTATTGAGGAAAAATTTAAGAACAGCTCGATCAAAATTGGCAAAGAAAATGAAACTTTCCAGATAAGATCATGATCAAACAGAATTTGTCTGTTTTTTTTGTGTGCACTTGCTCTCATCTGCCTCACATCTGCTCGTTTCTCTTTTTACATGAAGGGTTTACGGGTGGCCTCTCTAAACATAAATGGGGAAAGAGATGCACATAAGAGAGCTTTAATATCTGAAATTATTACACAAGAAAGGTTGGATGTACTTTTTTTGCAGGAAACTCACAGTGATAATGGGAATGACATAGACTGGGGTTTATGGTGGGTAGGACAATATGCCCTTAGCCACAGGACAAATGTTAGTGCAGGGGTTGCCATTTTGTTTTCTTCTGCCCTAAATATAACAATTATCTCAAGCACAGAGATTGTAAAGGGCAAACTCTTATTGGTGAAAGCGCAGATGGAGGATTTTGTTTTTCATTTCATCAATGTCTATGCTCCCAACCAGGGCTTAGAAAGGGAGGGACTTTTTAAAACTCTGGATGATAATTTAAAAAGCATTGATTGTGGGGAAATTATTATTTTAGGTGGTGATTGGAATTGCTACACTGATTTTAAGTTAGACAGGACTGGAGAAGAACCACACCTTCGGTCATCATGTTTTCTGTCTCAGATGCTGAAGAAAGCAGACCTGGTAGATGCTTGGAGAACTAAAAACCCTTCAAGCAGGCAGTATACCTGGGTTAAAATATCTAATGCACAAGTTAGTGCTGCAAGGTTAGACAGGTTTTATGTTTCCAGTTCCATCATCACACGTGTTTTAAATAGTCAGATGTTTTCTGTTGGTTTCCAGATCACCATTAAATTTCTATAGAAATTACTCTTTTATCTGCTGTGAGACAACAATCTTTTTGGCATTTTAATGTGAAAATGTTATGAGTCTGTCTTCTGTGAAAACTTTAAGTTGTTCTGGATTCCCTGGAGATCAAAGAAATGTGATTTCCCCACATTTATTCAGTGGTGGGAAGTAGGAAAGGCCCAGATTAAGGTCTTTTGCCAGCAATATTCTTCTGGTACCTCCACTAACATTAAGATGGACTGTAAAAGGACTGTACTTATATAGCGCCTTTCTATCTTATTTCAAGATACTCAAAGCGCTTTACACTACAATCTGTGTCCTCAGTTACATACAGCACTCTACTAGATCTCTACAAATCTAATTGAACAAATAATTCTAATGAGACTAATCAGTGCTTTAGATCACATTCATACATTGATGGGACACACATCAGAGGCTATGAGGGGTTCAGTGTCTTGCCCAGGGACACTTCGACATGTGACTACTGGTGGATTCGAACCCCCAACTCTCGCATTGGAGGATGACTGCTCTAACCATTCAGCCACAGCCGCCCTTAGAGAACTGTGCAAAAGCTGGAAGAAGAGATAAAACATCTGGAAAATATTTCTATCTCCAAATCAACCTCACAGACTTCTCTTCAATCCAAAAGACTTGAACTGAACTCTTTGTTACATGAGAGAGCCAAAGGAGCTTTAGTCAGAGCCCGTTTAAAAAATATCCAAGAAACGGACGCACCAACGTCCCTCTTCTTTAGCTTGGAGAAGTCTGTCGCTCAGAGGAAACAAATAATCTGCCTTAAACTCCCAAATGGACAATTGACCTCTGATCCAGCTGAGCTGAGGAACTATGCTGTAAACTTTTACACGGACTTGTTCAAGCCAGTTGGATGTGATGTGGACAGTACCGAGGAGCTTCTGCAGGGGCTTCCTTGCCTCACCCCAGAAGATCAGGAAACCCTGAACTCACATCTAACCCTAAATGAACTGACTGCTGCTGTATCCCAGATGGCACCTGGAAAGGCTCCAGGAATAGATGGGTTACCACCAGAGTTTTTAAAACACTTTTGGGATGTTTTAGGACAAGACCTTCTGGACGTTTTTAAACAATGTTTTAATGAAGGAAAGCTCCCTGCCTCTTCTAGGCAAGCAGTTCTCTCCCTTCTGCCAAAAAGGGTGACTTGACTCTCTTAAAAAACTGGAGACCAGTTGCTCTTTTATGTACGGACTATAAGATTCTCTCAAAGGTTTTATCAAACAGGCTGAAACTATTTATTGAATTTTTAATTGCCCCTGATCAATCCTACTATGTACCTGGTAGCTCAGTTTTAGACAACTTGTTTTTAATAAGAGATGTGTTTGAGGTATGTAAGTTATATGACACTAAAATTGGTATTATATCCATTGACCAAGAAAAAGCTTTCGATCGTGTAGATCACGGTTTTCTTTTTTAAACTTTGCAAGCTTTTGGTGTGGGAGACAATTTTTTGACATGGATAAAGCTCTTGTATAGTGAGGCGTGCTGCACTGTGAAGGTAGGGGGAGGTTTGAGCTCTCCGGTGCCAGTAAAAAGAGGAATCAGGCAGGGCTGTCCAAGTTCAGGTCAGCTTTACAGTCTAGTCATTGAACCTCTTTTGAATAGACTGAAGAGTAGACTAAAGGGTTTCTCTCTAACAAATTCAATTTTAGCTTCTCCCATTGTGGTGTCAGAATACACTGATGATATAAATATATTTGTCCAAGGTCAGGAAGACATACAGGAGCTAAGAAAGTGTCTTACTATAAATGAAAAGGCCTCTTCAGCCAAGGTAAACTGGGGGAAAAGTAATGGATGCCTGGTAGGAAAATGGGAAGTGAGAGGGATTCCCGACCTTCCTAGCAGTCTGAGCTGGGAGAGAGTGGGTATGAAAATACTTGGGCTTTATCTAAGGACTGACAATTACCAAAAGCAGAACTGGGAGGGAGTGCTGGAAAAGGTGGAAGCCAAGTTGTCTAAAAGGAAATGGTTGCTACCCCAGCTGTCCTATAGGGGAAGAGTTCTGATAGCAAATAATCTGGTTGCCTCGACTTTATGGCACATACTTGCTGTACTTGTCCCAACTCCAAATCTTTTGGCAAAGATACAAAGGCTCCTAGTGGTGCTTTTCTGGTGTGGTCATCACTGGCTGAGAGCACCGATTTTGTACTTTCCAGTGGTTGAGGGAGGACAAGGACTTGTGGATACTACCTCTAGAACGACAACCTTCAGACTACAAACAGCACAGAGACTCTTGTATGGCTGCTGTTACCGTTGGTTAGGCCTAGCCCAACTGCTACTGAGGAAGGCTGGCCGGCTTGGGCTACATAAACAGCTCTTCCTAATGGAATCCTCTAAAATGGACCTAACAGGACTTACACCCTTCTATTTTTCAGTGCTCAATGCCGGGCAGACGCTGAAGGTCACTCGCAACCCTGACCCCAGACCAGGAATGTGGCTTTTTGAGGAGCCTTTGTTGTACAACAAAGCCATTAGTGGGTCCACACTTTCCTCAACTACCATCAAGACCAAGTTTGTTGAAGCCATTATTAAAGTTGGCCATCTGATGAAGATCCCTGTAGACAGACTTGGGAATATCACAAACATTAAGTCTTCCAGAGTGCTGAGAAAGCTCATGGAAGAAGTTCAGCTATGTCTGTCTGCACCACTGGGAGCTTTTGTTGGGAACCATGCTCATACTGACCAATGGAATGATGACATCGAGTATGTTTTTCCTTCACTGAGAGTAAGTCCTGCTTTTGAAGAGCTGCAGGAAGAAAGGGGACAGCTGTTATCCATGGAAATGCCAAAGATGGGTGTTTTTAAGTTGTGTGGAAAAAAGCAGCTCTACCACAGCTGTGTGAAGGTACCGAATCTACGCTCGTTGGCTGGAACTAGGGAGTCCAGGTGGACTCAGGTTTTTGCTTCAGACTACACCCCTAAAGGCAGGTGGAGGGTTCTGTATAAGCCCCCAGTTGAAAAACGAGTGGCTGACCTTCAATGGAGGATAATACGTGGACTCATAGCTACGAACAGACACAGAGCTCACTTTGACTCAAGCACTGGGGAGGGGTGCCCTTTTTGTGCCCAGTCCGAGACTTTAGAACATCTTGTCCTGTCATGTCAAATGTTAGCGGGTCTCTTTAGACTTTTAGAGGAGTGGGTGGTAGCTCTTGGGGAAGAGTTTTCTTTACCTCTTTTTATCTTTAGTCCAAAATACACTGTACGCAACAAAAAGATACTGACCTTAATACATTTTCTGTTTGGGGTTGTTCCCTCTTACTCCCTCCCCTTCTCATTAGTCCTGAAGAGAAATCCCGTCATATTTATTTAAAATAAGATAATTTAGAAAGTAATGGTAGATTTAAAAACAGCAGCTGATACCAAAACAGTTTAACAATAAAAATCAGTGGCACTACCAGTGATTTAATGAATATTTACCACATTTTATCTGTACTATGGTATTTCACTTCCGGTTCAGACCTCGTTAATAAGATCAGGGTAATATTTCTTAGTATATAATTTTTAAATAATTTCAGTTACGTAGGTATTTGGCACTTTAATATCCAGTGATTATGCTTACCGGCAGATATTTAGCAGTATTTTGTTCATTTTGAAGGTATAATGGTTGTCCCCATGAGTCTAATACTGAAGCTTTATGTATACTTCGGATGACCATTCAAGCTTCGTGTATGTTAAGCAAGCCATAGTCTGTGATCGCCACCAAGTGGCTGATTCTTGTACTACAACAAGTACAGCACAGATGGAGCTGGGCACTTTCATTCAATGTACAGTGAATACCTGAGGCATAACAGCCAGGGTGTCTTATGTACATAATTATGATTTATCTTATATTTAATATGTGCAGCTTATATGCAGGTGTGTTCTGTAGTCTGGAAATTACGGTAGATAAACTGCTCCAGCTCCCCTATCCTTCATTCAAGCCCTTTATATGCTGCCATCATACAACCATGACAATCACTATGGGCTATGATCCATGGGTCTATGGCCTTCAATGATGGAGGACCCACTGCATTGTCAATTTGGGCCCAAAGACCTCCCCAAGATCTGCAAAAACGTCTACGTTCTGGCTGATGTTTTGCATCATAGTGAGGTTGTCATCCAGCATGAGAGGAACTTCAGTAGAACTTCCGGATCAGAACGACCAAAAGTTGTCCACAAGCAATATCAGAGCGTTCTTACAGATTTCACTGGCTGTTCTTTGTCACTTATAGCCTCACTTTTCACCAACTACTCACTGATTTTCTAAATATCTGGATCTAATGTTCAGAACTCTACAAGCTGCACGAGCACCAAATGATTCCTCGTGTCCTGCTGCTTTCCTGTCTAGCTGTCTGAAAACAGTTTGACAGCAGTCTGACCTGTGCTGACAGTACAAGCTTTGCAAAGTCCGGAGCTTGTACAGGTCTGATTAGAACATTTCCTGTAGGTTTCCACTTTGTTTTGTAAAAGGTGTAAAGTCCTCAAAGACCTGACTGGCTTCAGAGCATCTTCTGATGATTGTTCTTAGAAGAAGAGAAAGAATGTGTGAGAGAGAGATGAGGGCGTGATAACCCAGAGGCACAAACCACAGATTTTAGGTTTCAAAGTGTCAAAATGTTCCAATAACATCCTCACATTCTCGTCTGACCACAACTCCCTGTTGTCGGCTATTTCCACTGACATTATTCGGCCTCAAGAGTGAGACGTCTTAATTTTAGGTGATATTCCCCAAGTTCCTCGTCTCCTGATCCAGGTTCTGTAAGATCCCATAATCTAGATGCTCAAAACTGACTTTTCCAGCTGCAAAGCCAATTAAAAAAAAAAATGTTTTTATTAAAGTTTGACTGTTCTGTGTCAAAAATGATTTTTTAAAAAACTGTTTCAGTTTCAGCCAGGGCTTCATATGTAAACTGATTGATGGTGGAACAGCTGGCAGGCCGGGGGAGTAGTAGTGTTGGGGGTGGTTGGGGGGGTGCGTGGGGTGTTTCCTCTCACAGAAAATGTTCAATAATAGAGATGCCATTTGCTGCATTTTGGTGTATTTTAATGGGTTGTTATACATCAACATTTACCTACATTTGCAAACAATAAAATTACTATTTTGGAGAAGACCAGCAGGTTGTGTGTGAATAGAGGAGGTCCGATTCTGTCAAGTGTCCTAACCCCCCGCCCCAATTCCCCCTCCCCTCACATCACGGTTCTGAGCTGAACTCTTCTCTTCTCTGCTCTTGCTCCAGTCTCGAAGCACCGTTTGAAGTACCTGAAGAATTCAATTCTCTGTTGTCGAACAATCCATCCATCCATTTTTTTATTAAAGTAAATTGGACTGTCTTTTTGATCACTGTTGTTATTTTGACAAATTAGTGCCGTTGTTTTTGAAACGTGACGTATAATGTGAATAACACATAAAACATTTATCGTTGTATATTTAATTATTTTTTAAAGTAAGCTTTTTTTAATTTATCATGTCTGAAATGTAGCAGGAGTTCAGACACCTGCTGATGTTGTGCGCATGCTGTGTAGAGCTGTCTGGAGACGATTGTGCATAACATGCACTGTTCACAGGGCATTTATTTATTCTGTTGAATAAATGATCGTTTCTGTTTCGGGGGTCTGAGAGGAGGGAAAGGGGGTGTTTTTCTGTCCGCAGCCCCGCTGAGTAGGGACAATATTTGGAGAGGAGGAGGAAAGAAGGAATCTGCACAGAACTGCCATGTGTAAATGTGACCATCTGTCCCTCCGTCCTCAGACCCCCTTGCCTAGAGGCTCATCTCCTGGTCCTCGAAAGAGCGTGTCAGCGAGCTGTGCACCGCGCGAGCTGTGCACTGCTCGTGCTGCGGCTGAAACATCCACTCCTCAGACTGGTCCGCCAGGCTAAGGACATCGTCTCCTCTTTCGTATTTTTTAAATAAATAATCAAAATAAAAATACGCAATGACTTTGGAATTTTAGGGGCGGAGTTGGCGGAACACAAGGGTCAAAATGAGAGAGTTCTCAGATCTTGTTCCGGCAGGATTCGTCTCAAATTAACCACTGGTTTCAGCCAATCAATATGGTCCCCATGTTTTTAATCCTCAAAGATTTCATAAACTTGACTAATTTTCAGTATCTACAAACGTGAAGACTGTGAAGGCATCATTTCTGAATTGTTTTAGCCACAGCTAAAAGGTGTTTCCAGATTGATTAAGCAGCCACAGTCTGGACGTTTGTTCAGAACATTTATAACAGTTTTCAGAAGTGTCTGAAAGATGAAGGTGCAGGTTTGGGCTGCACAGTATACTGAAAAATGATTGCCATCACATTTCTTGAGATCTATCCATCCATACATCCTTCCATCTTCTGCTTGTTCTGAAGTCAGGTCGTGGAGGCCGCAGCTTGTGCAGGGAAGCCCAGACATCTCTTTCCACAGCCACCTTTTCCAGCTCTTCTGGGAGGGTTCCAAGGTGTTCCCAGGTCAACATAGTCATAGTCATGGAGAGAAATAGTCTCTCCTGCGTGTTCTGGGTCTTCCCCGGGGTCTTCTCCCCTAGTCGGACATGCTCGAAGCACCTCCCTAGGCAGGCACCTAGGAAGCATCCTTACCAGATGCCCAAACCACCTCAATTGGCTCCTCTCGATGTGGAGGAGTAAATGGTAAATGAACTGTACTTATACAGCGCCTTTCTATCTGATCAAGATACTCAAAGTCCTTTACACTACAGGTCCTTCTAAAAAAATTAGCATATTGTGATAAAGGTCATTATTTTCCATAATGTAATGATAAAAATGAAACTTTCATATATTTCAGATTCATTGCACACCAACTGAAATATTTCAGGTCTTTAATTGTTTTAATATTGATGATTATGGCATACATCTCATGAAAACCCAAAATGCCTGTCCCAAAAAATTAGCATATTTCATCCCACCAATGAAAGACAAGTGTTTTTAATACAAAAAACGCCAACCTTCAAATAATCATGTTCAGTTATGCACTCAATACTTGGTCGGGAATCCTTTTGCATGAATGACTGCTTCAATGCGGCGTGGCATGGAGGCAATCAGCCTGTGGCACTGCTGAGGTGTTATGGAGGCCCAGGATGCTTCGATAGCGGCCTTAAGCTCATCCAGAGTGTTGGGTCTTGCGTCTCTCAACTTTCTCTTCACAATATCTCACAGGTTCTCTATGGGGTTCAGGTCAGGAGAGTTGGCAGGCCAATTGAGCACAGTAATAATACCATGGTCAGTAAACCATTTACCAGTGGTTTTGGCACTGTGAGCAGGTGCCAGGTCGTGCTGAAAAATGAAATCTTCATCTCCAAAAAGCTTTTCAGCAGATGGAAGCATGAAGTGCTCCAAAATCTCCTGATAGCTAGCTGCATTGACCCTGCCCTTGATAAAGCACAGTGGACCAACACCAGCAGCTGACATGGCAACCCAGGCCATCACTGACTGTGGGTGCTTCACACTGGACTTCTGGCATTTTGGCATTTCCTTCTCCCCAGTCTTCCTCCAGACTCTGGCACCTTGATTTCCGAATGACATGCAAAATTTGCTTTGGACCACTGAGCAACAGTCCAGTGCTGCTTCTCTGTAGCCCAGGTCAGGCGCTTCTGCCGCTGTTTCTGGTTCAAAAGTGGCTTGACCTGGGGAATGTGGCACCTGTAGCCCATTTCCTGCACACGCCTGTGCACGGTGGCTCTGGATGTTTCTACTCCAGACTCAGTCCACTGCTTCCGCAGGTCCCCCAGGGTCTGGAATCGGCCCTTCTCCACAATCCTCCTCAGGGTCCGGTCACCTCTTCTCGTTGTGCAGCGTTTTCTGCCATACTTTTCCCTTCCCACAGACTTCCCACTGAGGTGCCTTGATACAGCACTCTGGGAACAGCCTATACATTCAGCAATTTCTTTCTGTGTCTTACCCTCTTGCTTGAGGGTGTCAATAATGGCCTTCTGGACAGCAGTCAGGTCGGCAGTCTTACCCATGATTGCGGTTTTGAGTAATGAACAAGGCTGGGAGTTTTTAAAAGCCTCAGGAATCTTTTGCAGGTGTTTAGAGTTACGTCGTTGATTCAGGTGGTTAGGTTAATAGCTTGTTTAGAGAACCTTTTCATGATATGCTATTTTTTTGGGACAGGCATTTTGGGTTTTCATGAGCTGTATGCCATAATCATCAGTATTAAAACAATTAAAGACCTGAAATATTTCAGTTGGTGTGCAATGAATCTGAAATATATGAAAGTTTCATTTTTATCATTACATTATGGAAAATAATGACCTTTATCACAATATGCTAATTTTTTGAGAAGGACCTGTATATGTGAAGGGGACAAGTCCCCCAACATTAAAAAAACGTTAATTTGGACCCCCTCACTTTTACTATGAAACATTAGTTCAGGCGGCACAGTTTCTCTTTCTGCGTGAACAAATCCATTCCACTTGATTAATAGGATCATACTCAAGCTATTAAAACTCCACTCCAGGTTTTCCTGGTTACCGCCAACTCTCCATCGTCCCTTCCTGCTTCTTGCCTCGGCAGAAAACGCACACAGGTGGAGGAGGTGGAGGTACCTGTGTTACTCGCTCGCAAGTTGAGCAATCTTAGTGCGGGCAGTTGTTGACCAGGGGGTTGATCATAAACATATATTCATGTTAGGAGGAGAGAAGTGGAGCACTACGTCTGTCTCGCAGTAACTGTGATGCTGTAAGACGCCGCAGGTGTAAGAGATGCTGTGTGTTAAAGTGCATTAAAGTTGAAATGTCCTTAAAACCCCACAGCTTATTGTCCTCAAGCTTCATGAGAAACATCATTTAGATGAGTAATGTTGAACACAAGTAAAAAAGTTCAGTGGTGATGTTTTTATTTCTCTATAAAGACAAATAGTGCCGATCTGACGCTCTGTATTAAAGTGTATTAAAGTTAAAATTACTTTAAAACTCACAGATGAATTTACACAAACTTGGTGAGAAACATGCTTTAAATGTGTGGAATTAAAGGAAATCTAGGTGAAATGCTGCTTTTTTGTTCACTAGTGAACACCTTTAACGTGCGCACACACATACGCACGCGCGCACACACACGCATGCACACGCTGTGCGCGCATGCACACGCGCGCACACACACACACACCTACACACATCATTGTGTCCCCCCCACATAACAGATGCTTCTGACGCCCTTGGGACCCACCATCTGCAGGAAGGGCCATAAAAGTCGGGTGAATGATGCTATGGGCAATGGCTGAAGGCAGGGACCTTGGCGCTATGACCCTGGCTTACCAAAGCTGGCTCTTGGGACATGGAATGTAACCTCTCTGGCAGGGAAGGAGCCTGCGCTTGTGCGCGAGGTTGAGCGGTACCGACTAGATATAGTTGGGCTCATCTCGACACACAGCATGGGCTCTGGAACCAATCTCCTTGAGAGGGGCTGGACCTTATTCCACTCTGGAGTTGCCCATGGTGAGAGGCGTCGAGCTGGGGTGGGTCTACATGTAGCCCCCCGACTTGGTGCCTGTGTGTTGGAGTTTTCCACCGTAGATGAGAGGGTGCTTCCCTTCGCCTTCGGGTGGGGGGACGGGCTCTGACTGTTGTCTGTGCCTATGCGCCGAACTGTAGTTTAGAGTATCCAGCCTTCTTGGAGTCCTTGGCAGGGGTGCTAGAAGGTGCGCCAGCTGGGAACTCCTTTATTCTGCTGGGGGACTTCAATGCCCACGTGGGTAATGACAGTGTGACCTGGAGGGGTGTGATTGGGAGGAACGGCCTCTCTGATCTGAACCCGAGCAGTGTTCTGTTGTTGGACTTTTGTGCTAGTCATAGTCTGACCATCACAAACATCATGTTCGAATATAAGGATGTCCATAAGTGCACTTGGCACCAGGATGCCCTAGATTGTAGATCGATTGACTTCTTGTAGCCCCCCGACTTGGTGCCTGTGTGTTGGAGTTTTCTCCCGTAGATGGAAGTCGTGTCATCTGATTTGCGGCCATTTGTTTTGGACACTCGGGTGAAGAGAGGAGTTGAGCTGTCATCTGATCATAACCTGGTAGTGAGTTGGATCAGATGGCAGGAGAAGATGCCTGACAGACCTGGTAGACCCAAACGTGTAGTGAGGGTTTGTTGGGAACACTTGGCAGAGGAACCCGTCAGAGAGATCTTCAACTCACACCTATGGGAGAGCTTTAACCGCATCCCAGCTGAGGTGGGGGACATTGAGTCCGAGTGGACCATGTTCCACGCCTCGCTTGTTGAGGTAGCTGCCTTGGGTTGTGGCTGTAAGGTTGTTGGTGCTTCTCGTGGTGGCCATCTACAAACTCGGTGGTGGACACCCCGGGTTAGGGAGGCTGTCAAGCTGAAGAAGGAGTCCTATCGGGCCTTGTTGGCCAGTGGGACTCTGGAGGCAGCTGAGGAGTACCGGAGGGCCAAGCGGTGTGCAGCCTTGGCTGTTGCCGAGGCAAAAGCTCGGATGTGGGAGAAGTCCGGGGAGACCTTGGATAGAGACTCTCGGTTGACTCCGAGAAGATTCTGGCAAACCATCAGGTGGCTGAGGGGGGGAAAGCAGCACTTTAATAACATTGTGTTCAGTGAAGGTGGAGTGCTGTTGACCTCAACCAGTGATGTCGTCAGGAGGTGGAAGGAATACTTCTCAGACCTTCTCAATCCTACTAACACGTCTTCCATGGAAGAAGCTGAGTCGGGGGACTTTGGGGTTGATCCATCCATAACCGTGGCTGAGGTCACCGAGGTAGTTAAAAAGCTCAGAGGTGGCAGGGCTCCGGGAGTGGATGAGATTTACCCTGATTTCTTTAAGGCTCTGGATGTTGTGGGGCTGTCTTGGCTGACACGCCTTTGCAATGTCGCGTGGACATCAGGGGCTGTGCCACTGGATTGGTAGACTGGGGTGGTGGTTCCTCTCTTCAAAAAGGGGGACTGGAGGGTGTGCTCCAATTATAGGGGCATGCCTCCCTGTTAAGGTCTATTCTGGGGTATTGGAGAAGCGAGTCCAATCGTTGGTAGAACCTCTGATCCAGGAGGAACAATGTGGGTTCCGTCCTAGCCGTGGAACACTGGATCAGCTCTTTATCCTCGCTAGGGTCCTTGAAGGGTCATGGGAGTATGCCCATCCAGTTTATATGTGTTTTGTGGACTTGGAGAAGGCATTTGATCGTGTTCCTCGGGGTACACTGTGGGGGTTGCTCCGTGAGTATGGGATTGGAGACCTGTTGTTGCAGTCCCTATACAAGCGGTGTGAGAGTTTGGTTGGCATTGCTGGCAATAAATCGGACCCCTTCAGGGTGGGAATTGGACTCCGCCAGGGCTGCCCATTGTCACCGAATCTGTTCATAACTTTTATGAACAGAATTTCTTGGTGCGGCCACATGGTGGAGGGTTTCCAGTTCAGTGGCCTCAGGATTCCATCTCTGCTCTTTGCAGATGATGTGGTCCTGTTGGCGTCATTGTGCTGTGATCTTCAGCTATCACTGGAGCGGTTCACAGCCGAGTGTGAAGCGGCTGGGATGAGAATCAGCACCTCCAAATCTGAGGCCATGGTCCTCAACCGGAAAAGTCTGGATTGCTCATTTCAGGTCGAGGGTGAGGTTCTGCCTCAAGTGGAGGATTTCAAGTATCTTGGGATTTTGTTCACGCGTGAGGGAAGAATGGAGCGTGAGATTGACAGACGGATTGGTGCAGCATCTGCAGTATTGCAGACTCTGTACCAGTCCATTGTGGTGAAGAAAGAACTGAGCTGTAAGGCAAAGCTCTCTGTTTATAGGTCGGTCTATGTTCCTACCCTCACCTATGGTCATGAGCTCTGGGTAGTGAACGAAAGAATGAGATTGTGGATACAGGCAGTTGAAATGAGTTTTCTCCGCAGGTTAGCTGGACTCTCCCTTAAAGATAGGGTGAGAAGTTCAGTTATCCAGGAGAAACTTGGCTTAGAACAGCTACTCCTTCATGTCGAGAGGAGCCAGTTGAGGTGGTTCAGGCATCTGGTAAGGATGCCCCCTGGGCGCCTCCCTAGAGAGGTGCTTGGGGCATGTCCAACTGGGAGGAGACCCAGGGGAAGACCCAGGACACGCTGGAGAGACTATGTCTCTCGATTGGCCTGGAAACACCTTGAAATCCTCCAAGAGCTGGAAGAGGTGGCTGTGGACAGAGATGTCTGGGCCTCCCTGCACAAGCTGCTGTCCCCGCGACCCAACTTGGGAACAAGTGGAAGATAATGGATGGATGAAATAGTCTTATGTCATAAGCTCTCAGAAATTGTTTTTTCAGATCACACCACTGGATGGTTCACTAACTATCTCTCAAACCGGTGGCAATGTGTTGAACATAATGGTACTTCCTCCAGTTATTTAACAGGCAACATTGGTGTACCACAAGTCTCAGTCTTAGGGCCCACCCTCTTTACAATGTACATAGGTAATGTAGGCCACATCATTCCTCATGCATTCTTACATTTCTATACTGATGATATAGTTGTTTATTGTCGAGCTAAAACAGTTGCTAAGGTTTTCCAGCTTTTGTAGTAGACTTTTGACATCATCCAGTCTGATTTTTTCCGTCTCAAACTTGTCCTAAATGCCAACAAAACCAAAGGGATGCTGTTTTCAAACAGGAAGTCTTACAACTTAGTCCTTACAACCTAGCTGTTTTTTTGTTACATTTTTTTAATGCCATTTTATTTTCACTTGTTATTCTCAATTTGTATGCATCCTTTATGATCATTTATTATTGACTTTGTTGTCCACTGTTGTCATCACTCTGAAAATAAAATCAGGTCTCTTGTCTAAATCTTGTCTAAACTGCTACTCTCGTTTGGAAAAAGTCCTCCCATCGATCATATCAGGTAAACAGGCAGGTTTCATCAAAGGAAAACATTCTTTTTTTAATATCCGTACTCTTTTTAATATAATATATTCCAAAAATCATAACAGTCACCCTGAGGTTGTGATTTCTCTTGATGCCGAAAAAGCATTTAACAGAGTGGAATGGGAGTACCTTTTTGCCATCCTAAAAAAATTTGGTTTCGGTAGCAATTTTATTTCTTGGATTCAACTTTTATATACCTCACCACAGTCATCTGTGAATACCAATGCATTGAACTCTGACTATTTTACTTTATCCCACAGTAAACGTCAAGGTTTTCCACTTTCACCTTTGCTCTTTGCTTTAGCAATAGAGCCTCTCTCTGTAACCCTTAGAACCTCTCCCCTGTTTCAGGGGGTAACTCCTGGTGGTACAGAGCATAGGGTTGCTTTATATGCAGACGATTTATTATTATACGTGTCAGATCCAATCATTCACCTCTCGTCTATCATAGAAATACTTGAAAGTTTTGGGTCTTTTTCTGGGTATAAAATTAATATACAAAAAAGTGAATGTTTTCCCATTGTAGTGAACTAAGCCTCAGGTCAAATCTGGCCTTCCTGGGACAAGAACTGTATTTCATTGATTTGGGTCCAGAAACACAAGATTAAGTTCATCCAGAGACTTTCTAAGTGTCCTACACTGATCAATTGAAAGAACACTCTCTTTTTTATTATCATTACTATTTTACAAATGTTTGATAATCAAAGTGTGTTTAGTTCAAACCATTTTTAAATGTTGAAGTGAACTACTCATTTTAATTCAACTGTGAAACAGTATTAGTGTTTTTTAATCCTCATTCAAAGTGGAAATCAAATTGGAATGTGTTACGGAGTAATTCATGCATTTTCTGATCTGTCTGAAATGAGCAAGTTGTGATGTCGGTCAAATGTCTAGATATGTTCATCTACATTCTAGAATGTAGATGAACATATACTGAGATATATTCATAAATTAAACGGATTCATTCATTTTTCTGGACTGAATAATATTGTGTGTTGAATTTAATAAAATGTAACGTGAGGCGTTAATTTTCTTTGACCCATCAAATGAATGTGGTCATTTATTAACAGAATCAAAGTTTAATATCAAACATTTACATTAATTTGGCAAAATTGAAAACAACAACAGCTTAATTAATCAGCTTTACAAACAGGAAAACCATACGGCCATGGTTTTTCGTTGCTTCACAACAGACATTTCTGAAAATATCTGGAATGATTTCTGGCAGATAGAAGAGTTTTAAAGATGGGAAAATGAAGTTTAGAGGGAGGGAGATGGTGTGTGAGGGAAAGTGTTGAACAGAACGGCACCCTCCATTCGAACCCAGCTTTCCTCGGTACGCTTCGGTAGTAAACTCGACTCGTTACCTCTCTGACGATGAATCAGCGGATACGGAGTTCCAGTTAACGCTACCGGTCCAGCGTCTCCGTAGGATGGCAGAGAACCGTCCGGAGTGGTGGCGGTACTTCATCAACAACAGTTCACCTCACGAGTGGACTCACATGAGTGGAGTCCTTCAGAAGTTCCACTCAGATGTGGAAGATTGCATAATTCCCACGAGACTCGGACGAACTCCGGATCATGTCTGGAACTCCTGTTCTCCCCAGCACTTCTTGTGTTCGGTTTGCTCTCCGAACCGAACTCGACTGCACTAGCTCCAACAAGACTCAGGCTCTGCAAATGACTGGTTTGAACTAGGAAGTGCCGACATTTAAAGAGTTCTATTTCCGGTTCATTTGGGACGTTCCTGATTGGCTGAAATAGCTAATCAGGGGTGTGTTTTTGTGACGTAAAAGGTCACTAGAAGTCAGAAAAACAGAAAAATGTTTTGGAACAGACTGGAAATGTTTTAGAGACAGACGAGAGAAATGTTTAGACGAGTTGGGGGAAAACAGGTGCCAGCTTCTCTATATTACGTCTGAGAGGATTTAAAAACATGACAGTTCGTTCCAACAACTTGTTTTGCGTTTGACTCCGACATTTGACCGACATCACAACTTGCTCATTTCAGACAGAAGATCAAAAAATGCATGAATTACTCCGTAACACATTCCAATTTGATTTCCACTTTGAATGAGGATTAAAAAACACTAATACTGTTTCACAGTTGAATTAAAATGAGTAGTTCACTTCAACATTTAAAAATGGTTTGAACTAAACACACTTTGATTATCAAACATTTGTAAAATAGTAATGATAATAAAAAAGAGAGTGTTCTTTCAATTGATCAGTGTAGGACACTTAGAAAGTCTCTGGATGAACTTAATCTTGTGTTTCTGGACCCAAATCAATGAAATACAGTTCTTGTCCCAGGAAGGCCAGATTTGACCTGAGGCTTAGTTCACTACACCATAAACCTAGCAGCGCAGGGGCTTAGACAGTCTGACTTTCCGTTCCATCTAGCCCATTCTGGCTTTAAATATTTGGGAGTGCATATTACTGGCTCATTTAAAGCCTTGCGAGCTGCAAACTTTAATCCTTTGCTTACTCGTGTAAGATTGGCTTTTCAAAAATGGGCAAACCTCCCTGTATAACTTCTTGGTAGGATTAATATAGTTAAAATGAATATTCTCCCTAAATTTCTTTACCTTTTTCAATGTATCCCATTGTTTTTACCCAAATCATTTTTCAAATCTATAAATCAAATGATTTTTTCATTTATATGGGCAAATAAGACACCTAGGGTTAGCATGACCTTACTACAACAGAGTAGGCTCAGTGGTGGTCTTTCTTTGCCGAACTTAATGTTCTATTATTGGGCAGCCAATACTCAGAAATACATTTATTGGTTGAAAGATCCTCACGCTACTTGGTGCAATCTTGAGGCTCAAGCATGTCTTTCTACCTGACTTTTGGCATTACTATTTTCATCTCTTCCTATTTCTCTATCAAAATATACAGATAATCCGGTTCTAATTGGCTCTTTAAAAATATGGTATCAATTCAAATGTCATCTCAGTTCTATCTCCACTTCTACTTTGGCCCCAATCTGTAATAATCATCTTTTCCTCCCTTATTTTGTAGCCTCTTCATTTTGTATATGGGTAAAAAAAGGTATCAAATGCTTTTATCATTTGTTTAGAGATAACACGTTTCTCAGTTTTGAGGATTTGTCCTCTCAGTACGATTTACCCACGCATAATTTTTTCTGTTACTTTCAAATAAGACACTGTACATCTTCTATGTTCCTAGTGTTCCCAAAACTGCCACCCAAGCATTCGTAGGAGGATCTTTTCGAGTTGAAACCCCAAAGTAAGGCTCTTATATCACAAATACATACCTTTATTACTGCTTTGGGCAATTACTCAACAAAAAACATTGCTTCAAAATGGGAGCAGGAATTGGGTCTTAAATTTGGGGAAGATTATTGGAACGAAGTAACTGACCGGATTCGTACTTCATCATCATGTGCAAGACTTTCCCTTATTCAGTTTAAGACAGTATACAGACTTCATCTATCAAAATCAAGACTATCAAAAATATATCCCAGTGTTGTTGATACATGTGACAGATGTAACACTTCCCCTTGTGATCTAACTCATATGTTTTTTAATTGCTCATTACTTCAATCATACTGGTCTTTTTACTTTGATGTGCTCTCTAAGGTTTTGAATATTACACTAAAACCCTGCCCACTAGTGGTGATTTTTGATGTTCCTGAGGATTCCATTATAAACCTTGGTCAAAAACAGATGGATGTTATTGCCTTTACTTCATTATTGGCACAACGCAGAATTTTACTGTCCTGGAAAGCTCCTCACCCTCCAGTGGCAACACTCTGGCTGAAAGATGTAATGTTTTTTTTTTAAGACTAGAAAAAAATCAAGTTTAGGCTCAGAGGGAATGCTGACAAGTTTTTTCAGATATGGCAACCTTTCATTAACTATTTTAATTCTTTGAAGACAATTACACCAGACTAAATATAAGTATCATGTTTTTTTTTGTTTGTATTTTTCTTTTCTTTTCTTTGTTTTGTCTGCTTTCTTTTGGGATAGGGAATGGTTATAAGCTGATGTTTTAAACATATGGTTTGAATTGGGTTGATGTGTGTGTGTGTGTGTTTGTGTGTGCGCGCGCGCGTACGTACGTACATGTGTGTGTGCACGCTTTGTATAAAATATAACATGCATGAGTGACTACAAGTGCATTTCTCCTGATTGAGAAATGTCAAACCCTTTAACCTGAACGAACGCCCGGCTGATTTCATGCTGAGTTTCACAGATGGAGACGGAAAGAATGAGATGGTTTGACCAAAAGAGACTCATAACCTTCACTTCAGCAGATTTTAATAAGAGAACTCCAAAAAACTAGAATATTTCACCTGCTCCTTTGCTGTGTTTAATGAACAGTATCTGTTTTAACTAGTTTATATCATTTCTTGGCCCTGATGTGCGTGCCCTTTGGCCTCCCCAAGATTTGGCACATTTACAGAAGTTTTCCTCTGTCACATGAACACATGGAAGGTTTTCCAAGGCAGCTTTGACTCATGGGACCAAGCACCTCACGGGGCCTGACAATCAGATCAGATATTTGTAAAAGGAAGAAAGAAAACAGTTTTAATTCAAGATCTGATTTTTGTTGGCCATTTTTGCAGATGTTGAACTAAAACATAGTAAATGAAAGCCCTTAGAGAAATCATTTGAAGTTCATTTCTTCTGCAGGTTTTATGTTTTGGCCTATAGATTCTAGATATTTTTGTAGTCAACTAATATTAATGCGTTGTTAGAATTAGTCCGAAAAGTCTAGTAGTAAGATTTATTACCAAATAAATAAAATATTTCAATCACAGAATAAACCTAGCCTTTTTTTTTTCAAAGACAAAATGTTTTAACACTTGTAGGTTTGTAGGTACAGTGCCTTGCGAAAGTATTCAGCCCCCTTGAACTTTTCAACCTTTTGCCACATTTCAGGCTTCAAACA
>NC_056517.1:19608326-19615836 GCF_014905685.2 Nematolebias whitei
GGGGGCCGAATACTTTCGCAAGGCACTGTATTTCAATCTGAAAGAAGTAGCTAAAAATGGAGTTAAAATATTTTGTTGACTTCCAACTTGTAATGCAATTGTGACTGGTCGAAACAACACTTGTTAACTTTCGTCCAAGTAGCTTAAAGTTCATTAATGGAGCCAGTTGGCCGTGGTGAGTGAGGCCTGAGCTCCTGTGATTACAGACGTAGAAGAGAATGGAGATTTATGTATCAAAGTGGAAAACTAAACCTCTATTGGATTACAAGAACACACACTCATGTACAACACCTGAACACACATCCAGCAGAAACACACATGCACACACACTGCAGCCTGTGAGGAATTTAGGTGAATACAAGGAGCAACAGAATTCCATCCCGCATGCCAGGGTTTCATGCCAAATTACCCTTTAATGCGATATTAAATGGCAGGAATCTGGCTGATATTTTTTTCTTCTTGCTCAGTACCAGGATTGGACACATCTGATTTCAAATACTGTATATCATACCCCACAGGACTCTCAACAGTTCTACAAATGAGACTGAAAGATCTAAGTCTGACATTTTTATGTGACTGACAATAGTTTTTCTCAGGATCTCCCTTTAAAAGGCTCAGTTTACAGCAGCATCCAATAGCCTAATGCTGACTGAGAACTCACCAGTAAATCCATTGATATGAAAAATATCAGCTGAAGTTCAAGTTCAAGATTCTTTATTATCCCTAAGGGGCAATTTGTTTCACAGTCAGTAAGCACATAAAACATCCATACGAGACAAGACATTGAGACATTAAAATAACAGGACAGAAATCATTACTGTTCGTTAAGAAGCTTGATCACTACAGGGATGAATGAGTTTTTCAGTCTGTTCATCCTACGTCTGTGCAGCAGATACCTGCGTCCAGATGGAAGCAACCTGAACTCAAAATGGAGTGGGTGATCAGGATCTTCAAAATGGAGTGGGTGATCAGGATCTGCCAGAATCAGCCTGGCCTTATCAGTGACCTCGCCTTGTGTAGGTCAGTGAGGTTCTGTAGGTCTATGCCAGCAGTTTTGCTGCACATCCTGACAATCCCCAAGAGTTTGTTCCTGTTTTTGCACGTCAAAAGTACAAACCAACAGATGAAGGTAACAGTTTAAAGAGAATCTGAAGCTGAAATGAATGAAATTAAATGAATGAGCTGACAGCTCATCAGTGAAAAACAGCAAGTTTTTAATATATTTTTATATTCTGTTTAAATGTGCACATTTGTTGAACTAAAATAACTATACAAGATAAAATACATTTAGTTACTATATAGCTGCATACATACATAAAGCTACTATTCATTCATTCATTCAACCTTTATTTAGACAGGTTAATCCCTTTGAGCCTCGGGGACTCTTGCAAGAGAGACCTGATTTATTTTTTATTTTTTTCCTTCTTTATTTATGAATTTTGACATGTAATTTGACATCAGGTTTAACAGATACAAGTGGCATTTAAAAAAAATCAATCAAAATATACATATACCTGTGTGCATATATATACATACATACATATATACATATACATGCACATACATACACACACACACACACAGACACACACACACACAGACACACAGACACACACACACACACACACACACACACACACATACTTTCTCTTTTCCACTCAAAGATAATCTAGAACACATTTGTTCTGAAAAGCCACAATTAAAGAAGCTTTTTCCTCCCTCACTTCACCTCCTACACATTCAGGTCCGGGCCGTTTGGGTTCTGGCCACACTCCACATACAGTAAAGTAAAAGTATAACTCCTTTCAAGCACACCCAGACACAAGTGATTTCCTCAAACTGATGAATTTATTAAGATTTGGTACGTGAAAACTAAAGAAGATACACAAAGTAAAACAACAATTAACTCTTAAGAAAAATTAACAACAAATATTAAAATCAAACACTTGTACACTCGATGTAAAACAAAATACAGAAATAAAACAAACATACCTTGTTGGCTGTGTGCTACCAAAAGGAATTAGGCTTGTTTCTTTGGTTTTAGCTTCTTTGAACTCTTTTCTTCAACTTAAAAGTCCATGCTTACTTGCTGATACTCACATCATTGCTACTGACTGACTTCTTCTGGTTACTTTTCACCTGAATACAGTGTTACCTTTCACACCTGAATACAGCGCCAACTACAGGTGGCATGTAAAACTACATAATTAAACAAACAGTACAAGCCAAATTAATGTGAAACATAAACTTAACTGTGGCAGTTACACTCCCACCAAATCACACATCCTGTATGTGGGGTTTCTCTAAATCAAACAAAACACCTTACTCTAAAAATTAAACAAGTTACTCTGCCTCAGCTAAAACAACCACCTTGTGTACAGGTCTGTCAAGTGAACCTGTCTTTGTTGTATGTTTATGTTTGTCCAATGTACTCTCATTGACTAACAGTCTGACCTTTCTCACCCTATCATCTGATCCAGGGTATACTTCTGTGACTTTAGCCATTTTCCATTCATTGCGTGGAACAAGATCTTCTTGAAGTAGAACAATGACATTAACATTCAAGTTTCTTTTAGATGCATGCCACTTTTGTCTTGGTTGTAAGTTGAGTAAATACTCCTTCTTCCATCTCATCCAAAATTGGTTATCAAGTACTGTACTCTTCTCCATCTCCTTTGAAGATACAGATCCTCTTTCAAGAACTGCCCTGGTAGAGGTTGAACAATAGTAGACGTAATGGTTAGAATATGATTAGGCGATAATGGTTCAGAGCCAGTGGGATGGTTCAGATGTTCTGCTGAGAGTGGCCGGCTGTTAATTATTGCCATAACCTCATACAAGAATATGCTGGTGAAGATTCTCAGTCATCCAGGACATGATAAATTCAAAAAATGTTCAATACAAAAAACAACTGGACTTTATTTGTAACAGAAGACGTTTTGCTCCTCATCCGAGGAGCTTTCTCAATTCAAAGAGCAGTGAGTAAGGGATTCCTGTTATAAGGCTGAGTGAGATAAGACACACACACATAAGACACACACACATATGTAGATTGGCAGTTCACACCTAAACACCTTCACAGTAGGTCTTTGTTCATCTAATTCACAGACGAGGCCCCTCTGTTCCCATCAAGTGTGAAAACCGGCTGGGAATCTGTTTTAAAGTTACATTATATGTTTTTGAAAGTGGAAATCTGAGGCCTCCTCCTCTGTTAAGAGACGGCTTTTCTCTTTTTACATAAATTGCTTCCTTTACCCCCCCTCTCAAACCATCTGTGTTCTCGGTCCAAAATGTGCACACTTTGGTCCTCAAACGAGTGTCCCTTATCTGTGAGGTGGAGGTGAACTGCGGAATTTTGTCCAGAGGAGGTGGCTCTCCTGTGTTGAGCTTTCAGCAGTAGTCCTTGCAATTAGAGGAGCGAAATGTCTTCTGTTACAAATAAAGTCCAGTTGTTTTTTGTATTGAACGTTTTTTGAACTCATACAAGAATGTTCTAATGACGTAGTGTGTAGTCTTCTTGCTGACTGGTCCAGGATAGCAGAAAAACACTTTTATCGTCCTTACCTGTCTTTCCCATACTCCTCCCATATGACTCGCTGATGGAGGATTCATGAGGAATTCACAGCCGAATGCCTTTATCTTATCTTGATCCATGTCTTTCATCAGATTCGCAAACTCTCTTTGAGCACCACCAAAATTGGTTCCTTTGTCACACCTCAGTTGATGAACATTTCCTCTGATGGCAATAAATGTTCTCAGAGCATTCATGAATGCATCCATTCCAATGTAGGTGAAAGCTGGAGTCAGTTCCATCCTATCCAAAGGTAAATCTCCCATTTTTTTGTACTTCAGTAGTCTTCCTGTACTTCCTACATTTCACACATTGGAAGATGTGAGATGAGACTACACTGCTACATCCAAGGATCCACCATCCATTAGCTCGCAGTTTGTTAATCGTCATTACACATCCTTGATGCTGAATTTTTGTATGAAAATGTTCAATAAGCAACGTGGATACATGACTGCTCTTTGGTAGTATTGCTGGATGCTTGATATGTGAATGGAGTACAGCATGACTCAAACATCCACCAACTCTGAGTATTCCTTCTTCATCCAAAAATGGACTCAACTTGTATAGTTTACTGTCTTTAGTCTTTGTGATAACTTTCTTGGCTTTCAAAGTTGCTATTTCCTTAGAAAATGCCTCTGTTTGAACAAGCTTAATGACTACCAATTAGGCTTCCTTTCTTTCTTCCAAACTTGTGTGCTTGGTGTTTTGTGCCATACCTTTGTGTTCTTTGACCTTTCATCTTAACATTGCTAGAGCTCTGATCAATTTGGACCACTATGAGAACTTCTCGAAGCAATCTAGCATTGTTCTCTCTTCCTTTGCTTTGGTGTTGCATACAAATGCTTTGCGGAGTTCGGGATCATCTTCCTTGACCTCTCTTTCCTTGATTTCTTTTACAGGTAGTCTCTTTTGCCAAAGGAACTTTGGTCTTGTGAGCCAGTTGGCCGATTTCAATTGTTCTGCAGTTAAACCACGAGAAACATGATCTGCAGGATTGTTCTCTGAAACGATGTGTGCCCATTGTTCTGGTTTCGAACTGGACTTGATTATTTGCACACAGTTACCAACAAACACTTGAGATCTTTTGGCATTGTTGTTTATATAACCAAGGATGACTGTGGAATCTGTCCAGAAGAACTCTTGTAGGTCTTGAATTTCTGATTCCTTTCGAAGCAGATCACTGACTCTAATTGCAAGGACTACTGCTGAAAGCTCAAGTCTTGGAATAGTCAGGATGTTGCTGGGTGTAACTCTTGCTTTGTCCATTCGTAAACAACAGTGAACTTGTTGGTTAGTGACTCGCAGGTAAGTACATTCACCATATCCTGAAACGCTGGCATCTGGGAAATGGTGAAGCTCATAGCTTTTGACTTGTCCAAAATCTGAGGAAACAAAGGATCTGTTAAACTGTGCATCAGCCAATCTTGGTAGATCTTTGATCCATGACTCCCATAGTGGCCTCAGATGCTCTGGAAGTTCTTCATCCTAATCCACCTTGTCTCTACACTTTTGCTGGAGAATCTACTTGCCCAGAAGGACAAATGGTGCAATGAAGCCTAGGGGATCATAGATGGAGGCAACAGTAGAAAGAGCACCTCTTCTTGTCAATGGGTTAGCTTTGACTCGGACCCTAAATTTGAATACATCAGATGAAATGCACCATTCAACTCTAAGAGCTCTTTCAATGTGTGGCAAACTTAAGGACATGTCTTGGTTCTTAACTGCTGCACGCTCTTCCTTTTGAATCGCTGACATTACTCTTTCACTGTTTGACACAAATTTGTGGAGTCTTAACTCTCCTGTAGCGCATAGCTCTCTTGAGTCTCTTACAAGTTGGATAGCTTTACTTTCTGTTGAAACACTCACTAAGTCATCATCTACATAGAAATGTATTTGAATGAAATGAATGACATTTTCCTTGAACTAACTTTGCCCTTGTGCGGCTAGGTATTTCAAGTCAAAGTTGGCACAGCCAGGAGAAGTCGCTCGAAACAAGTGGACCTTCATTCGGTAGACTGATGGTTTCATGTCCAGGTTTCCTTGCTTCCACCATAAAAAGCACATGTAATCCTGGTCTTCACTTTTTACTCAAAATTGGTGAAACATTCGCACAACATCACACAAGAATGCAATTGACCCCTTGCGGAAACAACAGAGAACGCCCACCAATGTGTTTGTCAAGTCAGAGCCTGTTAACAGATGGTCATTGAGGGATGTGTCTTGGTATTTTGCAGGACAGTCGAATACCACTCAGATTTTCCCCAGTTTGTGTGGGTGATAGACACCGTGGTATGGACTATACCACACAGGACTGCTGTTTAACTCTGTTCCAGGTATCTTTTCTGCAGCACCTTGGGAGATTATAACATCCATGAGCTTGATGTAGTCGTTGTAGTATGTTTCGTTCTTTCTTAATCTTCTCTCCAGACATTTCAAGCGGTGCATTGCACATACATCCAAGATGGCCGCGCTCAGAGCAGTTGCAGCTTCACAGGCTCCCGGTACCATCCCAGTTTTTAGAAGTTTTGATATTGACTCTGTGCCTGACTCCGCGCGATTTATGCGTGTGAACTATAGCCGAACCGAACTGATGAGAATAGGAGCGGATTTGCCACGAAATATAGCAGAAATCGGCAACAAACTCAAAACTACGCTCGGCAGAATGCAGATCTTAAAGTCATCTACCTGGAAGCTGCAGCAGAGGCGTTCCAGCGGGCAGAAGAGGAAGCGCTGCTCCCGGCTTAAGAGGAGAGGATGCTGGGTGGGGGTTATGGTGAGGCTACGAGCTAACGCTAAAGCCGGTAAACTCCCCATGCCGTCTCTCTTTCTGTCGAATGTCCGCTCGTTGGACAACAAGAGGGATTTACTTCGTCTGAGAGTGGGCGCCTCAGAAGAGATGAAGAAGTGTGCAGTGCTTTGCCTCACAGAAACATGGATTACAAGCGAAACGCCGGACACAGTCTTCCAGCTGGATGACAGACTTTTTTTTCGAGCGGACCGCTGCAGCGAGCTAACGGGGAAATCACGGGGAGGTGGAGTATGCATTTACGTGAGTAAAAGTTGGTGCACGAACTGTACTGTTGTAAATAGCTCATGCTCGAAG
Organism: Nematolebias whitei; assembly: GCF_014905685.2. Lineage (NCBI taxonomy): Eukaryota > Metazoa > Chordata > Actinopteri > Cyprinodontiformes > Rivulidae > Nematolebias > Nematolebias whitei. The sequence goes on from NC_056517.1 coordinate 19,615,001, forward strand.
GCTTTGGAGCAAATAACAGTGAAATGTCGGCCACATTATCTACCCCGAGAGTTCACAGTGACTTTTATAACAGTTGTTTACATTTCTCCGGACGCTAATGCTAATGAATCTCTACAGGAGCTACATGATATCATCAGCTCGCTGCAGAACAAACACACCGAGGCTCTTTACGTGGTAGCCGGAGACTTTAACCACATGAATCTAAAGGACTGTCTCCCAAGCTTTAAGCAGCATGTGACGATTCCGACACGTGGAGACAAGACGCTGGACCGTGTTTACACGAACGTAAAAGATGCATACAAAGCCGAACCCCGCCCCCACCTAGGACTGTCAGACCACATCTCAATCTTCCTGGCTCCTGCTTACATGCCCCCTCTGAGACGCTCCACACCGGTACAAAAGAAAGTTAAATGCTGGATCCAGGACAGTGGCCCCATACTGAGAGATTGTTTTGATCGAACAGACTGGCAGGTTTTCAGAGAAGCTGCTGAAAATGGAGGTTCGCTTGATCTTGACCAATACACATCCTCAGTTCTGGGTTACATTAGTATATGTACTGACACCGTCTCCACTATCAGAAATGTTAAAAGCTACCCAAACAGAAAACCTTGGCTGAATTCAGAGGTGCATACCCTGCTGGAAGCCAGGAACACTGCCTTCAGGTCTGGAAGCTCAGAGGAGCTGAGTAGGACAAGAAAAGAGCTGGTTGCTGGTATTAAGAGGGCCAAGGCCACATATGCAAAGAGGATCGAGGGTCAATTCATCTCACAAGACCCTCGGAGCATGTGGAGGGGCATTAAGTGCATAACAGATTATAAAGGAAGGAGTGAACAATG
>NC_056517.1:19615936-19617440 GCF_014905685.2 Nematolebias whitei
CCACCAGCCTGATCAAGAAAGCTCATCAGAGACTCTACTTCCTCAGATGGCTGAGGCGAGCTGGTCTGGGAAGCTCAGTCCTCACCTCCTTCTACAGGTGTGCAGTGGAGAGCATCCTGTGCTCGAGCATCAATGTGTGGCATGGAGGCTGCACAGCTGCAGAAAGAAAAGCTTTGCAGAGAGTGGTGAAGGCTGCACAGAAGTCTGTCGGAGTCAGCCTCCCCACCATCACAGACATCTACACCTCCAGATGCAGGAAGAGGGCCACCTGCATCATGAAGGACCTCACTCACCCAGCACACACACTTTTTGCCCCACTCCCCTCAGGAAGGATGTTAAGGAGCATTAAGTATAGAACCACTAGACTGAGGAACAGCTTATACTCTGAGGCTGTTAGACTCATGAATCTCTAACTAGAATAATCACTGTGAAAAACCGTATGTTGCTGCTGATCTGTTTCATGTTGCTGCTGATCTGTTTCAATGTCGATGTGTTCATGCGTGCACATCTGCTCACAGACTCATGTTCATGTTTGTGCTGATGTTCAATGTTTTATGTTATGAGTGCTTAGTGTGTATATTTAGTTGATGTTTTTCTTAGTTCATATCTTAGATGTTATTACTGTTTTTCTTATACATTTTATTGTTGGATGTAACTGGGACCCTGTGTACATAATTTCGCTCCACCACATGTACCACATGAGGTGCGAATGACAATAAAGAAACTCTGACTCTGACTCTGATACTTTGTTATCCGGTAACTTAGGTTGTTCATCACAAAATGGCAGTGGCATTTCATAGTGGCCACTTTTGTTTTGTTCGTTTGTTTGCCTTCTTTGAGTTTTGAAAGAAACTTGATCATGTTGAAACACATGATTGTCATCCATCTCCTTTTCTGAGAAGTCTAACTCCAGTGCTTTAACAATCTCTGAAGAAGTAAAATCTCTTACCTTCGTTCTGTTTATGTAGTGGACTTGACTCTGAAGATCAACAGAAGGCGTGTGATCTGGAATAATTTTCCTCATTATGATATGATGACTGACACCAATGGCATCTCCATAGTTCATGTATGGACTGCTTTGTCCAACTATGCTCCAGCCAAGATCTGTGCGTTGAACGTAAGGCTCATCTTCCCCGCCTGACAACTTCTCTTGTGAGCAGTGCTTGTGAGCAGTTATATCCGATTAACAGACCCACCTCACATTCTTGCAAAGGAGTGATTTCTGCTTGGAGGTGTTTGAGATGTGGCCAAATCTTTGCCGTCTCATTTGTTGGAATGTGATCTTTGTTGGCTGGAATAAACTCTCTTATGAAAGTTGACAGTAGTCAAGTCAAGTCAAGTCAACTTTATTTATAGAGCACATTTAAAACAGAACCTGCTATCAAAGTGCTCAACAACAACAACAACAACAACAACAACAACAACAACAACAACAACAACAACAGTAAAATTAAAGATAAAAAAATAATAATAATAATATATATATATATATATATATATATAT
>NC_056517.1:19617540-19634347 GCF_014905685.2 Nematolebias whitei
ATAATAATAACTGAAGAATTAATACAAAGCATTTAAAACATAGGGTCACAGATTAAAAAAACACTAGATCAATTTACACTGTGTGAAATGCCTGCAAGAACAGATGAGTTTTTAGCTGGGAATTGAAGGGAGGAAGGGAGGTGGCCTGCCTGACGTTGGGGGGCAGGTTGTTCCAGAGTTTGGGACCCATGACAGAAAAAGCCCGATCTCCTCTAAGCTTCAGTCTTGTTTATGGAACAGCCAAAAGAAGTTGATCGGATGATCACAGGGCCCGAAAGGGAATGTAAGGTTCCAGAAGCTCAGAGAGGTAAAGGGGTGCGATGACATTTAAGCATTTGAAGGTCAAAAGAAGAATTTTAAAGACTATCCTCGTACGAACAGGGAGCCAGTGAAGGGAGGACAGAACTGGAGTAATATGTTCAGACCTACGAGTTCCGGTTAAAAGCCGAGCAGCAGCATTCTGGACGAGCTGAAGACCTAAGATGGAGGCCTGGCTGATCCCAGCATAGAGTGCATTGCAATAGTCCTATTGGGTCGTGACAAAGGCATGGACTAGTTTCTCAAGGTTGGGTCTGGACAATACTGGCTTGAGCTTAGCTACCTGTCTGAGTTGGAAGAAGCTTTTCTGCAGAACAGAGTTGATTTGTTTGTCAAACTTGAAGTCAGAGTCTAAAACCATCCCGAGATTTTTACCAGACTGCTTAAGATATGGCTGAAGAGAGTCCAGGTTGACAGGATCAGTGGTGGCAGTTGAGCTAGGGCTAAAGACAATGAATTCAGTCTTCTCATTGTTAACACTTGAGAAATTTGAAGCCATCCAGGCCTTAATGTCATCCAGACATTTTAACAGAGGTTGAATGGAGCAAACACATGCTGGTTTCACAGGCAGGTAGATCTGGCAGTCATTAGCATAGCAATGGAATGAAAGACCATTAAAGTAGACTGATCCATTTGCTTGAATAGAAGCCACAAACTTGTAGATCCTTTAATCTTTGAGACTGAACAACTGTAGTTCTTGATGCCATGGTAGACAACTCCAGCTTGACTGACTCTTTGGTGGTTGCTAGGGATTCTACAACTTCACCGAGAACAAAGGTTGTATCTCTTTGGGAGTCAAGTAAGGCGTATACGAGGACTTCTTGTGTAGATTGTGTAATAGATGAAAGCCAAATAGGAATTATTGCTGCTTTTTGTGTATTACCTACTTGACATATAACTGTTTGTTGTAGTTATAGTTGTCTCTTCTTGGATTTGAACTTGATACTTTTGACTTTGTCTTTATTTACTTGAAGTTATCTGGTCTTGTGGTTGTCTTTGTTCTTTTTTGCTACAATCTTCATGTAGGCAGGTAGGATGTAGTTTGTTGCACTTCTCGCAGACACTTCTGTTGGTACAGCTTTTCGAGTTATGGCCTGGCTTGAAACAACCAAAGCATACATTTTCAGCTTGAATAAACTTAACTTTGTCACAGCATTTTCCAAAAAACTTCTGCATTCCTGAAGAGTATGTTTGGGCTTTTTAAAGAACATACATGTGAAAGCTATTGTCTCTTGTGAAGTTGTGGCTAAAGTTTTAGCTTCAACATTTCTTTGTCTTGTAGTTTTTAACTTTTCCAAATTGTCTGAGTCACTTAGCTTCAGTGACTGCAGCGATGTAACAGGGTTACAAGCAATCTTTGCTTCTCTTGTTAGGAATGCTACAAATTGACTGAATGTAGGAAAAATTGTTCTGTTCTTCGATTTCGATAACCTTACGGTTCCAGCTAGCAGTTAGCCAATTTGTTAACTTGGAAATGATTTTTCTGTTCTCGTTGCAGTCGTTTAAGCTCTCTAATGACTTGATATGGACCATGGCTGCTTCCCAACTCTGTAGGAAATCTGCAAGATCTCTGAGCCCTATATTGTCCTTTGATGAGATATCGGGCCAAGCTTGAAGCTTATCTCTATAGGCCTTTGCAATTAAGAATGGATTCCCATATCTTTCATCAACTGTTTTCCATGCAGCAGCATAGGTGGATTCAGTTCCAAGCAGGAAGTGTCCATCCAGTGCATTATTTGCTTGTCCGCTCACATAAAGGTAGAATATTTTCTTGTTCTCTGGAATGTCCTTTTGATCAGTGAGTGTATGGAACGAGAGCTTCCAATCACTGTATCTTAAAGGATCTCCACTGAATATTGATGGTTCAGGAACAGGTAGTCTACTAGCATTTAATGCACTAGCGAACGCCTTGACAAGCTCTGCTGTATCAACATTTGTGGGTGTGGTTGCAGCTTGTGAAATAATGTGCCTTTGAAGTGGAACACTTACATGTTCAAGGGCCTTACTTTTTGTAGTTGTGTTTATTATGCCCACCTTATGCTCCTCTGGCAAACTTAATGGGTCATATACTTGCATCTTTGCTTGTGCTGCATGTAGATCTTTCATATTTTCTAATACTGAAACTTTATTTTCTTTTCATCAAGTAACCTTTGTAAGACTGCATATTCTTCCTCTTGTTTAGCCTTAAGCTTAGCTTCATCTTCTTCTCTTTGCATTCTCAGCTTAAGTTCCTCTGCTTCTCTTTCTAAACGAAGTCTTCTGGCTAAGGATTCTTGCTCTGTTTATTTTCTTCTAACTTCAGCTTCAAGTTTTTCAATTTCTAACTGCTCAATTTCTTGTTCTTCTAATACTTCTAAAACTACTTGACTTGCAGCTGCTTCTGCTACAGCCTCCTGGTGTTTTGCAGAGGATTGACTGGAATGTTCAGAAGTGCGTCACTTACTGAGAGTTGAATCAAAGAGGGAGCCTACATCTGGCCAATCTTGCTCCTCTTCTGTAAACATTCCATCCATGTAACTTGTCGCCTTGGAGATGATGAACTCAGAGATTTGAACACAGACGTCTAATGCTGCAGCTCGGCTTTTAACAGGAACTCACAGGTTTGAGCACATTACTCCGGTTCTGTCCTCTCTTCACTGGCTTCCTGTACGTGTCAGAGTTGATTTTAAAATTCTCCTGCTGACATTCAAGTGCATTAACGGCCTTGCACCATCATACCTCTCCGACCTTCTTCATCCTTATGCTCCTTCTCGGGCTTTGAGATCATCAGACCAGCTGCTTTTGGCCGTACCAAAAACCAGGCTGAAGCTCAGAGGAGATCGAGCGTTCTCAGTCGTGGGCCCTAAACTGTGGAACAATCTGCCCATCAACATTCGACAGGCCACCTCAGTCTCTGCTTTTAAATCTCTCCTAAAAACTCACCTATACTCATTGACATTTAACACAGGGTGATCAGCTTTAGATCTAGTTTTTCATTGATGCTGATTCTGTTTATGCTTTTGTTATTATTCCTATTTAACACAAGGTCATCAAATCTGATTTAGTATTTCATTGTTTCTGACTGAGTTTATGCTTTTTGTTATTATTTCCTTGACTTTTGACACAACGTGATCTGATTTAGTATTTCATTGTTTCTAATTGTTTTTGGTTTTATATTTTTATTCCATGTGCTGTAAATACAGTGGGGAGAACAAGTATTTGATATACTGTTGATTTTTCAGGTTTTCCCACTTGCAAAGCTTGTAGATGACTGTAATTTTTATCATAGGTACTCTTCAACTGTGAGTGATGGAATCTAAAACAAAAATTCAGAAAAATACAATGTATGATTTTTAAATAATTAATTTCAATTTTATTGTGTGAAATAAGTATTTGATACACCTGAGAAATGAAACTTAATATTTGGTACAGAAACCTTTGTTTGCAATTACAGAGATCAGACGTTTCCTGTAGTTCTTGACCAGGTTTGCACACACTGCAGCAGGGATTTTGGCCCACTCCTCCATACAGATCTCCTCCAGAGCCTTCAGGTTTCGGGGCTGTCGCTGGTCCACACGGACTTTAAGCTCCCTCCAAAGATTTTCTATGGGATTCAGGTCTGGAGACTGGCTAGGCCACTCCAGGACCTTAAGATGTTTCCTACGGAGCCACTCTTTAGTTGCCCTGGCTGTGTTTTGGGTCATTATCATGCTGGAAGACCCAGCCACGACCCATCTTCAGTGCTCTTACTGAGGGAAGGAGGTTGTTGGCCAAAATCTCACGATACATGGCCCCATCCATCCTTCCCACAATATGGTGCAGTCGTCCTGTCCCCTTTGCAGAAAAGCATCCCCAAAGAATGATGTTTCCACCGCCATGCTTCACGGTTGGGATGGTGTTCTTGGGGTTGTACTCATCATTCTTCTTCCTCCAAACATGACGAGTGGAGTTTAAACCAAAAAGTTCTATTTTTGTCTCATCAGACCACATGACCTTCTCCCATTCCTCCTCTGGATCATTCAGATGGTCATTTGCAAACTTCAGACGGGCTTTGACATGAGTTGGCTTGAGGAAGGGCACCTTGCGTGCACTGCAGGATTTTAATCCTTGACGGCGTAGAGTGTTACTGATTGTTTTCTTTGAGACTGTGGTCCCAGCTCTATTCAGGTCATTGACCAGGTCCTGCCGTGTAGTTCTGGGCTCATTCCTCACCTTCCTCAAGATCAATGATGCTCCACGAGGTGAGATCTTGCATGGCGCCCCAGACCGAGGGAGATTTTCCGTTATTTTGTATTTCTTCCATTTTCTAATAATTGCACCAACTGTTGTTGCCTTCTCACCAAGCTGCTTGCCTATTGTCCTGTAGCCCATCCCAGCCTTGTGCAGGTCTACAATTTTATCCCTGATGTCCTTACACAGCTCTCTGGTCTTGGGCATTGTGGAGATGCTGGAGTCTGATTGATTGAGTGTGTGGACAGGTGTCTTTTATACAGGTCACGAGTCCAAACAGGTGCAGTTAATACAGGTAATGGGTGGAGAACAGGAGGGCTTCTTAAAGAAGAACTAACATGTCTGTGAGAGCCAAAATTCTTACTGGTTGATAGATGATCAAATACTTATTTCACACAATAAAATGGAAATTAATTATTTAAAAATCATACATTGTATTTTTCTGGATTTTTGTTTTAGATTCCATCACTCACAGTTGAAGAGTACCTATGATAAAAATTACAGTCATCTACAAGCTTTGCAAGTGGGAAAACCTGAAAAATCAACAGTGTATCAAATACTTGTTCTCCCCACTGTATATCTTGCTACTTTTTATCTGATGATGTGATGTTTTTGTTAAGCACTTTGGTAACAGTTTCTGTTTTAAATGTGCTCTATAAATAAATCTGACTTGACTTGACTAATTTGCTATGTGTATCTTGATCAGGAGGTGAAAGTTGGTGTAGCTCATTATACACTCACTGGACATCTGCAGAGAGGCCTGTAACATCTCCAATAATATCATTAAGAAGATCCTCAGTTAAAGGTTCTGATTGTGACAGTGGTTGCTTAGAGGATTTGGCATGTGTTCTCCATTTTGCAAAAATGTAATCAAATCTCTGCTGAAGCCATTTAACTTTATTATCTTGCATTTCTTTCCCTTTCGCTGTAAAAAAATTGACTCTTGTGTTTCTCCTTAGTTGGGACTCAGGATTTTGTGAAGCTTCAGGGTTAATGTCTTGTCCTTCAAGATTAATTAGAGTCTGTGCTAGTCTCAAGTTGAATTGGTGGCTGATTTGGCTCAGTCATTTAAATGTCCAACAACTAAATAAACTTGTATGGAAAAGTAGTAAACTGAATTTCTCTTTTAACATTTAATAGTCAACAAAAACATTAATTACTTGTAAAGGCAATGTAACTTATAATTGTAATAGTGTTGGGTAAAAATGTAACTTAAATATTACTAAATAAAATTAAAGCAAATTAAAATAGCATTCATCCAAACACCTTAAATTTACATATAAAATGCACTACTGAAATATCCTGATACATGCTCAATAATCCAGGTAGACAAATCTAAAAAAGTTAAGTCTGGTCCTCTGTACTACTGAAATGCAAAATAAAATGATATTAACCTTTTACATTAAATACTTAAAACTTTTACATGTGAGGAAGCTGTCAAATTATAAACAGATAAACCAGAGTTCGCTACAAGAACCTTGATTTCAATCACAGTTTGCTTTATCAACTCTCAAGCTTCACACAACTGCCTTTTATACTTAAACTGCTGCTTTGTGGCCTTATCTTGAAAGCTGCTTCTCAAACTGTTCTCTCCTTACGTCCCTACGTGTGTGCTCGTAGCTCAAATGTCTCTTGATTGCAGCTCCGCCTCGTGCATGTGCTGTTCATGCCCCGACAAGCCAGCTGATCCTTTGTTCTGACCGCCTTGCATGCTCTCCGTTTGTGGGTGGGGTGTCAGCTTCACGCAGCTTCTCCAGTCATGCTGATGAACGTTGGTTACGTACTGTAACCCCAGATTCTATGAGTATAAGCGTAGCCCTTGAAGACTGTCTCTAGTGAGTTTATCACTAGGCGTGCAGCACAGCACTAAAAACTTTAGTCCACATCCACCAGCTGTGTGGGCCTCACCCCCGGTCCATATAAATTACAGTGAGACTAGGTAATCGGCTCCCAAATACCTTTTTCTTCAGCATTAGGAACCAGTGAGACCCAGAGCTTAAAGGGCTAAGTCTATACTCATAGAATCTGGGGTTAAAGTAAGTAACCAATGTTCTATTTCGTAAAGGCTTCGCCCTTTAAGACTGTTGCTAGTGGGTTAAAGGCGAACCAGGATGTAGTCTATGCCTCACGGGGTCCATTCAGACACAACATAAAGCACCTGCTTGCACAAAAAAAACATTTCATCACTCAGCCTTCTGTGTGCGTAATTATGCGCTGCGTAATTGCATGCTCCATGCGCAGGAGCGCGCCGGAGAAGATCTCTGGTGAGGAAAAAAAGGCTGAGATAGCAGACCTGCTGCTGTGAATAGGAACAACGGAGGATACGAACTGTAACAGTGTAACGATAAACAGAGCAGACCAACAGCTCCTCAGGATGAACCGGTTAATAACAGTAAAATCAGCAGTAATGAACTTGTGACTGAATAAATATCTCACACTGCGACTGCATGCAGGCAGGTGTGAGCTCAAAAGTGAGGTTCCATGAAACAAATATTCATTCTGTCAGAACCCTGAGAACAGAATGGGTCATGGAGAAAGTAGAAACATCACGTAGATAAAAACGAATAATTGAACATGGCGATGACCAGGCAGCCGCCATACAAATATCCTCCACTGTCATCCCTACATGCAGAGCCATGGAGGATGAAAACCCTCTGGTGGAATGCGCTGAGATTCTCTGGAGGATCCAGTCCAGATGAACTGTAAGCTTCAGAAATAGCCCCACACAACCAGTGTGAGAGGCGCTGGGTGGATAGAGGATGTCCTGAAGAGCTGTCCCAGTAATGCACAAACATAAGCTGAAAACGGCGCAGTGCGGCCGTGTGCGCCACGTAACATGAAAAATACGTGCATGGGACAGAAGGAGGTGAGATGTTGCGTCCTCCTCAGAATTATGAGGAAGAGGATAAACCCCATCCAAGGTTATCACTCTCGAGCTGAATGAGCTTGTGATGTTTTTCAGAGCTGGGTTAAAACGCAGTACAGCTGAACTGCCGTCAGCTTGAATTCTAAGACGAGGGAGTAACAGAGAGAGCAAACAAACACTCACTCTCTTTGCCGACGTCAGAACTAACAGCAAGGCTGTTTTAATGACAGAATTTAAGTGAAACCTGATCTAAAAGCTCAAAATGAGCTTTGATCAGAGCATGCAGGACCATCATTAGGTCTCACTGTGAAGCTAGTGGACGTGACACCGGTCTGTGTCTCCATATACCTTTCAGGAAACGCTTCATCAACGAGTGATTAAGAACTGTTCTGTCACCGAAGCCCTTGTGACAGGAAGAAATTGATGCAGCACAAGTTTTAATTGTGCTGAACGCTAGATCTCTGTCCATCAGCTGCTACAGAAAGGACAGCATGCCACCTAGTGGCCATGAGATGGCCTCCACACCTTTCTCTGCACACCAGCGCTGAAAAACTGTCCACTTGATGTGTTCAGCGCTGTGGTAGAAGCAGCTCGTGCGCCCTGAACGTACACACCACATCCTGTGGGAGGCCCATCTTTTCTAAAAGGATCTGTTCAGTGGACAGACCCAAGATGCTGACCTATTGCTGGGTAACTCCTGATCGCTCTTCCTGCCTGGAGGAGAGCGCCCACCCACAGCAGTTCCCACGGCCGACCCGATATCAGTCGTTGCAGATTCGGGAACCACGGAGCGCATGTGCGTTGAGGAGCTACGAGGATGACTGACGGTTCTTCCTCCCGAACCCGGTCCAGGGTTCGTGATATCGGCAGGATTGGAGCACGTCTGTGAAAACTGAGATGTGTTACGTAGGCCTGCTGATGGGAACTCCCTCTGACAGAATGAGAGGGTTTCCCCAGTGATTCAGATTGGTTCTCACGGAGGGGGGGCACAAAGATAATCCACCTCTTCTGGTGCACAGGATCTATGCGCAGGCGGGCGAACCATCTCTGAAGGCATCTCATGTGAAGTAGGCCCAACAGAACCATGATGGTGGCAACTGACATCATCCCAGGAGTCACATGACAGGCAGAACTGTCACTATGCTGCAGGTTTTGACACGGAGGAGCTGAACTGATAGAGCTTCGGCTCTCAGCTGTGATAAACGGGCTCTCATTGTAGTTGAGTTAGCTCCACTTCCAGATAAACAATCATCTGGGATGGACAAACGGAAGCTTTTCCCATTTACAGAAACCCCAGGATTAGCAGGTGGAACACTAGTGTTTTGGTTGGTGCAAAGGCTTTCTAACTGGACCAAGCTAATAAGAACAGATCGTCCAGATAAAAATAATTCTCATTCCTGCCATGTGTAACGACTGCAGAGCCATCTCCACGCATTTCAAGAACATGCGTGGGGTGTTTCAGAATGATGGAAATGTGAAAATATGTACTCTTCAGATCTATGGAGGTGAAAACCAGTAGTTTTGGTGAAGTTCTCCAGCAGCTGTTTGTCAGCATGTGGAATTGTCTCCCCATGATCGAACTGCTGAACATGAACAGGTCGAGAATGGTCTCAACCCTCTGGTTTTTTATCAGAACCAGGAAGTAGTGGGAGGAAAAAAAAACATATTTTCCTCTCTGTTGGGAACTCTGGAAATCACGTTTTTTCATCAGAAATTCCTGAACTTCTGACTGGAGAGACGAGCTCTGTTCTGGAGAAGACAGAACAGTCTCTATAATCCCTCTGAACGGTGGGGGTTGAGCTGCGAACTGTAGCGTGTAACCCTTTCTGATCAGATGGTCAATCCATCTGTCCAGGGAACACACTTGCTGCCACTCTGAGTAACGCTCAGAGAGCGGGCACGCATTTGTGTTGTGTCATGTTTCTCATGAACATCAACCAGACTAAAAATCCTTACTGCCATCACTCACTCTAGAGATTCTCCGGGGGGAACCCGAGGAGGGCTCCGACAGAAAAAAGGGCTGTATGTGTACCTCTGTGCTGAGCCCAGGCTGCGGTCTCACATAGAGCTGAGGTGAGCTGGCGCACACTGAGAGGAGGCGTGAGCGCTTTCTGAGTGAGACGCCATTTCGGTGGAGGCTGCAGCTGTTGTGGACAAAACACGTTTACTCCCGCTATGCTGTGAGTGGGCAGAAAACAGCAGAAATTAAAAACGGGCTCTGGCTGAAAACGAGGGATTTTACCGGACTTGGTCTGCTGAAAAAACATCATTTTAGCTGACGTGGCAGACGAGTGTTTTGTGATATTTACTGAACAGTGGTGCCATTTAAAACGCTATTTAGAGGTTACTGGCTCATTCTGTGTGGGGAATGTGTGAAGAGAGGCAGCTGTGAGCTCAGCTGATCTGACAGTCTCAGAAGAAAAAAACTTTACTTCCAGAGGTGTTTCTGTTTTATATAAAAAAACACATAAAAAAACATACCTTCTCCTCAAGGATCTGTTACCTAGTGGAGGGGGCCAGCGAAGTAGCGAGGCGTGAAGTCGCTGCCGCAGCTGTGGAGCACCTCTGCTGTTGTTGCTGGCCAAGGTGGTCCCTCCAGCGGCCGAAGGGGCGAGAGGAAGACTGTGACATCACCAGATGGTGTACAGTCTCTGAGACCTCCTCGGACCTCTGCGATTTCTCAGGGATGGTCCTGAAGTTGGCCCCGAACAGCACCTCTGGGGTGATGGGGCACTCCAGCAGGTCTTTCTGCAGCCTCTCGGTCTTCTGGATCTGGATCATGGTCATCCAGGCAGCAATGCAGGACAGGCAGACCGCAGAGGTGGCACATGTTTAAGATGACATCAGCAGCTTTACAGAAAGAGAGCTCTTTGTCTCCTCCAGCAGGTCTGCTTCCTCCAGCATCTTAGAGATGCTGTAGACCAGCAGGGCAACATTGTTGTTCGCTGCGGCCGTCTGGAATGTGGACTGGTGAGCTCGGTTGGAGACCTTTGCACCATGTCACCATCTGTTCATGCTTTCCTGGAGGGACAGGTTGCTGGTCCATCCTGGAAGCTTTTGCCCCAAGTGTCACTGCCAGGCTTGGCTCCGGGAGGGACATTGATTGGTAAAACCCTCCACTCTGGAACTAGAGGTGAAGGTGGAGATGGATGTCTTCAGCTAGCCGGGCCCAGCTGCAGCCTCGTTCCAGTGTGACGTCACAGCTGGACAGTGAGACCAGATGGGGTCAGGGCGAAGAGCCGGGGCGGAGCCAAGCTTGCCGCCAGATCATCCGATCAGGGCAGAGGAAGGTGAGGGACAGAAAGTTTCTTGTGTTAACTTCCTCCTGGATTATGCTGGGCAGCTCCGAGAGAAGGGCGCCGATGGCTAGGACCGGTGTGGTCGCCGACGTGGGAAGATCCGAGGTGGCTGAGCATCCACTCGGCCACTCGTCTTCTGTCACTACGCTCTTGTAGTGAACCTAACCTGAAGTAATAAGCCTAAGGTCGAAACACTTGACCTTAAGAACTGACCAGATGGACAGAGACGGTTATTTCATTGATCTGCATCCAGAAATACAGTTTGAGCCATCTGGAGACTTTCTTTCTTGAATTAATCAAGTAGAAAAGACAATCCTCTATGATCATTACTATTTTACAAATGTTTGATAATCAAATTGTGTTAGTTCACTCAATGCTTACAGGTTGAAGAGAACTACTCATTTTTATTTTACATAAACAGTAAGTAATGATTTTATTCCTCATTCAAAGAAGAAATCAGGTTAATATGCATTTCTTGATTTTTCTGTCTGCAATGAGCAAGTTTTGTAAGTATGTTAAAGGTCGAGTCTCGGTCAACTAAAATGTTTACTGAGAAGAAATGTCATGTTTAAACTTTTTCAGAAGATAATAAGAGTGAGACTCCACGAAGTCTGGTTTTCTCCAATAATCTTTTCTGTATGTTGTAAACAATCTCATTCTCTGACCTCGAATTTGATAACATCTTACATCACAAACCACACCTCTATTCTGGTCCATCCACGAATCAGAAAGCTCTAAATTGACCCGGAAGTCAACTCATTTAAAATGTGGCAACTTCCCGGTTCTGAGAGAGCGCTAGAGTTCTGATGTCGGAAGTCTGATAGAGAGTGCTAAGGAGATGAAAGGAGTTCAGAGTTCTTGGATGCAAACGCATTCAGGATGATCCAGAGACGTTTTGGGATTATAACTTCTGTTTGAATAACCTCGCACGACTCTCGAAGGATTTCAGCTGCTCTCAACGGAGACGCTGAAAGAGTCAAAGGAGGATCCTATACCGACGCTGACCTATCATCAACCAGGTAACAGTCCACTTCGACCAAGCGTACCGTCGCAAGCTGAGATCTGAAGGAGCGTGCACGTTTCTGGTCAAACAGATTAATTCCCTCACAAATCTCTCTGTAAGATAAATCTCCATCTTCCATCTTAAACTCTCCTTTCTCCTAAATTCATTTGACAGATATCTTAGAGATATCTGAAGCAAAGTCCTCAATCACCGCCGTGTGATTGAAGTCCATTATCTGTGAAACTTGTCTGTTATTATTTTCATATTTTGCCAAATTAATGTAAATGCTTGATGTTAAACTTTGATTCTGAAAATAAATGACCACATTCATTTTGATGGGTCAAAGATAATAACGTCTCTCGTTACATTTCTGTTAAATTCAATGCACGACATTTACACAGTCAGAAAGATGAGGAACTCGTGAAAAAAGTATGAATATATCCAGCATATGACATACTACATTTGGTGGCCCGTAACGTGCTCATAAATGACTATAAATTCGTGTAAAGATTGATTTTTTACATGTTGGCATAAAGAAAAATAACAGTTGTCAGCTGTGATTGAACGCAGCGCGCTGAAGAAGCTGCGCCGCTTTGAAGTCAAAACGCTGCATGTTTTAAGCGTTGGGCTAGTGATGTTAAAAGCTGAAATAGTGTCATATGTCTTGTGAAAGCTGAAATTGTACGTCTGTTATGTGTAGCTAAGCTTATGAGCTGTGGAAAACGTTATTCTGTTTAAACTGTGGTCCAAACGGACGGAGGTCCGGTTGTGGTCCGGCTCGGTTCTGGAAAAAGTTCGATCGAGTTGTTTTAAACGGTTTAAAAGACGTTGTGCCACGGAGCGCCGACTCCGTGCAGCTCAGAGAGTTGATTCGTTACATTTTTTAACAGAAAAAGTGCATTTTGACAGTTTAAAAGACGAAAAGTTGACGAATTTTAGTTCACGCTAATCTAGCATGCTGGTTGCAAACGTTTCGTGATTGGTTGAATATTGCTGTTGTGGAGCGCTCTGATTCGCTGAAAGGTTGACTGACGTGGCTACGTCATTTCCTCTCAACCCTGCGCTGCTCTGTCATTGGTGATTTCAGTCACGTGACCCGGAAATGAAAATTCGTTTTCATAGGGAAATAAAATCTGCTTTTAAAGCTGAAAAACGCTTTAAAAGTGTATTTTGATACGCTGGTTAAGTTCCTCGAAGCATACTCGCTGAAATTTTGCCACGTTAGTTTAAAATCCGTCATTAAATGATGTTTTTGAACAACGCTAGCGATGCTAATTTTTAGCTAACAGCTAACGACCGGATGAGTGACGTGTCACGTCACTTCCTCCATGTCGGAAATGAGCTTTGCCGTGCTTAAAATCACTAAATAAAGCTGCAATATTGTCCCAAAAAACTCATGTTCATGCTATAAAGTCGTGCTTGTTGAAAGTTTGCCACGTTTGTGTAAAAAATCCGTTCAGAAATGTTGGTTTTAACCGAGTCTAGCCGATGCTAATTTTTAGCTAACAGCTAACGACCGGACGCCACAGGAAGTGATAGCTCCCCTACTGGACAACACCAACAGTGTCTGAGTTAAAATTATTAAGGTTGTTCTGCCATCTTCTGGAGAAACTTGAGAACACAGGTTTTCACTTCGCTTTTTAGGTTTAAAGAGTGAAATTAAACGTTTTTATTTTTCTAAAAGGCATTTTTGAGGTAATAAACGTTCCTCAAAGCTGAATAAATACTGTTATCTTGCATTTTAAAAGTTATAAAGGTATTTATGCAAAGAGCATTTACCAAAAAGTTTTTATTCACTGGTAATCCCTTAAAAATATGGTACAAAATAAAAGTTAACTTTTTAAAAAATAGAAACAGTTACAGATATTCACAAAGTTGGAAAAAGTTTACTCATTTGCGAAAAGGATAGTGCACGTTTAATTGATAAATCACTAAATAAAAGTAAATATATCAGACAAAGAGACTTTGCTGATTTTATTTATTTTAAAAAACCTAAAACATTAAAATTCTCCTGTTTAATCTTTAAATAGAAGAAAAATGACAAGCGACGAAGAAGAAGAGAACCCTTTAAAACCCCAAACAAATGATGATATCATTTTGGGGGCCTTACATATTTTAACAACTCCACTTATTGGCAAGGAAATACAGCAATTACAACAACTCAATGAACTTCAAAGACAAGAAGAGCTGGAAAGTCTAGCCGCAGGAACATTAGGGCCAGAGAGTAAAAAGCATAGCCAAGAACGGTTAGCAAAAATCTCTCTGCTTCTAAAAGCTGAATTGGATGAACGGTCGGAACGCCTTGTCAGGATGTCTAAAACACATGAGAGGGAGCTCTCAGAAATGCAGGCGTCATTACAAACACAATCTTATGAGAAGATTAGTGAAAAAGACCGTCAATATCAAGCTGCGTGTTCAGACAATGACCAGCTACAAAGACAGTTGCAGCTCGCAAAAATGGAACTGGAACAATGCAAAATAGATAAACAAAATCTACAACAGCTACATATGCGTTTAGAAGATGACTATTGTACATCCCAGGAACATTTAAAAAAATGTGAGGAGAAACTAATAGCAGCAACGGATAAAGGTCAGAAAGTTGGGCAAGGTGACATGGAATCCAAACCAGACCCTGAACAGAGTCGGGGTAATACACCAAAACCTCAACGACCTCTTTACTCACCCGGTGCTTTTAGACCCATCCAAACACCTACACAAACGGGCAGAGTAACACCCCCACAACTGATCACGCATGTGAGACCATTGATATCTTCTCCATCAATGGATGACTTGCAAAAAATCTCAAAATATGTACAACGCTTTGTTCCTGGACCGATGGGCTCATCTGGAACAAAAGCGTACCTCAGAGATCTGGATTTCAGATTGAGATCTTATCCTAATGCTACGGTAGAAGATAAGATCAGTCTGATACGACTCACATCAGACAGAGAGGTGTTTACCTTCATCGAGCGTCTACCAGATGCAACGAGAAGGGATTACAAACTTCTGTGTGAAGCTCTGATCAAAGAGTACGACTCCTGCACAGGACCAGCTGGATACCCAGCCGCAGAAAAGGTCACGCAGGGTAAAGCTGAACATCCAAAAGTTTATTACAAAAGAATCTTCCAAGCTTATTTTGGTAACAGAAATGAAACCGGGATGGAGGAAGAAGAAGGTTTTAAATTCGTTTTCAGCAAAAATCTCCACCCTGACATACAAACGTCAGTGCAAATGATGGCAAATTACAGAGAAAAATCCATCAGTGAGATTAAACAGTGCGCTGTGAATGTGTTTGAGGCACGTTCTCATGCCAAGACGCCTGTAGATGAACAGATGCTCAGATATATTCATCATTTAACACGGATTCCTCATTTTTCTGGACTGAATAAAACGTGCATTGAATTTAAGGAAATGCAAACGTGAGACGTCATTTATATTTGACCCATCAAAATGAATGCGGTCATTTATTTACAGAATCAAAATTTAACATCAAACATTTACATTAATTTGGCAAATTATGAAAATAACAACATAAGCAATCAATCAGGAAAAATCATACGGCCATGATTTTTCCGTTGCTTCACCACAGACATTTATGAAAACTGTACAATTATGATCTTTTACCCACATGAATGTGGGTGAGCATTTTACACAGACATTTCTAAAATATCTGGAAGAATTTCTACTTGATAGAAAAGTTTAAAGATGGAAAGAAGTTTAGAGGGAGTAAGATGGTGTGTGAGGGGAGAAATGTGTTCACCAGAATCGACACTCTCCGGCTTTCTTCAGCTTTTCCTTACAGTACACTTAGGTGATGAAATCGGCTCCTTTACCTGGAGATGTCTCAGGTGAGATTCCGTTTAACGCACCCTTTCAGCGTCTCAGTAGGATGCTGTTACTCGTCCGAAGTAATGGCGAGGCTCTGTTCGACACATATTCACCTCAGTGGAAAATGTTATAATCCCATGGAACTCGGAAGAGCTCTGTTGTCAGGATCATCCCGTCTCTCACAGAACTGGTTGGACTGTGTATCCAGCAGAACTCCAACAGCACTCCATCAGAACTTCAACAGAACCAAGACCGAGTAGACCAGGAAGTACTGACATTTTAAAGAGCTGTTTCCCGGTTCACTTTTGGGATTTGTTCATTGGTCAGAAACGACCAGACGGGGTGTGTTTTGTGACGTAAGAGGTTAGAGACAGCGAGAATTGTTATGAAACAGATCAGAAATGTTCTCACAGACAGAGAGAGTTTTGTTTTGGCGCGTTTCAGAAACAGGTGCTAAAACTTCTCTATTTACGTCTGAGAGGATTCTAAAAACATGACAGTTCGTTCAACAACTTGTTTTTCGTTTGACTCCAACCTTGGAAACGCACACTTGCTCACTCAAAGGCAGAAATCAGAAAATGCATAATTATTCTGTAACAGCTTTGACATGAGAATAAAAATCATTACTCAGTTAATAAAATTGATTAGTGCACTGCAACATCTAAAATGGTTTGAACTAAGACACTTTGATTATCAACATTTGTAAAATAGTAATGATAATAAAAAGAGAGTGTTCTTTTCACTTGAATCTTCAAGAAAGAAAGTCTCAGGATGGGTGAACCTGTATTTGAATGTGTTTGAGGCACGTTCTCATGCCAAGACGCCCATAGAAGTGTTTCCTGGTGTAAAGGTTAAACCCCACTCCCTAGAATTAGAAGGAAGGCGTTCATCGCCACCTCCTCCTAAAAAAGGAGAAAAAAGGCAGTATTTTCAGACTAACAAACCGCATCATGAAGGTGCACGCTGGGACAAAAAGGCTCCTCCTTCAGAGGACGAACGTGATTATCGTAAATGGGATCAGCGGAGGACGCAAAAAAATGGGAACCGAGAGGAACCCCAAAAAGACGTACCTAGCCGCCTCCCACCTCGGACGAAACGTCCCGAGGCGAAAAAATCACAAAAGTCCCAGAAAAAAGGCCCTCCACCTCTGAGCTCGGAAGAGACAGAAAAATTGCGTGAAATGTTAGAAGACTTGAAACACACTGACAAGGGAAGCCGACCAAAAGCACTATGCAGTGAGGTACTCACTATTACATCTCTGGGCGCGAATGACAACACTACAGA
>NC_056517.1:19634447-19648582 GCF_014905685.2 Nematolebias whitei
AGACGATATGGAATTATAATCAACACAATGGAATTACCAAGAGCATTATGGAATTACCTTGACTTTGTTTCCTCGCTGGATTACTTCTGACTTTGGTCTTCCTTGCTGGATTACTTTTGACTTTGGTCTTCCTTGCTGGATTACATCAAGCTCAAGGACATTTGAAGGTCTAAGTTCACGGTTGGAATTCATCCCCATGGACAGGTGATGATTTCCAAAGGGGGGACTGTAGTGAACCTAACCTGAAGTAATAAGCCTAAGGTCGAAACACTTGACCTTAAGAACTGACCAGATGGACAGAGACGGTTATTTCATTGATCTGCATCCAGAAATACAGTTTGAGCCATCTGGAGACTTTCTTTCTTGAATTAATCAAGTAGAAAAGACAATCCTCTATGATCATTACTATTTTACAAATGTTTGATAATCAAATTGTGTTAGTTCACTCAATGCTTACAGGTTGAAGAGAACTACTCATTTTTATTTTACATAAACAGTAAGTAATGATTTTTATTCCTCATTCAAAGAAGAAATCAGGTTAATATGCATTTCTTGATTTTTCTGTCTGCAATGAGCAAGTTTTGTAAGTATGTTAAAGGTCGAGTCTCGGTCAACTAAAATGTTTACTGAGAAGAAATGTCATGTTTAAACTTTTTCAGAAGATAATAAGAGTGAGACTCCACGAAGTCTGGTTTTCTCCAATAATCTTTTCTGTATGTTGTAAACAATCTCATTCTCTGACCTCGAATTTGATAACATCTTACATCACAAACCACACCTCTATTCTGGTCCATCCACGAATCAGAAAGCTCTAAATTGACCCGGAAGTCAACTCATTTAAAATGTGGCAACTTCCCGGTTCTGAGAGAGCGCTAGAGTTCTGATGTCGGAAGTCTGATAGAGAGTGCTAAGGAGATGAAAGGAGTTCAGAGTTCTTGGATGCAAACGCATTCAGGATGATCCAGAGACGTTTTGGGATTATAACTTCTGTTTGAATAACCTCGCACGACTCTCGAAGGATTTCAGCTGCTCTCAACGGAGACGCTGAAAGAGTCAAAGGAGGATCCTATACCGACGCTGACCTATCATCAACCAGGTAACAGTCCACTTCGACCAAGCGTACCGTCGCAAGCTGAGATCTGAAGGAGCGTGCACGTTTCTGGTCAAACAGATTAATTCCCTCACAAATCTCTCTGTAAGATAAATCTCCATCTTCCATCTTAAACTCTCCTTTCTCCTAAATTCATTTGACAGATATCTTAGAGATATCTGAAGCAAAGTCCTCAATCACCGCCGTGTGATTGAAGTCCATTATCTGTGAAACTTGTCTGTTATTATTTTCATATTTTGCCAAATTAATGTAAATGCTTGATGTTAAACTTTGATTCTGAAAATAAATGACCGCATTCATTTTGATGGGTCAAAGATAATAACGTCTCTCGTTACATTTCTGTTAAATTCAATGCACGACATTTACACAGTCAGAAAGATGAGGAACTCGTGAAAAAAGTATGAATATATCCAGCATATGACATACTACACTCTCCAGGAGGGAAGGGGCAGCTCCACATCGCCTTTCTCGGAGGAATCATTCGATTCACTGCGTGACTCTGCGTCAAAGAAGGTGGTGGCGTCGTCCCGCGCATAGCGTCCCGCCACAGAAAAAAAAACACTCAGCAGAGCTGCTGCTAACATGCCTTTTTCGAGGGAATCATCCGATTCACCTCGAGAAAAAAAACACGTTAGAAAAGGCAGTGGCGTTGTCCAGCGGGTAGCGGCCCTCCACAGAAAATCATTCAGCGGGGCTGCTACTAACATCGCCTTATTCGAGGAAATCATTCGATTACCACAGGGAAAAAAACATTAGATGGCGATGGCGTCATCCAGCAGGTAGCGGCCCGCCACGGAAAAGCACTCCTCGGTGCTTACCTTAAACAAGGCTGCTTGTCTGCTTCTCCTCGGGGAGGAAGAGCTCACCGGGACGGCAGGAGGTCGGCGTGGCGGAGACCCAGGCATCCTTAGCAAAGGTTGTGCTGGTTAAAGCTGGACAACTTTTCCTTCTTTGTTCTTCTGACAGTGCTAGCTAGCTGGCTGAAGAAAAAATGAGAGCCGATTACCCGATCTCACCGTAATTTATACGGACCGGGGGTGAGGCCCACACAGCAGGTGGGCGTGGACTAAAGTTTTCAGTGCCACACTGCGTGCCTAGGGATAAACCCACTAGTGACAGTCTTAAAGGGCGAAGCCTATACGAAATAGAACAGTCGCGTTTTCACTATAACTCCTTTCAAGCACGCCGAGACGCAAGTGATTTCCTCAAAGTGATGAATTTATTAAAATTTGGTACGTGAAAACTAAAGAAGATACACAAAGTAAAACAACAATTAACTCTTAAGAAAAATAAACAACAAATATTAAAATCAAACGCTTGTACACTCGATGTAAAACAAAAAAACAGAAATAAATCAAACATACCTCGTTGGCTGTGTGCTACCAAAAGGAATTAGGCTTGTTTCTTTGGTTTCAGCTTCTTTGAACTCTTTTGTTCAACTTAAAAGTCCGTGCTTACTTGCTGTTACTCACATCATTGAAACTGACTGACTTCTGCTGGTTACTTTTCACCTGAATACAGCACTAACTGCAGGTGACATGTAAAACTACATAATTAAATAAACAGTACAAGCCATATGAATGTGAAACATAAAATAAACTGTGGCGGTTGCAAAAAGAATCACTATTGGATTTGAAGGCCTCCTGAACAGACATCTCAGTATTCTCAGCTGATGCAGGCAGCTCCTACCTTGATTGTTCTGTAGGGGAACACCACCTCAAACAGTTCACCACCTCAGAAAAGAACACCTCATCTCAGAAAACAGTTCATCTCAGCTTAAACAGAAAAAGAGTTCACCTCATCTCAAACAAACATTATTCATGTGTTTTGAGTTTGGAACTGTTTAAAATAAGATGCATCTATTCCCTTAGGAACAAACAGACTTTGCCTTTCAGGTGTTCAACTCAGCTTACTAACTTCTTAGTTGACACTAATGAAAGTGTAATAAAAAAAACTGTCACTGTGTTAACTTCACTGCCAATATGAACTCATTTCCCATGAAACGGACAGATCGTTTAATGAGTTTTGATTCGACTGACCTCGAAGTTGAGACATCTGCTGAGACTTTAACTTTTATCAAAAAGGAGTATTACTCCCAGGATGGGTTCCCATGAAGTTAACATTTTAAAGAACCCTTTGTTTAATGACATTTACTTTTCAGGGGATGGACAGTGACACCTTTTGGAGAAACATTGCCTGCTATTAACCCCAAAATGTAATTTTCTGTTTTATTCTCAGACCTGAATGTTTATTCATGAAAATGTATGTTTTAAGTAATCTCTCTTTAAGATAATCATTTGTCTCTTTTGAAAGAGTAACTTTTAAAGGCATAGAGGGAAAATGGACTTTAGATTTTATAAAACATGACAGGAATTAGGCCCATCCCTCTTCCGAGAGGTGGACTAAAGTCAATCTGAAACACACACACATACAGTTAAGTTAAGTTTCACTTCAACTTCAATCACTTCAACTTCAAGCACTTCTTCTTCGCAAGCACATCTACTTCTCAACTTCTGCTACACGTTTCTGGAGCTCAGAACTAAAAAAAAAACAGTTTCTGCATGGAAGAGAAGCATCCTTTCTGCACAGAGACGAGACAAAGATACAGAAGAAACGAAGCAGAACCAGAAGCAGAACCTGACCAAGCCAGAACCATTACACCGCAGAGTGGTAAATCCCAGCTGACTTCAGAGCGAGTGGCCAGACCTTTGTCCCTCCAACGATGATAGGTGACTTTTGAGGAGACCATCCACCTCTCAGTCACTGGAGCATCTCAGGCCTTGCTGGTATCATTTTAAGCAGCTGTGGAATATTCTGACATCTCTTTCTGGTGAGAAAGACACTTTAATGCACTTTCTGTTGATCATGCATCACAGTAATCTTATCAGATAAATTACAGTTCACTTTAGTCAGAGTCAGAGTCAGAGTTTCTTTATAGTCATTCGCACCTCATGTGGTACATGTGGTGGAGCGAAATTATGTACACGGGGTCCCAGTTACATCCAACAATAAAATGTATAAGAAAAACAGTAATAACATCTAAGATATGAACTAAGAAAAACATCAACTAAATATACACTAAGCACTCATAACATAAAAACATTGAACATCAGCACAAACATGAACATGAGTCTGTGAGCAGATGTGCACGCATGAACACATCGACATTGAAACAGATCAGCAGCAACATGAAACAGATCAGCAGCAACATATGGTTTTTCACAGTGATTATTCTAGTTAGATATTCATGAGTCTAACAGCCTCAGGGTATAAGCTGTTCCTCAGTCTAGTGGTTCTACACTTAATGCTCCTTAACATCCTTCCTGAGGGGAGTGGGGCAAAAAGTGTGTGTGCTGGGTGGGTGGGGTCCTTCATGATGCAGGTGGCCCTCTTCCTGCATCTGGAGGTGTAGATGTCTGTGATGGTGGGGAGGCTGATTCCAACAGATTTCTGTGCAGCCTTCACCACTCTCTGCAAAGGTTTTCTTTCTGCAGCAGTGCAGCCTCCATGCCACACATTGATGCTCGAGCACAGGATGCTCTCCACTGCACACCTGTAGAAGGAGGTGAGGACTGAGCTTCCCAGACCAGCTCGCCTCAGCCGTCTGAGGAAGTAGAGTCTCTGATGAGCTTTCTTGATCAGGCTGGTGGTGTTGTTGCTCCAGCTGAGGTTGTCATTCATGTGTACACCCAAGTACTTGTAGCTGGAGACCACTTCCACCGCAGATCCTCTTATGTTCAGGGGGGTGTAGATGTTTTTGTTCCTTATGAAGTCCACAATCATCTCCTTTGTCTTCTTCACATTGATGTGAAGGTTATTCTCTCTGCACCAGCTCTCCAGGTGTTCCACCTCT
Source organism: Nematolebias whitei (assembly GCF_014905685.2). NCBI lineage: Eukaryota > Metazoa > Chordata > Actinopteri > Cyprinodontiformes > Rivulidae > Nematolebias > Nematolebias whitei. Next base: position 19,639,412 of record NC_056517.1, read on the forward strand.
TGCCTGTAGCTGGACTCATCATTGTTTGTGATGCATCCCACCACCGCTGTATCATCTGCAAACTTTACAATGTGACAGCCTGGATGGGTAGCTGCACAATCATACGTGAGCAGAGTAAACAGGAGGGGGCTCAACACACATCCCTGAGGAGAGCCAGTGCTGAGGGTTATGGTGGAAGAGGAGAGGTTGTGGATCCTCACTAACTGTGGTCTGTTTGTTAAAAAGTCTAGTACCCAGTTGCAAATGGAGGGGCTTAGTCCTAGTGTGGATAGTTTGTCCATCAGGGTTTGGGGGATCATGGTGTTGAAGGCGGATGTGAAGTCCACAAAGAGCATACGGACGTAAGAGTTTTTCTGCTCCAGGTGGTTGAGCGCAGTGTGGACCACAGAGGAGATTGCATCCTCTGTTGATCGGTTCTCACGGTATGCATACTTACTGATGAGGGTCCTTGTTGATGTTGATGTTTGTTTTGATGTGAGTCATGACCAGTTTTTCGAAGCATTTAGCGACTATCGGGGTGAGGGCCACTGGCCGATAGTCATTCAGACCAGTCACTCTAGAGCTTTTTGGGACTGGGATGATGGTGGCAGTCTTCAGGCAGGTGGGAACTGTCTCCAGGGTAAGTGAGGTGTTAAAGATGTCTGCCAGCACCTCACAGAGCTGATGAGCACATTCCTTCAACACTTTTCCGGGGATGTTGTCTGGGCCAGTTGCTTTGTGCGGATTAATCCTCCTGAAGGTACTCCTTACTTCTGCTGAGGTCACGCTGAGATGCTCTTCGTCCGGTGGTGAGGTGAGTCTGGTGCTGGGTGGTCTGTTCGGGTCTTCAAAGCGTGCATAGAACTTGTTGAGGGCATCAGGCAGAGATGGGTCTTTGGGGCATTGTTCGCTCCTTCCTTTATAATCTGTTATGCACTTAATGCCCCTCCACATGCTCCGAGGGTCTTGTGAGATGAATTGACCCTCGATCCTCTTTGCATATGTGGCCTTGGTCCTCTTAATACTAGCAACCAGCTCTTTTCTTGTCCTACTCAGCTCCTCTGAGTTTCCAGACCTGAAGGCAGTGTTCCTGGCTTCCAGCAGGGTACGCACCTCTGAATTCAGCCAAGGTTTTCTGTTTGGGTAGCTTTTAACATTTCTGATAGTTGAGACGGTGTCAGTACATGTACTAATGTAACCCAGAACTGAGGATGTGTATTGGTCAAGATCAAGCGAACCTCCATTTTCAGCAGCTTCTCTGAAAACCTGCCAGTCTGTTCGATCAAAACAATCTCTCAGTATGGGGCCACTGTCCTGGATCCAGCATTTAACTTCCTTTTGTACCGGTCTGGAGCGTCTCAGAGGGGGCATGTAAGCAGGAGCCAGGAAGATTGAGATGTGGTCTGACAGTCCTAGGTGAGGGCGGGGTTCGGCTTTGTATGCATCTTTTACGTTCGTGTAAACACGGTCCAGCGTGCTGTCTCCACGTGTCGGAATCGGCACATGCTGATTAAAGCTTGGGAGACAGTCCTTTAGATTCACGTGGTTAAAGTCTCCGGCTACAATGTAAAGAGCCTCGGGGTGTTTGCTCTGCAGCGAGCTGATGATATCATGTAGCTCCTGTAGTGATTCATTAGCATTAGCGTCCTGAGGAATGTAAACAACTGTGATAAAAGTCACTGTGAACTCTCGGGATAGATAGATTTAAACACAATTGTAACTACTCCACAAACAGAACAAGTCCAAAAATCTGCCTTTTTAAGTTTCACTGATTTGAATAATCAAGTATACCTTTGATACAAAGCTATTTGTTATTCATTTGTTTGTTATGCATAATCTTCATCAGATATATCACAGATTATTATTTTTGTAATAAAATACATAAAATCAACTAAATTTGTGATTATTTTGGCATATCTGTGTGTATTAACTGATTTGATGCCCTTTAACCACGAGAAAAGAATTCACGTTTCAGTTTACATTAAATTTGGGGTTAGAGACTGATTTTTCCTCTGAAAAAAGGTGGTGCCCACACACAACGAGGTTATTTGCATAATAAATGCATATCTTATGATCTTAACTCATAACTGATAATTTACAGCATGTATCCAACCCCATATCCCTCTACATAATTGGTGCCCCATGTGAGACTTGTTAAAGAGCATTCTTTGATACAATACACACAGAAAAATTACTCTCTACACTGGTTTGTTGAATTTTTGAGCATAAACTGTTTAAAACTGCATTCTTTGATCTCTGCTCCAAGCTGCGTTTCTCCGTCTGCTCCAAGCTGTGTGCTGCATGTCTGCGTGTCTCCGTTTGAAAAGGTGGGGGCCACTTCTCAGACCATGTCTGCTTCTCTTAAAATAAATATTTTGCATGCATTTTATAACCAGTTGAGTCCAGCCGGATCAAAACCTATGGTTTGAGGATTAAATAAATCCTGTTTTCAAAATTTTAATTGAAATATTTTAGATTTTTAAGCCGCAACAAACAGTAAATCTAAAATATCAGAGTGGAATTCGTTAGCAATTAGCGTAGCTAACTAATCGCTAACAGCCAGTTTATTGACACTTTAAACGGTAAAAAGTCCTAATCTGATTCACTAAGGCAAACCGACAGAGTCATGTCTTTATAGAGAAAATTTAACAGTGAAAAATCGGTTTGTAAACCATCCAAAATTGTGTTTTTGGATTGGTAATAGCAGTTAAGCTGAGAAGCTAAGCTAACTGGCCGACCCCGTCTAAAAGTGATGTTTCGTTCGTCCAAATTTGATCAACCTTCAAGCTGATCACTTTTTAAAGTTTCGTTTTCTCCGCAAAAGAAGTTGATAATTTGTTTATTGATTTTATTCAATGCTTGTGCTGACACAAAAGGCTAATATGTTCCAAAACCAAACGTCCACCATTTTGAACAGAGCTTGACCAGGAAAGAGAAACGTCAAAACCCCGCCTCTTCCTTTAAAGGTAAACGCGTCTTATCCAAACAGCGATACCTTAGTGGTCAAAGAAGGTACTACACTAAAATCTAAACTACAAATTATTGAAGTTTAAACCTTGATAATGCTTAAATAAATAACTAACTTAAATAAAAACTTTAAACAAGTAAAAATTAAGTAAGCATTTGTGGATAACACATTTTAAACAAATTAACCAACACCTAAAGTAACCTCTCAGAAATAAATACATTTTTAAAGTTAAAACCTAGCTTTAATTTTGTTTTGCTTAAATGGGTAAATAAATAAAGTCACAAAATGGCTTTCAGCTCTAAAGAAAATGACATTATATCTTCTTCTGATTCACTGGAATCAGACCACAATGAACAACACTTACAAAACAAATTATTTGATGCTGAAACAAAGTTTACCCTTCTCAGTCAAGAATATCTGAGAATGCAAAGATATTATGATGATTTACAACAGAAGTTGACGGACACACAAGCCCAAATTTCTAATGAAATCAAAACTAAAACTGAGATTTTTACAACTCTAAGAAAATCATATGAAAACAATGACCTTATACTTGAACAAAATTATATCTGCCTGACTCATTTAAAACTCAAAGATGAAAAAAATCAAATTTTTACAGGACCAACTGTCTGAAGCAAAGAATCCATCCAAATTGATGTTACGACCTTTTCCTGGCATCAATGTCAGATCTTTCAACAAAGGCCTAAACACATCACATCCAGTAAGTAATCTCATTTCACAAAATCACTTTTCCAGATCTGATGACCTGGAACCAAATGGTAAGTATCCCTGGACTTTTGAGTCCTCCACTGAGACATTACCCTCCAAATACACTTGGAGTAGTCAGACTGAATCCCTCCTCACTACCAATGAGCACCCAAGCTCAATCTGAACTAACAAAGATCTGGACATGATTGCTAAACACATTCAAAATTTTGACCCTCACACTGGTACTGATGTAAAATTGTATCTTGATGATGTGGAATATCACCTCAGCCACATGCATCTATTGAAGACAAAATACATCTTATCAAAATCACTTCTAACACAGGAGTCAAAAGGTTTATCGACCGACAGACATCTCACATCAGATCTGATTTTTCTCTCTTGCGCCAAGCTATAGAGAGTTTTCTGACTTTGCTTCTTCATCAGGATTAATAGTTGCTCTGAACATCAAACAAGGAAGAGATGAACACACACAGGCTTACTACCACCGGTTGTTCAACGCTTACTTTGGTTATAACAATTACCCCAACATGGAAGAAGATTTGACCTTTAAAACACTCTTTGTCCAGAATCTCCATGAGTCAATTACCAGCTTACTTGGCATTTCTGCTGACCCACAAACCTTCACTATCCTTCAGCTAAGAGAGTTAAGGGCTTTTCAAAAGTTGAACCAATTTAAGCCAGTAGAACCCAAAAAACGTTTTCGCTGTGAACACAGTACCCTCAACTTTGGGACTTAACAGAGCAAGTGTGGACACTGACTCAACCAGAGCAAAAGCTGCACCCCTCTTTCCCAAAGATGATAAGAATCCATCTTATTTCTGACTTAAAACACCTTACCAGAGAAAAGGTCCCAATAAATACCAAGGTTTTTGGAAACCTCTTCAGGGGGGTAAACACTCTCCTAATCAGACCCACACCTTTCAGGATGGTCACTCTCAACCTGAAAGAAAACCACCTTTAGTATGTCAGAAACGTTCTGAAAAGTACAAAGGATCACCAAAGACTAAAAAAGGCAAGTCTACCAACTTGACTCCTAAAGAACTTGAGATAATTAAATGTTTCCTTCATGAAACCTACCAAAACAATGACACCAAAGGTTCTGACCTTCGGTCAGTGACCTCCGGTCAGTGACCTCTCTGGCCAACCAACCGTTGGATCAACAAGCTGCAGATTTAGAACTTCAAACTGCCACTACAGATTGTAACTCTATTTCTGACATTGTTCTTCCTCCAGAACAACAAACTGACTATTCACACACCCTGAATGCAATCTCAGAAGTTCCAATGAACCTTGAAGACCTCTATTTCGAAAACAATTACTCTGAGTTCCCAGAGGAACCTCCAATTCACCAATGTTTGTGTAACATTACCGAACGGGGGCCTGCAGGAAAGTTTTACTTTTCACTAATGCTGGAACAAGTCCTCACTCATGACGCACTTCTTGACACCGCAGCAGATGTCACCCTGATGTCAGCCACCCTGTTCAAGAAAATGTAGTCAGCAGCGAAACACGCTAACAAGAACTTAGTTCTCCAGCCTTGCCTCCTTGGTATTACTCCTTACGCATCTAACAACACAACTGTATCCTTTGTGACTCAGATACAGTTTAAGGTCGGTAACACGACACTTAGCCATCCAGTTTATGTGTCTGATTTAGAAACAATTCCACTATTGGTGGGACAAGATTTGTTGACACGATTTCAGACTTTGATCGATTTTAAGAATCTCAAAGTTTGAGCCCAGGTGCTCCAACCCCTGCCCATCTTTGCTGGACCAGAACTGTACTCACAGTGCTTGGCACTGGATAATTCTAGAAGGTCAACCATCTCCCCACCCAAAGACAAACATCAAATGGCTGAGAACACACCTCCTACAGAGGTAGTGTCAGTTACACCTGCACAACCACTAGAGCTGCAAAGAGCTCATATGATTGACACTACATTGTCTCTCCAGACTAACAATAACAACACTAACAGGGATCTCTATGATGCCCTGACTCAGAGTCCATCTATTCTCAGAGAGGCCAGAGGCCACTCACAGATGTCAGGACAAAACAGTTTAACAATCTCACAGACTCGTTAACTAACAACAGTACCACTAGTGGTAACACACAGTCTTTTGACCCCTCCTGGCCACCCAACTTTATCCCAAACCCACCCACCCAAGAGGTGCAAACGCTCGCACATCCATGCTGCAGCCTGCTTATCTGATCTTTCACAACCGACTGCTAACACAATCTCAGTTGGACCAGCATTGTCTGATAAATACATCATTAAGCTTTAATCTCTGGATCCAGCCATCAAAAGGATGATTCACTACCTAACTGATCCAGATCATGTCACTCCCTCCTCAGAGGAACTTGACTCAATCCCTGAACTTCATTCATTCCTTAAGGTAAAACCTTTCCTGAAAATGTTCAAGGGCATGTTGTGCCCCTTTTCCACTGTCACAGTGCGGATCAGGTCAGTTCGGGTCGGTTCAGATCGGCTCGGGTCTGTTGCGTTTCCATGTACATTTCTGGACCAGCTCTGTAGGCAGGGACTAGAATCCAACTCGTCTTACCACCTGGTGGCAGTAGTGCTCCCTTAAGCTACTTACTAGCCACCACTAAACGTATTAGAAGAAGAACATCCTGAAGGTTTTGTCTCAAGGTGTTGTGGAAGAGATGTCCTGCTCTAATGGAGTACCTCATGAACTGTAACTTTTAAACCTGATTCATAATCCTACCTTACTGCCTTCCCTGCCTGCTTTAAATACATGTTTTTCATTTTAGTATAGATTTTTACAATAAAGATGTATTAAAAATATCTTCACTTTTATTATTTGCAGATATGCACAAGGTTCATGTTAAAATTGCAAAACATCACACTGTGCTGTAATGTTTGAAACTGCTTTTACAATAAGATACAGACTTGAAAACAATTAGATTAAATTTTGTCCTTGAATTTTAAAGATTTGTCTTTCATTAAATTTAAAAACATAAATTTATTACTTATTAATCTAAAAAAGTTAAGTCTGGTCCTCTGGACATTCAAAAAACAAAACAAACAAAAAAACATTTATTGTTTATTTATTATAAACTGTATTGTTTGTTTTGTGAATGTCCAGAGGACCAGACTTAACTTTTTAGATTTTTCTACCTAAATTATTGAGCAGCATCAGGATATTACTTAATAAATAGTCAGTTGGTCTGCGAACACCATGGGGTCCTAGAAGAGTTGAAGAGGTGGATGTTGATGTCTGTGCCTCCCTGGTAAAGATGCTGCTAACACAACCCTGAAGTAGAAGATGATGGATGGATGGATGGATGGATGGATGGATGGATGGATGGATGGACAGATGGCGAAGGAGGAGACCATCAAACACAGCAGGAGTGGTCAGTTCAGGTGAACACCTGCCTGTTTGCTTCAGATCAGCTGTTCAAATCTCTGCAGGTTCAAATAAAAGGTGCACCAGGACTTTCAGCTGAATCTCTCGGGCCACAGTTGTATGGACGATAAACCATAACTGATAAATGATAACTGATAACTGTCTTTTCTGAATTTTTGATTGTTTTTGTCTCACTTCATCCTAGAACCAAAAAATTTATAACATAATAACAGTTGAGCAGATTCTGGTAATATTTTCTTAGGATTCATTAAAGATCAAATGCAATTGGAAATTCTTCTTAACTTCCAGTATGAATTTAAACAAACACTATATGAACTTAACATTGTAAAATTTGTTTAGGAAATTTAATGTTCAAGGACACCGCTTAAGAAAAAAATTGTTTAATAGGAAAAGTAAGAAGTGAAAAATGTACAAAAATAAAAAATATTGCATCCAACTAATGATTGTCTGTCCCTTGTCTCACGGGCTTCATCCAGAAGAAGACACAAGTGTTGTTCCTGCTGTGTCCGGTTCAGTTCTTCGTGTTCATTCAGTGATGAAATAAGACTTTTCTTTACTGGACTCTTTTCTCTTTCTCTTCACTATAAAGAAGAAAAAGGTGGTTAATTCAAGCTACATACTGTTTTTGAATAAATGCATCAAACAAAGAAAGGTGCTGCTAACAGCTCTAATAGATATATTAATAATAATAAACTGATCAAATAAGAAAATGAAAAATAAATTGATTTAAAAATAATGAAAATAATATAATAATAATAATGGATATATGAATCAGAAAGTATTATACAGATGCAGATATTCTTTATTGTCATTCGCACCTCATGTGGTCCATGTGGTGGATCAAAATTATGTACACAGGGTCCCAGTTACATCCAACAATAAAATATAAAAGAAAAACAGTAATAAGATCTAAGATATGAGCTAAGAAAAACATCAACTAAAAATATGATAAGCTCTAATAGCATAAAAACATTAAACACAATACGCAAACAGCAGCACGGGCACGAGTCTGTGTGAACAGACGAGCATGCATGAACACAGCAACATGAAACAGATCAGCAGCAACATGAAACTGATCAGCAGCAACATGAAACTGATCAGCAGCAACATGATGTGATTCTTCACAGTGTTATATATTCATGAGGCTGCACAAACTCTAGTTCATGGTGCTGTTTGACGTATTGTTTTGATTGTTTACTGCTATTAGTGATTAGTGTTTTATTAGTAGATGTTTTTTAGTTGATATTTTTCTTAATTCATATCTTAGATCTTATTACTGTTTTTCTTTTACATTTTGTTGTCTGTAACTGGGACCCTGTGCACAAAGTACATAATTTCATCCCAATTCAGTATTTATTCAACATTTAATTTTTTTTTACTTTAAAAATAAAATAAAATCAAGTCCTTATCGGCACAAATAAAGTGATGTGGAACATGTTGCATCTGTTCTTACCGAGCACAGAAGGCTGCAGCGTTGTGCTGCTCTGTGCGGTGCAGCTGGGCTGCGAGCCTGCGATGGAGCTCTGTCAGGTGGTCGATGATCTCCAAGATGGCGCCGGTGTGTAGGGCTGCCCGTCTCTCGCTCTCTGCTTGTATTTTATTTTTGTTATTTTTACAATGGTTTGTGCAGTGTGCCGAGTCATATTTTCAGTATGATCGTCGGGCACTTTTGGAGCTCCGTACTTTTGCTGAAATTCCTGCGGAGTTTTTGAACAGCGGCCATCACTCTCCTCCACCGGTCCTATCTGAGATTCCTGCGTTCCTTCTGCGTGACCCTGGCCTTTCTCCATGGAGGAAACGTCGCAGACGTCGTGGGAAGCGTGCAGGGATTTTGGTGAAACTGAGGCAAAGTGTGGATTATTCTAACAGGACTCGCTCTGGATCTGATCATCTCCTCTCTGACCCATGGTGCTCCCGGGGCCCGGCTGCTGGCCAGCTGCCCGCGCGCTCAGTCCATGGAAACACCTGGAGTTGTTTACCTGTGCGCCGCACCAGCAGACCAGGAGGAGCCGTTCTTCATAACCTGCGCCCGCTGGTGCGCGCGTCTCCCTCCACGGCTGTGCCTGTGTCGGACAATATCAGGATGTGTTTAATCAACGCAAGGTC
>NC_056517.1:19648682-19667401 GCF_014905685.2 Nematolebias whitei
AAGAAAATGAAAAATAAATTGATTTAAAAATAATGAAAATAATATAATAATAATAATGGATATATGAATCAGAAAGTATTATACAGATGCAGATATTCTTTATTGTCATTCGCACCTCATGTGGTCCATGTGGTGGATCAAAATTATGTACACAGGGTCCCAGTTACATCCAACAATAAAATATAAAAGAAAAACAGTAATAAGATCTAAGATATGAGCTAAGAAAAACATCAACTAAAAATATGATAAGCTCTAATAGCATAAAAACATTAAACACAATACGCAAACAGCAGCACGGGCACGAGTCTGTGTGAACAGACGAGCATGCATGAACACAGCAACATGAAACAGATCAGCAGCAACATGAAACTGATCAGCAGCAACATGAAACTGATCAGCAGCAACATGATGTGATTCTTCACAGTGTTATATATTCATGAGGCTGCACAAACTCTAGTTCATGGTGCTGTTTGACGTATTGTTTTGATTGTTTACTGCTATTAGTGATTAGTGTTTTATTAGTAGATGTTTTTTAGTTGATATTTTTCTTAATTCATATCTTAGATCTTATTACTGTTTTTCTTTTACATTTTGTTGTCTGTAACTGGGACCCTGTGCACAAAGTACATAATTTCATCCCAATTCAGTATTTATTCAACATTTAATTTTTTTTTACTTTAAAAATAAAATAAAATCAAGTCCTTATCGGCACAAATAAAGTGATGTGGAACATGTTGCATCTGTTCTTACCGAGCACAGAAGGCTGCAGCGTTGTGCTGCTCTGTGCGGTGCAGCTGGGCTGCGAGCCTGCGATGGAGCTCTGTCAGGTGGTCGATGATCTCCAAGATGGCGCCGGTGTGTAGGGCTGCCCGTCTCTCGCTCTCTGCTTGTATTTTATTTTTGTTATTTTTACAATGGTTTGTGCAGTGTGCCGAGTCATATTTTCAGTATGATCGTCGGGCACTTTTGGAGCTCCGTACTTTTGCTGAAATTCCTGCGGAGTTTTTGAACAGCGGCCATCACTCTCCTCCACCGGTCCTATCTGAGATTCCTGCGTTCCTTCTGCGTGACCCTGGCCTTTCTCCATGGAGGAAACGTCGCAGACGTCGTGGGAAGCGTGCAGGGATTTTGGTGAAACTGAGGCAAAGTGTGGATTATTCTAACAGGACTCGCTCTGGATCTGATCATCTCCTCTCTGACCCATGGTGCTCCCGGGGCCCGGCTGCTGGCCAGCTGCCCGCGCGCTCAGTCCATGGAAACACCTGGAGTTGTTTACCTGTGCGCCGCACCAGCAGACCAGGAGGAGCCGTTCTTCATAACCTGCGCCCGCTGGTGCGCGCGTCTCCCTCCACGGCTGTGCCTGTGTCGGACAATATCAGGATGTGTTTAATCAACGCAAGGTCCGTTTCCAACAAGACATTTATCCTCAATGACTTTTTTAAAGATGAGGAGTTGGATTTTCTGTTCGTCACAGAATCTTGGATTTCTGATGGTGAGTCCAGCGCCTTGGTGGAACTACTTCCTCCGGACTGTGTATGTTTCAATGCCCCGCGGCCATCAGGTCGGCGCGGGGGGGGGGGGGGGGGATTATTAACAGTTTTTAAAGCAAACTTTGCGTGTAAACAGTTGTCCATCCCGGTGTCCCGCGCCAGCTTCGAGCTGAGCGCCTTTGAACTTGGACACTCTCCTCCGGTCCTGTGTGCGCTCATCTACCGCCCACCTCGTTCTAAGGACTTCATAAATGAATTCTCTGACTTTTTGGTTGATATCACACAGAGATACACTCACTTTTTGCTTATTGGTGACTTTAATTTGCATGTGTGTTGTCAGGAGAAGCCCTTAGTGAAGGACTTTTTAGATTTATTGGACTCTTTTGGCTTAGCTCAGCAGGTGAGCGGCCCCACCCAAGAACATGGTCACACGCTGGACCTCGTTTTAACACGCGATGTCTCTGTTTCTAATTTGAAAATCGGTGTCAATGTTTTTTCAGATCACATGCCTGTATTGTTTGACTTCATCCCCCCTTGTCATACTGCTAAGACGTGCGTTCCTGCACGTACGCGTTCCATTAACCGTTTCACTGCTGCTCGTTTTAATGAAGGTTTTAATTCTGAGAGGATCGAACAGCTCTCGGTGTCTCTTACCACTGAGGAGCTAACCTCTCAGTTCAACTCTGCCTGTTTAAATGTTCTGGACCGTGTTGCTCCTCTTAAAACCAGAAAAACTAAACTTAAATCAGAGCCTTGGCTGAATGACGTCACGCGAGCCGTTAGGCGGCAGTGTCGCAAAGCTGAACGAAAGTGGAGGAAGGACAGGCTCCAGGTGTCTTTTCAAATGTTAAGGGAGAGTTGGCGTCACTATCAGAAAACCGTTAAAGCTGCCAAATGTAAATTCTTTTCTGATTTAATTGTCTCCAACTCCCACAACCCCCGAGTTCTTTTCTCCACCCTGAACTCAGTTCTACACCTCAGTGAGCCTTCACCTCTGGAAGCCTCAACTGAGCTGTGTGAGAACTTCCTCCATTTCTTTTTAGAAAAAGTGGCAAACACCCGGGCACTCATTTCTCCACCAGCTCATGATCTGTCCATCCCATCTCAGTGTGTGGCTGTGTTTGACCACTTTGAGCCCATCTCTCTGTCCTCTCTGGAGCAGGTAATGTGCAGCATGAAGCCATCTGGTTCCCCCTTTGATGTGGTCCCCCCTCGACTACTAAAGGAAGTTTTTCCTACCCTGGGTCCTTTTATCCTCGCTATTCTGAATAGCAGTTTATCCTCAGGTGTGGTGCCAAAGACTTTTAAACATGCTGCTGTCCAGCCCCTCCTGAAAAAACCTAACCTTGACCCCTCAGTCATGTCCAACTTCCGGCCTGTCTCCAGACTCCCATTCACCTCTAAAGTACTGGAAAAAATTGTCGAGTCTCAGTTGAAACAGTTTTTGGGGGATCACGCTATCCTTGAGTTATTCCAATCTGGCTTCAAATCTCTCCATAGCACTGAAACTGCTCTACTGAAGGTTTTTAATGACATTTTCATATCCACAGACGCAGGTGATTCTGTGCTGCTTGTCCTATTGGACCTTACATCTGCTTTTGACACCATCGACCACAATATCCTCATTTCTAGACTGGAGCAGTGGGTGGGCATCACAGGGTCAGCCCTTAAATGGTTTGGGTCCTACCTCTCTGACAGAACCTTCTGTGTCAATATCAAAGATTTTAGTTCGGCATCGACCGCACTCCAGTGGGGGGTACCGCAGGGGTCCATCCTCGGTCCCCTTCTCTTTTCTTTATACCTGCTGCCACTAGGTGCTATCTTCCGCAAACACGACATACCCTTTCATTTCTATGCCGATGATTGCCAAATTTACTTCCCCCTGAGGCACAGAGGCACACGCTCTATTCAGCCTCTTCTTGACTGCCTGGCTGACATCCGGGACTGGATGGCTTTAAACTTCTTAAGCTTCAATGAGAAGAAGTCTGAAGTCATGCTGTTCCATCCCAGTGGCTCACTCATGAACTATGACATTGACCTATTCTCTCTAGCCCCGCTAGAGAAACAAAAGTTGACTAATCTGGGGGTGATAATGGACCCGTCCTTAAAACTCAACAGTCACGTAAACATGATGGTCAAATCCTGTTTTTTTCAGCTGAGACGGCTGTCTAAGCTGAAGCCTATTCTCAACAAAAAGAACCTCGAGACAGTGATCCACGCCTTCATAACAGCTAGGCTTGATTACTGCAATTCACTTCTGTTTGGAATCAGTCAGTCCTCCATTGCTCGTCTACAGCTGGTCCAAAATGCTGCAGCCCGATTTTTAACTGGTACAGGCTATAGAGAGCACATCACGCCAGTTTTGGCCTCCCTGCACTGGCTACCCATTCACCTTCGGATCCATTTCAAAATTCTCATGTATGTTTTTAAATCACTGAACAGTTCTGCCCCATCCTATCTCACTGATCTTCTGCAGCCATATGTCCCACCGCGCTCTCTGAGGTCAGCAGACCAGATGCTTCTCTCAGTCCCAGAAACCCGTCGTAAGCTCAGAGGTGACAGGGCTTTCTCTGTTGCAGGTCCACGACTGTGGAATGAGTTGCCACTGAGTGTCCGGCAGGCTCCCACACTCTCAGTCTTTAAGTCTAGCTTGAAGACCCACTTCTATTCGCTTGCCTTTAACACGGTGTGATTTGTTTTGGTCCGGTCTGTTCTCTACTCTGTTGGCCATTTTAGTTAGCTTCTGCTGCTATTTGTATCTGTATTTCTATTTTATGTTTTCCTGTCTGCTGTGCATGTTTGGTTCTTTTGTACAGCACTTTGGTTGGCCTTGTTGCTGTTTTAAGTGCTATATAAATAAATTGGTATGGTATGGTATGGTATAGGTGTAGACTCCGCTGATGGAGCAGGGGCAGAAGCCGGGAGGCTTGGAGGGTTTAATGTGGAGTTTAGAGATGAACCGTCACGTTCTGAAATATGTTCTGGATAAAATACAGTGAGAAACGGGACCGGAGGACAGTTAGCGTTTATGCAAATTATCTTAGCATCGTAGCACCGATGTTGTCCTATTATGGTGTCAGCCTCTTTTGTTAGTTAAAAATATGTTCAGAACCGATAGGATGAGTAACTTAAAATATGTTAAAAGTTAGAAAACACTCACCATCTTCTATAAATGGTTCAAGTAGAGCAGTGGCCGTGTCCAAACCACCCTCCAATCGCTCCATCTAGCTCGCTTTGACTTTTTTCGTCGGCCACCAAGCACAACAACACCCGCACTTCTGCATTTGACCACGGCTTTGATATTATTGTTTTTTTATAGCTTCAAAATACTAAAAGATACGCTCCTCGAGTTATCGCTAATGGCAAGCGGGAGAGAAAAAATGGTGAATCGGGTTGTTTGGAAAGACTCAACAGACTCCTCCCCCCGACCAATCAGTGACCGACAGTGTTTCTGACGTCACGGCGCGACTCGCTTGGACCCCTTGAGAAGCCGGGCCAGAATGTAGCGAGGCGAGCCGGTCACAGGAACAGTGGAAAGACCTCAAACGCGCATGAAGCCGAAAATATCCGACCCGCGCCGTGACAGTGGAAAAGGGGCATTAGTATTTGCTCGTGAGCCAACAACTTCATCTTCGTTCGTGGTGCCTCAGTACCACAGGGGGGTGATGATAGCACACGCCCATGAAACCCCATCTTCAAAACACAATAGCATCAAAACAACACTCAGAGCATTAAGACAGGTTTCTTACTGGCCAGGAATGCGCAAAGATGTAAACCGCTACATCAGAGACTGCATGATCTGTTGCCAGCTCCAACCTGCAAGAGCTCCACATCAATCTACTGGCATTTCTTTATCTAAGATGATGAATTGTCGACAAATGACACTTCCTTTATACACATATTACAAACCTGGTAAAAATAACAACCACCAGTACATAAAAGATCAGAATAAACAACCGAGAAATACCTTCACCTTTAATAAAAAGCATCTTAACAAGATGACTAAACAACTCAAAACATACCATGACCAAAAAGCCTCCCATGAAAAGCTTTAAGTGGGGGAAGAAAAAGGGCCAGTACACCTTCACACCACCCACTGGACAGAGAGCTTACAAAGCTGGAATGCTCACCCACAACATGCTTCAAGGCTGGACAAGAATACACACTTAACAAACCAACTGTCTCCAGTTGTGTACTCAAACTAGATCAAGCCACACAAGGCTCAAACTAAACAACTAATCAAGAAAAGTTTTAAACTAAAAACCTAACTAAAACCAAAATTAGGCTAATTAAACTACAAAATTCAAATAAACTTTACTCTTCTTAAAATAGAAAAATTTCAAAACACAAGATTACAAATCTTTAAATTAAATTTTACTTTCAAAAGAAATAGGCATGGTAAAACACCTTAAACCTAATAACAATACACTTTAAAACAAATTCAACATTCTTTGACCACTAGATCAAGCAAAAAAAGCAAAACAATTAACGGTCGAAAAGATAGCAACCCACAAGTGGGGGAAAGCTACTTCTGGTCGTCGTTGGGATCGTTCTTGTTTATGCTCACACTCAGCTGATCAACGTGTTAAAGTTTGTTTTAAAATTCAATCAACACTCACCACATGAGTGATCCATTTTAATAAACAAAATTGTTAAACAAAATGAACTAAGCTTCCTAAATTTTTGTTTACTTATTTTTACACCAAATTTCTTAGTGCATGCTTTATTTTTCTTCAACATTTAATCATTAGCCTACATACTTTTTGTCTACGTACCCGTATACAAAAGTAGAGGGATTAGATTATTTTATTCTTACTCAAGGACACTTTAAACAATTATTTTGTCAATTTAGTTGACATTAGATTTGCTTGCATACTGATTTATCTTTGGGATTCCATTACATGAACAAAGCACTTAGACACTTAGATGGTCACCAGAAATCACCAGATAGGTACCATCCTATGCCAAAATCCTGTGGTCAAGATGAGCACCATCCTGATGCATCATCCAGAGGGTCCCATCCTTCCTCCAGATGACACCACTGCATCATCCAACTGATCCAGTCCATCATCCAGATGACATCACTGAATCTCATGACAATCCAACCCATCGTTCCAGAGAGTGACATCCCCATGCCTTCCAGAGGACCCCTTGGCCTTCACATGGAATACCCTGGAATTTCCTTTTCCTTTCTGTGGAACTATCGCTTTGAACTCAAATGGAATACCTTTGCCTTTCCTGTTTCACGTTGTGGAATTAACCCTTTGAACACCTGGAATTAACCCTTTTGAACACACTGGGAATAACCTAGAACATTGATCCTTTCCCTACCTGGAATTATTCCTTCTAAATTCATATGGGATAACTTTAACCTCGTTTTCCTTCCATGGAATTATAGACTTTGACTTTTGGGAATCTACTACCACGTTCTTGGAACATTCCTGAGGTGTGGACGACGAGTTTTCGATTCACAACCATCGGGGTTGAAAATCGAAAAGTGGGGGAATATGTAGGGGAACACCACCTCAGAAACAGTTCACCACCTCAGAAAAGAACACCTCATCTCAGAAAACAGTTCATCTCAGCTTAAACAGAAAAAGAGTTCACTTCATCTCAAACAAACATCATTCATGTGTTTTGTGTTTGGAACTGTTTAAAATAAGATGCATCTATTCCCTTAGGACTCAACAGACTTTGCCTTTCAGATGTTCAACTCAGCTTACTAACTTCTTAGTTGACACTAATGAAAGTGTAATAAAAAAACTGTTACTGTGTTAACTTCACTGCCAATATGAACTTATTTCCCATGAAACGGACAGATCGTTTAATGAGTTTTGGTTCAACTGACCTCGAAGTTGAAACATCTGCTGAGATTTTAACTGTTATCAAAAAGGAGTATTCCTCCCAGGATGGGTTCCCATGAAGATAACAGTTTAAAGAACCCTTTGTTTAATGACATTTACGTTTCAGGGGATGGACAGCGACACCTTTTGGAGAAACATTGCCTGCTATTAACCCCAAAATTTAATTTTCTGTTTTATTTTCAGACCTGAATGTTTATTCATGAAAATGTATGTTTTAAGTAATTTCTCTTTAAGATAATCATTTGTCTTATTTGTCTCTTTTGAAAGAGTATCTTTTAAAGGCAGACAGGGAAAATGGACTTTAGATTTTATAAAACATGACAGGAATTAGGCCCATCCCTCTTCCGAGAGGTGGACTAAAGTCAATCTGAAACACACATACAGTTAAGTTTCACTTCAACTTCAATCACTTCAACTTCAACTACTTCAACTTCAAGCACTTCTTCTTCGCAAGCACATCTACTTCTCAACTTCTGCTACACGCTTCTGGCGCTCAGAACTAAAAAAACTCAGTTTCTGCATGGAAGAGAAGCATCCTTTCTGCATAGAGACGGGACAAAGATACAGAAGAAATGAAGCAGAACCAGAAGCAGAACCTGACCAAGCCAGAACCATTACACCGCAGAGTGTTAAATCCCAGCTGACTTCAGAGCCAGTGGCCAGACCTTTGTCCCTCCAACGATGATAGGTGACTTTTGAGGAGACTATCAGCCTCTCAGTCACCTGAGCATCTCAGGCCTTGCTGGTATCATTTTAAGCAGCTGTGGAATTTTCTAACATTTCCTTCTGGTGAGCGAGACTCTTCAATGCACTTTTTGGTGATCATGCATCACAATAATCTTATCAGATAAATTACAGCTCACTTTAAACACAACTGTAACTACTCCACAAACAGAACCAGTCCAAAACTCTACATTTTTAAGTTTCACTGATTTGAATAATAAAGTATACTTTCCATCCATCCACCTATCCATTTTCTTCCGCTTATCCGGGGTCAGGTTGCGGGGGTAGCAGCCTAAGTAGGGAGGCCCAGACTTCCCTCTCCCCAGCCACTTGGCCCAGCTCTTTCGGGGGAATCCCGAGGCGTTCCCAGGCCAGCCGAGAAACATAGTCCCTCCTGCGTGTCCTGGGTCTTCCTCTGGGCCTCCTCCCGGTGGGACGTGTCTGGAACACCTCACTAGGGAGGCGTCCAGGAGGCATCCTAAACAGATGCCCAAGCCATCTCAACTGGCTCCTCTCGACGTGGAGAAGCAGCGGCTCTATTCTGAGTCCCTCCCGGATGATCGAGCTTCTCACCCTATCTCTAAGGGAGAGCTCAGACACCCTGCGGAGAAAACTCATTTCGGCCGCTTGTATCCAAGATCTCATTCTTTCTGTCACAACTAGGGCTGCAACAACGAATCGATAAAATCTATAAAAATCGATGATTAAAAGCGTTGGCAACGAATTTCGTTATTGATACGTTGTGTCGCGCGATTATGCATCTTTCACGGTGCTGCGGAGCTGTTTCGTTTTGTTCACCTGCAGTTCATTGTCAATGCTGACTGACTGAATAAAGTTTGAAAAAAAAACTGCAGCGCGAGTTGAACAGAGCGAGGGGGGAGGAGGAAGCAGAGCAGAGTGTTTTCAAAGAAAAATAAGTACATTTTACAAATGACCAACGCAGCGAAAACTGTTCGACCCAAGTCCTCCAAAGTGTGGGAGAACTTCACAAAGATAAAAAATGAGAAGCATGCCGCTTTGAAAATCGCAGACACGACACGGGAGAACCATGGAGATGAAACGTAAACATGTCGGAGTCACGAGGAGGAGGAAGGAGCTGCAGCTGATACAACTCATGTGTTGCAGGTGAGTCTACAGTTTAACACATTGTTCTGTTTCCAAGTGAGAAAATGTAACGTCAGTCTCTCTGGAGCTGAAGCTGCTGCTTGTTTGTTTGTTTGTTTATCTGATTAATGACAGTGATAGAGAACGTGTGTGTTACTTTTTATTTAATTTAATTGGTACAAGCAGTGTTTAAATGTGATTTATAAATACACCTAACACAAAGATAATAATTTAATGATTAAGCTTCAACTTTTAATTTGCTGGCAAAGTCTGAAGACACTGCAGGTATGGCAGGATGAATTGCATTTAAACAGGAATTAAAGTCATTTATTACATCTACTCAAATGTGCGTAATTAAGTATTTTATATATGTGTGTGTGTGTGTTTAATTGCTCTTTTAGCTACTTTTGCCTGAACCTAACGCTGTAAGTGAAACAAGGCATTTCTTGAGTTGCTGTAAATTATGCTATAAAACATATTTACTGTCTCATTCCAGAAAACAACAACAAACAACAACATCCTTCATGATGGACAGACATCATGGACACCACAGCAGCAGCTGTCTTCACTGAAACATCCTGAACATGATCGTCACTGACATGAGGCCTCTGTCGATGGTTGAAGATGAAGGCTTCACTACAATAATCCACACTTTTAATCCAGGTTACAATAATCCACACTTTTAATCCAGGTTACACTCTTCCCTCAAGGACACATTTTACAAAGTAGCTACATACTGTGCAGGTATAAAGATATATTTGTATATATTTTTGTGTACATTTATTTTTTTAAGCTATTTGACTTTTATTTTTTTTATTCAATATTTTACTAACACAATAGTCAAATAGCAACCTGTTTTTAGTGTGAATTGCTATGTCAGTCAAATGTTCAATTTTGGAATAAAGGGGTGGAAATTAAAACATTGTTTTTTTTTTTGCCGATTCATCGATTAATCGAAAAAATAATCGTCCGATGAATCGATTATTGAAATAATCGTTAGTTGCAGCCCTAGTCACAACCCAAAGCTCGTGACCATAGATGAGGGTAGGAATGTAGATCGATCGGTAAATTGAGAGCTTCGCCTTTTGACTCAGCTTTCTCTTCACCACGACAGATCCGTACAGTGCCTGCTTCACTGCAGACGCTGCACCTATCCGCCTATCGGTCTCACGCTCCAATTTTCCCTCATTTGTGAACAAGACCCCAAGATACTTGAACTCCTCCACTTGGGGTAGGACCTCCTCCCTGACCCGGAGAGGTCACTTTACCTTTTTCCGGCTCAAGACCATGGCCTCGGATTTGGAGGAACTGATCTTCATCTCGGCCGCGTCGCATTTGGCTGCGAACAGCTCCAGCAAAAGCTGTAGATCACGATCTCATGAAGCCAATAAGACCACATCATCTGCAAAAAGCAGAGACGCAATCCTAAGGCCACCAAAACGGATCCCCTCAACACCTTGGCTGCGCCTAGAAATTCTGTTCATAAAAGTTATGAACAGAATCGGTGACAAAGCGCAACTTTGGCGGAGTCCAACTCTCACCGGGAACAAGCCCGACTTACTGACGGCGATGCGGACCAGGCTCTGACACCGGTCATACAGGGACCTAACAGCCCGTATCAAAGGGCCCGGTACCCCATACTCCCAGAGTACCCCCCACAGGGTTCCCCAAGGGACACGGTTAAACGCCTTCTCCAAGTCCACAAAGCACATGTAGACCGGTTGGGCAAACTCCCACGCACCCTCCAGGACCCTGCTGAGAGTGTAGAGCTGGTCCAGTGTTCCACGGCCAGGACGAAAACCGCACTGCTCCTCCTGAATCCGAGGTTTGACTATCCGACGGACCCTCCTCTCCAGAACCCCCGAATAGACCTTACCAGGGAGGCTTAACAGCGTGATTCCCCTGTAGTTGGAACACACTCTACAGTCCCCCTTTTTGAATAGGGGGACCACCACCCCGGTCTGCCAATCAAGGGGAACTTCCCCCGATGTCCACGCAATATTGCAGAGTCGCGTAAGCCAACACCACCCTACAACATCCAGAGCCTTAAGGAACTCCGGGCGAATCTCATCCACCCCTGGGGCCCTGCCACCGAGGAGCTTTTTAACCACCTCGGTGACCTCAGCACCAGAGATTGGAGGGCCTGACCCAGAGTCCCCAGGCTCCGCTTCCTCAGTGGAAGACGTGCCGGTGGGATTGAGGAGGTCTTAAAAGTATTCTGCCCACCGACCCACAACATCCCGAGTTGAGGTCAGCAGTACACCACTCCCACTATAAACAGTGTTGGCGGCGTACCGCTCCCCCCCCCCCCCCCCCCGAGATGCCAGATGGTGGACCAGAATCACCTAGAAGCCGTGCGGAAGTCATTCTCCATGGCCTCTACGAACTCCTCCCATGCCCGAGTTTTTGCCTCAGCGACCACCCGAGCCGCATGTCGCTTGGACTGCCAGTACCCATCAGCTGCTTCCGGGGTCCCACAGGCCAAAAAGGCCCAATAGGACTCCTTCTTCAGCCTGACAGCATCCCTCACCGACGGTGTCCACCATCGGGTTCGAGGGTTGCCGCCGCGACAGGTACCGACAACCTTGCGGCCGCAGCTCCGGTAAGCCGCCTCGACAATAGAGGCACGAAACATGGTCCACTCAGACTCAATGTCCCCCACCTCCCTCGGAATATGTTCGAAGTTCTCACGGAAGTGGAAGTTAAAACTCTGTCTCACAGGAGACTCTACCAGACGTTCCCAGCAAACCCTCACAATACGTTTGGGTCTGTCAGGTCTGACTGGCATCCTCCCCCACCATCGGAGCCAACTCACCACCAGGTAGTGATCAGTGGACAGCTCTGCCCCACTCTTCACCCGAGTGTCCAAGACATGTGGCCGCAGATCAGATGAGACGATGACATAGTCGATCATCAAACTGCGGCCTAGGGTGTCCTGGTGCCAAGAGCACATATGGACACCCTTATGCTTGAACAAGGTGTTTGTTATTGACAATCCATGATGAGCAGAGAAGTCCAACAACAGAACACCACTCAGGTTCAGATCGGGAAGGCGTTCCTCCCAACCACACCCCTCGAGGTCTCACTGTTGTTGAACTACATGAGCATTGAAGTCCCCCAGCAGAACAAGGGAGTCCCCAGGTTGTGCACTTTCCAGTACCCCCTCCAAGGACTCCAAAAAGGTTGGATAATCTGAACTGCCATTTGGTCCATAAGCACAAACGACAGTCAGAACCCATCCCCCCACGCGTAGGCGGAGGGAGGCCACCCTATCATTCACCGGGGTGAACCCCAACACACAGGCACCAAGATGGGGGGCAATAAGTATGCCCACTCCTGCTCGGCGCCTCTCACCAGGGGCAACTCCAGAGTGGAAGAGTGTCCAGCCCATCTCAAGGAAACTGGTTCCAGAGCCAGAACCATGCATAGAGGTGAGTCCGACTATTTCTAGCCGGAACCTCTCAGCCTCACACACTAGCTCAGGCTCCTTCCCCACCAGTGAGGTGACATTCCATGTCCCACTAGCAAGCTTCTGTAGCCGAGGATCAGACCGCCAGGGTCCCCGCCCTCGGCCACCACCCATCCCACATTGCACCCAACCCCTTTGGCCCCTCCCACAGGTGGTGAACCCATGGGAAGGGGGACCCACGTCTCCTCTTCGGGCTGTGCCCGGCCAAGCTCCATGGGCAAAAGCCCGGCCACCAGGCGCTCGCCCGCGTGCCCCACCTCCAGGCCTGGCTCCAGAGTGGGGCCCCGGTGACCCACGTCCGGGCAAGAGAACATTAAGTCCATTTGATTTTCTCATCATCGGGGTCATTAAGCTGCACTTTGTCTGTATAGTATACTTTCATACAAAGCTATTTGTTATTCATATGTTTGTTATGCATAATCTTCATCAGATATATCACATACTATTATTTTTGTAATAAAATACATAATATTAACTAAATTTGTGATTATTTTGGCATATCTGTGTGTATTAACTGATTTGATGCCCTTTAAACACGAAAAACAATTCACGTTTCAGTTTACATTTAATGTGGGGTTAGAGACTGATTTTTCCTCTGAAAAGAGGTGGTGCCCACACACAACAAGGTTATTTGCATAATAAATGCATATCTTATGAGCTTAACTCATAACTGATAATTTACAATATATATCCAACCCCATATCCCTCTACAGTTCTCAGCTTGGAAAATATCTGGAGAGTTTTCTGATTTTAAAGGTATCAAAGCATGAACCAGAACCAGAATCAGAATAAGCTTTATTATCATTGCACCGAGATACAACGAGAATATGTACATATGAACATCCCAAAGATGGGCTGAGTGCATGGAGCTGCTGCTACAAAGCGTGGCCTTCTTATTCTTTTCAGAATACATATTTTAGATAGAAAAAGGGACAAAGCCATTAGGAGAGTATAGTGGTATTACAAAAAGATCTCTTCACAACTTGTCATAACAGGACATGATTTAAGACATAAAAAAAAACTCTGCCAGCCAAGAACATTTATTAACACATTACATATGCATTTACGATGAGGCGGTCCATGAAGCACTAACAGAAAGTCCATTGTCCTGATAAGATGATGGTCAGCCGGCAAGTTCAGATAAGCCTTCACGGGGTGGGTTGCGATAGGCTAAGCTTTTCCTTAGTTTACACATTTCCCAGGAGAAATTGATCAGTGAAGCTGAACACCTGCAGCTCTACTAATTGTAGAGACTCAGTTTGATCTGAAGTAAAGTCAACTCCGAATTTTTAGAAGAATCTTGTCTTTTGATACACATCACATACCACCTGTTTGCCTTTGTCCTGCTCTCAGCAGAACCTCCCAGCAGCATGAAAGACGTCAAATAGCAGCCTGAAAGTGAGTTATACGCGGCTTTGTTGCATCTGGCCTGTTAAAGCCTGGTTAACTGGGGGGTTGGGTTGGGGATAATTTAATCTGTATTTGGCCATGGGTGAAACACAATCAGTTTGTGTGTGAGAGCATGCAGGTTACTGAGTGTATGTTAACTTAAAGTGTAAACTTTTAAGACCCTTCTAAATTCATTTTAGCATCTTAAAACTCAGAATCAGTAAAACAAACAGCATCAAACTAAAGTTAAATGTGAATTTGATTTGTGGCTGCAGGAGGCTCAACATAATGTGCAGTTAGAAAACAAAAAGAGTGAATAGATGTTGTGTGTGTCATCTGGAAACCCTTGAAGGAAAATAATCCACTGAAACATGGCTCCTTACCAGCTCGATAAACAAAGTTGGCCTCAGCTTCAGAGGAAGACGGCGACAGGAGCTCGTCATCGTACTCGTTGGAGCTGAAGGAGCCAGAGTGGTTCCTCCTGCGAGCGTCCATCACAGCGTTGGTCACCATGACGTGCCGCAGTGAGTCGTTCAGGTAGCGATGCAGCAGGCTGCTCTTGTACTTGGGCGGAGACACGTAGTCCTCTGAGAACGAGGTGGTTTCGGCAGCAGAACGCAGCCCTGGGCTCATACCTATGGTCATGCTCACCATAGAGGAGCCCTCCTTCTTGATGACGCTCTGGTACATGGGTTTGTTGAGCCCCTCAGGGCCACCTTGTGTCCTCTGAGGATTGTCTCCATCTGTAACAACAACAAGGTATGAACCATTAAAATTAATACCTCATATGGATTGCAGAAAAATTAAATGTACTTGCTATCAGGAACACAATATTTAACAGACTGAAAACATTAAGGCTTGCAACAGGCTAAACAGTGCAGGAAGTCAAACAAATCTTAAAACATTGCTTGAATATATATAGCACCACACCTCTGCAGGCTGTAGAGGTGATCGGTTTTTGTGATGGGCACTGAAAGGCAGGTATTGACCGATCACATACTTTTTAACGGAAATCGGCCGATCATGATCAGTGGCTGTTCGATCTGAACATTTCTAGTAAAAATCCATCCAGCTGCACAACATCCGATACCAGAGGAAACAATAATAATAAAAAAGTGATTTACATCATAAAAAAGAGTAATTAAAGTTTTCAAAAGCAATATCTCAGAATGCGTACATATTCTTGTCAAACATGCAGCCACCTTGAGCAAATAAAACAACATTTAGTGGGTGCATTCAAATCAGACAGTCATAAATGTGGAGAGAACGAACAGCATTACAATGTTTACAAGAAACAAAAAGATCCTGAGGGTATGGTTAAACTTTCTCAGCTGAAACAGGAATCACATCCTATGTTACGCCTTTTGGGTGATGCTGTTATTACAGAGGGATTGTATCTGGTCATTGGAGTCTGCAGATTCAAGAAACCTGATTCATTTTTCCCCTAGAGAGAGACAGTTGAACAATGGGACAATGAGATGGATTCATCTCGTTACAAGCTTTGACTAGAAACTTGATAGACTATGGGGGAATTTTACCAACATTATTCGAGAGCATATATTTTGTGTTTGAAAGCAGGAATTCATCTATTTGTTCTCAAAACTTCGTCTCTCTCTCTCTCTCAAAACTTATGCTCTCTCTCAAATATTCTCTGTTCTCTTTCAAAACTTTATCTTTTCCTGCTTGTGCTCAAAACTAGTCTCTGCTTGGATCAAATCTCCGCTCGCAAACCTGTCTGTTCGCGCTCTCTCGGAACAAAAAGTACTGTTGCCTAGCAACTATCCCAGCCAATAGGATGAAAGTGTGAACTGGGCTGTAGCAGACTCCTCTAGGGTGCGTTTGTTTCAGTCTACTGGGTGTGCCTGTGTATACTTCAATTGTAGCATCCATAGACATACAGTATTAGGGGTGAGGAAAAAATTGATTTATTAAAGAATCTAGATTCTAGTCCTGGCGATTCTAAATCGATTCTAAAAGCCCATAAACCGATTTTAAAATGTGTTTAAGATTTATTTTCAACTGACCCAGATAGCGAAAGATGTTAATTCAATGTTGAATTATTGTCAGAAAGGTTGATTTTTGGTTAAGGTTGACAATTAGGGCGGCTGTGGCTGAATGGTTAGAGCAGTCGTCCTCCAATGCGAGAGTTGGAGGTTGGAATCCACCAGCAGTCACATGTCGAAGTGTCCCTGGGCAAGACACTGAACCCCTCATAGCCTCTGATGTGTGTCCCATCAGTGTATGAATGTGACCTAAAAAGCACTGATTAGTCTCATTAGAATGATTTGTTCAATTAGCTTTGTAGAGATCTAGTACAGAGCTGTATGAATGGGTAAATGAGGACACAGATTGTAGTGTAAAGCGCTTTGAGTATCTTGAAATAAGATAGAAAGGTGCTATAAAAGTACAGTCCATTTACAATTGATGATTTATCAACCTTTAATCAATCATTCATCCATCCATCCAATATCTTTTACCCGCTTCTTCCATTTTGGGTCACAGGGGTCGCCGGTGTCCATGTCCGGCAATCACTGTGCGAGGTGCGGGGTACACCCTGGACAGATCGCAAGTCCATCAAAGGGACACAGGGAACGCTGAGAGGAGAGGACGCTGGCGCTTTATGTTCGCCGCTTCTCCGCGCTAAAAAGTCATTATACTGTTGCTATATTCGTGGACAATTATCCGGACTTATTTTTTTTACAGTAATTTGTCAAACAGTACTTATACAGACAGCTTATTAGCACTCCCTAACCAGAATTTGGGACTATTGCTGTCAACCTACAACTCCAGCATGGCGGCTCGGACTTTGCTTGAAGAACTAGCAACCATTATTGTTGCGCTTACCTTGCTGCCTCTGTCAACCTCCTGTGTCGTCTGGATTGTTCCAGTTGTTGTCATCTTTTGTTGGATTTTTTTAATTTATTTATTTATTTTCCTGTGCTACGCTGTGGATTACATCACACTGCTTTTTGGATATTTTTTCAGAGCCATGGGTCTGCTGTTAGCGGCTATCTCTGTGCTAGCTTACCCTGGCTTGGCTGGCTCGTAGATGTTGACCTACTCCGCCTCCCAGCTGATTGGACTTAACAAGTGCTCCATCCCACCTTCTGTTTCTATCATTAAAAAACTGGGCCTTCTGCATAGACCTCATTATGTCCATAGAGGCTCTCGGAAGAGAACTGTTTACTCTCGGCAAGCTGGGTCTGATTCCATCCCTTCCATCTGGTCTACCGGTCCTGCCGCACATCGATTACGTCATCAGAACGAACGCTGTCTCTGTAGTCCCTGATAATGCTGAAAGAACACAGCGCACGAAGTGGCAAGGAAAACGTGGAGTGGACTTCAGGCTACTTAAACCTCTTTTAAAAGCTTCTACTCCAACCAGTATTAAAATAGAACTTTTCAATGCTCAATCACTGTCCAATAAATCATGTCTTATTCATGATCATATTCTGGAGAAGAATTTGAACCTCATGTGCCTTACTGAAACATGGCATCAACCAGATGTGTACGGTTCTCTGAATGAAGGCTGTCCCTCTGGATACAGTTACCTGCAGAAAGCCCGATGCACTGGCCGTGGTGGTGGTCTGGCTGTAATTTACCGCAGTAATTTAAAATTATCACATTTAGCTTCTCAAGACTTTTCGTCTTTTGAATGTTTGGCCTTCAACCTCAAAGCCCCCCTCCTGATGAATATATTGATTTATCGGCCTCCCAAACCACGTTTCATTTAACTCAGAGATGCATGACCTTCTCACTTTTTTCTGTGCATCTCCTGTGAAAAATATTATTCTTGGAGATTTAAATATCCACATTGATAATTCATCTTCCCCTCTGGCAGCAGAGTTTAAGTCTCTTTTGGACTCTCTCAATCTCACTCAATATGTTGACGCCCCTACGCACAAAAGGGGGCACACTCTGGATTTGGTGATTACAGACACCATACCTATCAATTACTTATCTGTATATGACCTGGGTGCCTCAGACCACAGTGTCATCTCCCTGGAAGTGCCTTCATCTTCGTCTGCTCCAAATCCTAAACGACTTATCCAGTTTTGTGACTTTAAAAACATTTCCACTGAGGTTCTGTCCTCTGTTCTCCACTCCCTGTCTGCTGTCAATCACTCATCTGCAAATGACTCTGTGGATTACTACAACCAATCTCTCCAGGAGCTTCTGGACCTCCATGCTCCATTTAAAGCAAGGTTGGTGTCTTTCTCCTGTTCGGCCCCTTGGTACACTGCTGAGCTGCGCAAAATGAAAGCATCTGGCTGTGCTATTGAGAGACGTGTAAAATCATCTGGTCTCTCTGTACATCAGCAGGCATATAAAGAACATAAGAAAGCCATGCCTTTTCTCTTAAAGAAGCACGGTCCAAATATTATTCTAACATCCTGATGCATGCTCAATAATCCAGGTAGAAAAATCCAAAAAAGTTCAATCTGGTCCTCTGGACATTCAAAAAAACAAAAGCAAAACAAAGCAAAAGCAAAAAAAAAAAAAAAAAATCTAGAAACGTTTCGTCTCTCATCCAAGAGACTTCCTCAGTCTGAGGTGCTGTTTTCAGCTCAGTCTCTTAAATAGCACCTTCTTAGAGTGGATCAACCAGGTTGCTGCTGACAACCAAAACCAGCTGATCACATGCTCAAGAAGGACCATCAGCCTAACAATGGGTCATTA
>NC_056517.1:19667501-19669987 GCF_014905685.2 Nematolebias whitei
GTCCTGCTCCAAAATTTTCGGGCAATCTATTAACTTCTTCTTGTAACTACTTCCTGGATCTCTTTTCACAGGTTCATAAGTGGTTAAGTCACTAAGGAGTGTCATAACTTTCTCATGATAGTCTTTCTGGTTCAAAATCACTGTGCACCTTCCTTTGTCTGCTGGGAGAATGATGATGTTTTTGTCCTTGCTAAGAGTGGTGAGTGCATCCCTCTCCTCTCTACTGATGTTGGAAGGTGGTGGTTTGGCATTGCTGAGGCAGGATGAAACTTTGATTCTGAGCTGTTCTGCTTCACCCTCTTTCATTTTGTTGTTGCGGATGGCTGATTCTGTGGCTGTGATCATCTCCACCAGAGGAATTGTACTTGGTGCAACCGCAAAGTTCAGTCCCCTGGCAAGAATATCTGTCTCAGGCTGGGTGAGCTGTCTGTCAGATAAATTCTTCACCCATTTTTCTGTCTCCCTGGCATGTAATTGACTACTGGAGTGTTGTCCTACACTGAATGTGTTGTTATTTGAATAGTGATGGTGTTGATGAGTTATTAGTAAGTTAAACTTATTTTGTTGTCGAGTCTTGGACTTGACATGCTGTGCTAAGCGTGCCTGATCTGTACAGTCTAACACTTGCTGAAGTGTGGTCTGATCTAGACACATAGTTAGTTTCTGTTTAATGTGCTCTTCTTTGGCCTTCAAGGCCTCAATAGTAAAATTGGTCTGTCTCACCCGTTCATTCAGCAGCTGGGTTTGTGCCTTCTGAAGGATCTTGCTTGCCCGGTGCCCGCTGACCGATGATTTTAGTTCCAGGCTCTTGGGAATGATGCCACTTTGTTGACATCTGAGGTTGAATCGCAAGTGGTTCCTGTAGTCTGCCCTCTTCCTTGCTGTTTTCTCAAACTCTCTTACTAGTTTGAGGCAATCCTGGCCAAAGTGATTCAAAATATCCTGATGCATGCTCAATAATCCAGGTAGAAAAATCCAAAAAAGTTCAATCTGGTCCTCTGGACATTCAAAAAAACAAAAGCAAAACAAAGCAAAAGCAAAAAAAAAAAAAAATCTAGAAACGTCAACCTCTCCTTCTTCTTCTGACATTTTCTTCTATTTAAAAATTAAATAGGAGAATTTTATGTTTTAGGTGTTAAAATAAAATCAGAAAAGTCTCTTTTTCTGATATTTACTCTTATTTAGTGATTTAGCAATTAGACGTGTATTATCTTTCCAGCAAATGAGTAAACTTTATCTACTCTGTGAATATCTGTATCTGTATCTTTTAAAAAGTTTCTAATTTTTATTTTGCACCTCTATCATGAGGAATTACCAGTGAATAAAAGTTTTTGGTAAATGCCTTTCTGCATAAATACCTTAATCACTTTTTAAATGCAAGATAACAGTGATTATTCAGCTTGAGGAAAGTTTATTAACTCAAAAATTCGTCTTACAGAAAGTAAACACGTTTAATTTCACTCAAAGTAACCTAAAGACGAAGTGAACTTGTGATATCAAGTTTCCACAGGAGGGGGGAGTATAACCCTATTTTATTTTAACCCAGACACTGTTAGTGATGTCCAGTAGGAGTCGCTATGACTTCCTGTGGCATCCGGTGATATCCGGTCGTTAGCTGTTAGCTAAAAATTAGCATCGGCTAGCGTTGTCCAAAAACACCATTTAGTGACAGATTTCAAACTCAAACGTGGCAAAATTTCAGCGATTAGGCTTCAAAGAAACGTAACAGCGGATCAGAATGCAACTTTAAAGCGTATTTCACTTTAAAAAAACAGATTGAAATTCCCTAAGAAGATGAGCTTCATTTCCGGGTCACGTGACTGAATCTACCAATGACAGAGCAACAACGGGGTGGGTTACTATATCGCTGACTCAGAGGAAGTGACGCAGGCACGTCACTCACTTCTCAGCGAATCACAGCGTCCCAACTCAGCCGTTTTCAACCAATCACGGATCGTTTTTCCAGCTAGCATGTTAGCCTTAGCCTGAACAAGTCCGTCAACTTTTCGTCTTTTAAACTGTCAAAATGTACCATTTTCTTTCAAAAATGTAACGAATCAACTCTGAGCTTTAACGGAGGCGGCGCTCCATGGCAAAACGTCTTTTAAACCATTTAAAACAAACTCGTTCGAACTTGTCAAAACGAACCGGACCAGAGTCACGTCTGGACCACAGTTCAAACAGACTAGCGTTTCCACACAAACCCAGACACAGTTACACATAACAGACGTACAATTCAGCTTTCAAAGAGACATATTGACTCACAATATCAGCTTCAAAGCATCTCTAGCTGCAAACATGCAGTATTTTCTCCAAGCATCGCAGCTCAGCTCGCTGCATTTCACAGCAGCTGATTCTCTGCACTTTTCATGCCAACATGTAATTCACTTGTCACACGAATATAACAGTCCATTTTATGAATTTATACGGGCCACCAGATGTAGTATGTACATATACTGATATATATTCATACTGTTAAAACGGAT
>NC_056517.1:19670087-19673772 GCF_014905685.2 Nematolebias whitei
ATCCGTTTTAACAGTATGAATATATATCAGTATATGTACATACTACACCTCTGAAAAGAGATCCAGGAAGTGGTTACAAGAAGAAGTTAATAGATTGCCCGAAAATTTTGGAGCAGGACAAGGCTATTGACCGTATTCTGTACCACAGACTGTACCCAGGGGAGGCCACACCTAGTCTGTATGGTTTACCTAAAATCCACAAACAAGGTGTACCTTTAAGACCTATTGTTAGCATGATTAACTCTGTCACTTACAATGTTTCCAAATATCTGGTGTCTGTACTCATCCCTTTAGTTGGCAGCTCAGAACACCACATACATAACACCATGGACTTTGTAGATAAGGTGAGGGATGTCATCATGGAGACTGATGAAACAATGGTCTCTTTTGATGTCACATCACTCTTTACGTGCATTCCTGTTGATGATGCAGTAGAGGTGGTCAGTTTAAGATTAAAATCAGACACCACTCTGAGCAGCAGGACCACGCTTTCCACAGAACAACTGTGTCAACTCTGGAAACTGTGCCTGCAGTCAACCTACTTCACATATGGGGAGCAATATTATAGGCAGAAACATGGGTGTGCTATGGGGTCTCCAGTTTCTCCTATTGTTGCCAACCTGTACATGGAGGAGGTAGAAAAGAGAGCCTTGACGTCCTTTTCAGGGACACCACCAAGTCATTGGTTCAGGTATGTTGACGACACCTGGGTTAAAATTAAATCTCAGGAAGTCCAACATTTTACTGACCACATCAACTCTGTGGATAAATACATCAAGTTCACACGAGAAGATGAAAAAAATGGCAAGTTGGCTTTCTTGGACTGTGAGGTCTCAGTCTCGGATAGAGGACATTTGCAAACCGAGGTGTACCGCAAACCCACCCACACAGACCAGTATTTGCAGTTTGACTCCCATCACCCTTTGGAGCACAAGTTAGGAGTCATCAGGACTCTGTATCACAGAGCAGACAGCATCCCCACTAGCTCGGGAGCCAGGCAGAAGGAGAAATCCTACACAAAACAGGCTCTAGAGCAATGTGGATATCCTAACTGGGCCTTCCTGAAAGCAGAGAAGAAACCCAAACAGGACTCCAGTCAGCCATCAGGTGAAAAGGAGGAACCCAGACCCAGACCAGTGGTCATTCCGTATGTTGAGGGGGTATCAGAGAAACTGGGACGTTTATTTTCTAAACATAACGTCCCAGTGGCTTTTAAACCCCAAAATACATTACGGCAAAGACTGGTTCATCCCAAAGATCCAGTCCCCCGGCACAAACAGAGTAATGTTGTGTATGCTGTTCAGTGTCAGGAGGGCTGTGATCAGTCTTACATCGAGGAAACTAAACAGCCACTGGCCAAAAGGATGGCCCAGCACAGAAGATCAACATCATCAGGCCAGGATTCTGCGGTCTACACTCATCTCCAGGCCAGCGGTCACTCTTTCAAGGATGAAGATGTTCACATCCTGGACAGAGAGGAACGATGGTTTGAGAGAGGAGTAAAGGAGGCCATCTTTGTGAAAAGAAATCGTCCATCATTAAACAGGGGTGGAGGCCTCCGGGTTCAACTGTCCCCCTCTTACAATGCTGTGATTGCTAGTATCACTCAGCCCTCTGTGAGTAGTAAACAGCCATCAGTGTGCTAATGACCCATTGTTAGGCTGATGGTCCTTCTTGAGCATGTGATCAGCTGGTTTTGGTTGTCAGCAGCAACCTGGTTGATCCACTCTAAGAAGGTGCTATTTAAGAGACTGAGCTGAAAACAGCACCTCAGACTGAGGAAGTCTCTTGGATGAGAGACGAAACGTTTCTAGATTTTTATTTTTTTTGCTTTTGTTTTTTTGAATGTCCAGAGGACCAGATTGAACTTTTTTGGATTATTCTAACATCATCAACAACTGCCCTGGAAACTCTAAACAACTCTTCTCCACAATAAATCAAATCCTTAATCCCATTAAACAATCTCATGAGGACTCTGTTCAAAAATGCAACCTGTTCATTTCATTTTTTAAAAACAAAGTTAACTCTATTAGATCTCAGCTCCATAGCCTTCGTGATCTTCATCTGCCATCTACCCATCTGCATCCTGGGTCCCTGAGCTGCTTTGATGAGGTTGTTCAGAGTGAAGTGGAGACCATCATCAAGAAAATGAAACCTTCATCCTGCGCCCTGGATCCCTTCCCCTCGTCTCTCATTAAATCCAATCACTCTGCAATAAGCCCATTAATCACACAAATAGGCCTCTTCTGAAAAAATCTAATTTGCATCCAGACATTCTTTCTAATTACCGCCTAATTTCCCACCTCCCATTTCTGTCAAAAGTGCTGGAAAAAGCAGTTGCTGCTCAGCTGCAGGTCCACCTACAACAACACTCCCTGTATGAGAAGTTTCAGTCTGGCTTCTGTGTAGATCACAGTACTGAGACCGCATTGCTGAGAGTCACCAATGATGTTCCTCATGGCTGCTGACACTGGTTCTCCCTCCCTCCTTGTTCTCCTTGACCTCACTGCAGCTTTCGACACTGTGGACCATAGTATCCTCCTCCACCGTCTTCATGTGGAGGTCGGTCTCTGTGACACTGTCCTGGACTGGTTTAAATCTTTCCTCTCCAATAGGCTGGAATGTGTTAGGCTTGGCAATGCCAAATCCCAGACTGTCTGTGTCTCCTGTGGTGTCCCTCAAGGGTCAGCTCTAGGGCCCCTGCTAGTTTCCCTTTACATGATGCCTTTAGGTCAAATTATTAATCAGTACAACATTTCTTTTCACCGTTATGCCGACGATGCACAGCTTTACATCAGGACTGGAGAATCATCTTCACCAATGTCATCTCCATCTTGGTATGGTATGGTATAAAGTTTATTCATTTGAAAAAGTACAAAACAATTCCATAACAATAAAAAAAAATACAAAAGATTTAAAATGAAAGGCAGCAGAAAGAAGAAAAAATCTTATTATATCTGCCCCTTTTTTCAAACAATTAGTTCAATCATAATAATTTTCAAGTAACAGAACAAAATGAATAACTCTTTCTAATTTTTCTAATTCTAATACAAAACACACACTAAGCTACTTCATATATACTTTTTTAACAATCCAGATTTGATCTTTTTCTTAAACGTACACATTGACTTGGCATTTTTTACATCACTCTCTAGACCATTCCACAATCCAATTCCTTGGATTGAGGTAGACCTTCCCTTCAGACTAGTTCTGAATTTTGGTTTGACAAATATCTCTATCCCCTTAAGATTATAACAACTTTGTCTTTTAACAAAATTTCTTTGGATATTTAATGGTAATGTGTTATTTTGAGCCCTATACATAACTGATAAAATACTGTAATCTACCAAATCATGGAACTTCAATAACTTCAGTTGATAAAATAATGTGCTTGATGGGTGACTGTAATGCTTTCTGGTGATAATTCTTATAGCTCTTTTCTGTAAAATAAAAATAGGTTTTGTAAATGTTTTACACACTTTCCCCCAAACATTAATGCAATAGATTAAATGTGGAACAATGATTGTGTTATACAACATGTACAGAGCTTTATCATTTAATAATTCCCTGATTTGTATAGTACTGCAATAGATTTAGCTATTTTTGTTCTTACAGAATTTATGTGATTTTACATGTTAGCTGTTCATCAATGATTACACCCAAAAATTTCATCTCATTAACTCTA
>NC_056517.1:19673872-19684503 GCF_014905685.2 Nematolebias whitei
GGGGGTGGGGTCCGGGAGAAGGGCAGGCCGTCGGGTGTTGACCAGGACTATGTGGGGGTTCAGGGTCTAGGGGGTTGCCGTGGGCGGTGCTGGCGCTGTGCTCTCCCTGGGGTTGTTTGGACCCCCTGAGCTTGGCTCTTGGGTGCCATGGTTGGCCCGCTGGCCGGGGTGGCTGCCGGGGCCTGGCGGGCGGTCGGCTGGGGGCGTGTGTTTGGTTGTTGGCGGTGAGTGGGGGTGGTCGGTGGCGTGTCCTCTTCATGGTGGGGGGGGTGTCCTGTCAGCGGGGCATGGCCTGGGCCGGGTCTGGGGTATTGGCTCTTCTCCGCTCGAGAATGAATGGGTTTACCTCCTGGGTTTGGGCATGGGCTGGCCCCTGTAGAGGGCGGGTACATGTCTTGGACCTGGGGGGTATAGAGTGCGTATCGGGAATAAGAATGAAAAGTATCGTTATTGTATGTCTTTGAGTGAGTGAATGTGAGACTGAGGTTGGGATTGTGTGATTGTGTCTGTGTATGAATGGGTATTTGTTAGGCTGAGACTCGGACTGCCCCCTCTTTGATACAACTGGGGGTGCTTGGCATTGCGCCCCTATCGCACGGCCCCCTGGTGGGGTGTGCCCTTGCCTGCCGGCGCGCTTGGGGCCCTTGGTGTCGGGGGCTGGGCGCTTGGGCTTGTGTCGGCTCGGCCTAGTGTCTGCCTGGTGGGGCTCGGGTCCTCTGGCCCTGTTGGGCCTTGGCCTGGGTGGTGTGAGTCCTCGGTGCCCGGGCCTCGGTGTCCGGACCTGGACCTACATCGGTGCGGCGGGTTCCGACGGAGGCCTATGAGTTTGTCGCTGTTGGCCCCGGGGGGTCACTGTATGTGGTCGCTGGTGGGTATCTTCCGGTTCTCCCCTGTGGTCCGTTCTTGGGGGTGGGTGAGTGGTTCGTCCTGTGTGGGTGGCTCTGGGGGCTCCGCGGTCGGGGTCCCTCCTGGGGTCTTGGGCTCTGGTCCACCCTTTTTCGTCTGCCTCTGGTCTTGGGGGTCGGGTCTCTGCTGCTTCACAGTTACTATTAAATGTTTTATTAGAGAAGCCTTAGACACTTATGCATGCTCACAACCACACACAAATAGAAGCAGGGATGCTAATGTAGGCTTTATATGTAGATATGTAGATATGTATATTCATGTGTATGTATGTATGTATATAGGCGTAGGTATGGGTATATATATTTATGGAAACTTACTGCAAAGCCATGAATATTTTAAGTTCTTTATACGTATGTATTTTGTTGCTGTGTTTTGTCATGTTCTTTGCAGGTGAACAGACAGCGGCCGGGTGTTTTGCCGTGTGCTCTCTTTGTGTATATTTATTATATTTTGGAGTCTTACTTTGTCTTTTCTTTCTTTCTATCCTATTAAAAAAAAAAAAAAAAAAACACTAGATAGTCACTAGAATAAATATTTCATAATAATGGTGTGGAGAGGATGGCTGTAAGGGGAGAAGGGAGGCCATCTACAAAAAAAAAAAAAAAAAAAAAAAGACTATAACAACTTTGTCTTTTAACAAGATGGGTGACTGTAATGCTTTCTGGTGATAATTCTTATAGCTCTTTTCTGTAAACTAAAAATAGGTTTTGTAAATGTTTTACACACTTTCCCCCAAACATTAATGCAATAGATTAAATGTGGAACAATGATTGTGTTATACAACATGTACAGAGCTTTATCATTTAATAATTACTTTGTAAATGTTGGATCTAACCTTGCAAATTCAATACCAAAAGTGGATAAACATGTGTTATTTAATGAGTGATTGTGTTAACAGTATGTTTCTAAAGGGAACTGACAAAGAAGAAATAATGAAGGTAGTTAAAAAATTTACTGACAAAATATCAAAAGACTGTGAAGACATGGATATGATGGTTGTAAAAGAAATAATAAGTCATGTTATTGAGCCATTTACATATATATGTAATTTGTAATTTTCAACAGGAATATTCCCAGACAGAATGAAAATAGCTAAGGTAGTTCCTCTTTTTAAACATGGTGACAAATGTGTATTTAACAACTACAGACCTATATCTTTGTTGCCACAATTCTCAAAAATTGTAGAAAAATTATTTGTGACCAGATTTGACCTATTTCTTGATAAAAAAAATATTTTAAGTAATAGTCAGTATGGGTTCAGATAAAAAAACTCAACATCCATGGCTCTTATGGAGTTGATGGAACAAGTTACTACAGCTATAGATCAAAAACAACATTGTATAAGTATATTTGTGGATTTAAAAAAAGCATTTGACACAATTGACCACAACATTCTGATTGATAAATTAAAAAAATAAGGTATTAGAGGACCAGCTTTGCAGTGGATATGTAGTTATTTAAAAGACAGAAAACAGTTTGTACAAATAGACTATGAAGGAGCTAACCTAAGCAGTATTTCATGTGGAGTGCCACAAGGCTCTGTACTTGGACCTAAGTTGTTTATTTTGTATGCAAATGATTTGACGGAGGTGTCCAGTATCCTTAAATGTGTTCTCTTTGCTGATGATACCACTTTCTTTTATTTGGGTAAAGACTTGGAATAGATGTTTGAGTTGATGAAGATGGAGTTTGTCAAAATACAAATACAAAATTGGTTTAAATTAAACAAGTTATCATTGAACTTTGATAAAACTAATTATATGATATTTAGTAAAAAAAAAAAGATAACTGTCGATGTTCCTTTTAGAGTTGATGGTGTTGAGATATGCAGAGTAGGTGAGGTGAAGTTTTTGGGTGTAATTATTGATGATAAACTGTCATGAAAACGGCACATAAATTCTGTAAAAACTAAAATATCTAAATCCACTGCAGTACTGTATAAAGTAAGGGACTTATTGAATGATAAAGCCTTGTATTTGCTGTATAATACAATTATAGTCCCGCATTTAATTTATTGTGTTGATGTTTGAGGAACAGCATGTAAAACTATAACAATGCCTATTTTTATTTTGCAGAAAAGAGCTATAAGAATTATCACAAGAAAGCATTATTGTCATCCATCTAGTATTTTATTTTATCAATTGAAATTACTGAAGTTTTATGATTTGGTTAACTATAATATTCTTTTAGTACTGTATAAAGCTCAGAACTACACACTACCTTCAAACGTATTTTGTAAAAAGGAAAAGTTGCTATAATCTTAAGGGAACAGACATTTTTGTTAAACCACAGTACAGAACCAGTTTAAAGGGGCGGTCTACTTCAATTCAGGGAATAGGTCTGTGTTTGGATAACGATGTAAAAAAAGTAAAGTCAATGCCTATATTTAAGAAAATGATTAAGATTAAAATTTTGGAAAGATACATATAAATACGTAAAATTGTGATGAGTTATTTATTTTGTTATATTACTTATATATGATTATTGTTTGAATTGATTGTTTGAATTGATTTTGTTTTAAACAAAGGGCAGATATGATAAGATTTTTTCTTCTTCTGCTACCTTTCATTTTATGACGTGTTTTTTTTTCATTTGGTTTCTAAATTGTTTTTGTGTTTTAAATATGAAATGAATAAAAATGACAAACAAACAAACAATGATTGAATTGCTAATGTCTAATCCAGTGTTTTTAAAGTGGGGGCCGCGGCCCCCTGGGAAGCACCAGAAAGCTGAAGAAGATAAAAGAATATATATTTTTTTCATTTACCCTTTATTTATACAGGTAGTCTCATTGAGTCATGAGAACTCATTTTCAAGAGAACCTCTTTAGGGAGCAGATGGTGGGGATTAAGGGCCTGGCTCAAGGGCCCAGAGTGGGGCAAGGTGGGGGTGGAGGAAGGTGTGGGTGTTTCTCCTAGGCAACTAGGGGTTCAGTGTCTTGCCCAGGGACACTTCGGCATGTGACTGCTGGTGGATTCGAACCCCCCGACTCTTGCATTGGAGGACGACTGCTCTAACCACTCAGCCACAGCTGCCCCGGTAATAAACCCATAAGGCCTGCTAGCAAAGGAGCCTGCTAACAGCCAAACCGAGCTCTGCCATGCTGCTGTAGATTTATTTATTTTTCACTTTTGGTGCCTTGTTTTTGTATTTTGTTGCATACTTTGAATAGATCCCAGTTTGTTAGTTTGGGGTTCGATTCTGTCTTTATTAATTTAACTGTGAGTGTACAAGACAAGTGGATCTGTACGGTTTGTGTCCTCAGACATATTAGTACATTATTTAATATTTTGATGTGTTTCAAAACTTTTCAAATGTTTTATCTTTCTAACCGCTAAAACAAACAGACCGATTGCATGCTGAATGACGTGCTAGTCAGCCAATAAAAAGCATGCATATTGGGTGACTCATACGAAAACCGGAAGAATTGTGGCTCTTAGCTGTACATACCCTGTATACATAATACTTAGAAGCCTCATTCGGAACATTTTAAATGTGGCACAACTGCGGGTGAACTAATAGAAGGAAATGGACTGAACTTAATATAGAACTATTCTACATTTTTAACTTAATCTCTGTTATTCACGCACACTAATATATTTGGAAATCAAACGGGCACCAAAGACAACATTTGTAACTTAACGTGATTATATTAAAAATGTTTACTCCTTAAATGTTTAGACTAAAGGTAAACACCAAACCAACATATGTATTATTATGAGTGTTTACAACTACTAACATGTGTAATACTATTACTGTGGTGATACATTTATTAAAAAAAAAAAAAAATCATATCACATTAGTTAATTTGACTGACAATTCAATTATTTTTCTTGTTGTGTATGTACTCCTAAACTGTAGTGATATGTAACTTTTTTTTTCTACAGGGATGTCAGGATATAGCTCAGGGCACTATAACAATCCCCTGGTATCCAACAACGTGCACAAAATGGTATGCCATTGGATTCCTCATAAAGAACCCAATTTACAACATCAATCTAAAGTATCCTGATGCATGCTCAATAATCCAGGTAGAAAAATCCAAAAAAGTTCAATCTGGTCCACTGGACATTAAAACATTCAAACTGGACATTCAAACTGGACATTCATTGTTTTTTGTTTTTTTGAATGTCCAGAGGACCAGATTGAACTTTTTTGGATCAATCTAAAGTGAGATATTTGTAGACAAGTGTCATGTTTAGTGTAAATGTTACAGCATTTGTTCCCCCTCTAGACCTCTAGAACAAACTGTTTCCTATTGAACAAACACAAAAAATTCTAACCAAAATAAAATCACTATCAATTATACACACATGTCAGAGTCAGAGTCAGAGTTTCTTTATTGTCATTCGCACCTCATGTGGTACATGTGGTGGAGCGAAATTATGTACGCGGGGTCCCAGTTACATCCAACAATAAAATGTATAAGAAAAACAGTAATAACATCTAAGATATGAACTAAGAAAAACATCAACTAAATATACACTAAGCACTCACAACATAAAACATTGAACATCAGCACAAACATGAACATGAGTCTGTGAGCAGATGTGCACGCATCAACACATCAACATTGAAACAGATCAGCAGCAACATGAAACAGATCAGCAGCAACATGATATGGTTTTTCACAGTGATTATTCTAGTTAGAGATTCATGAGTCTAACAGCTTCAGGGTAGAAGCCGTTCCTCAGTCTAGTGGTTCTACACTTAATGCTCCTTAACCTCCTTCCTGAGGGGAGTGGGGCAAAAAGTGTGTGTGCTGGGTGAGTGGGGTCCTTCATGATGCAGGTGGCCCTCTTCCTGCATCTGGAGGTGTAGATGTCTGTGATGGTGGGGAGGCTGATTCCAACAGATTTCTGTGCAGCCTTCACCACTCTCTGCAAAGCTTTTCTTTCTGCAGCTGTGCAGCCTCCATGCCACTCATTGATGCTCGAGCACAGGATGCTCTCCACTGCACACCTGTAGAAGGAGGTGAGGACTGAGCTTCCCAGACCAGCTCGCCTCAGCCGTCTGAGGAAGTAGAGTCTCTGATGAGCTTTCTTGATCAGGCTGGTGGTGTTGTTGCTCCAGCTGAGGTTGTCATTCATGTGTACACCCAAGTACTTGTAGCTGGAGACCACTTCCACCGCAGATCCTCTTATGTTCAGGGGGGTGTAGGTGTTTTTGTTCCTTCTGAAGTCCACAATCATCTCCTTTGTCTTCTTCACATTGATGTGAAGGTTATTCTCTCTGCACCAGCTCTCCAGGTGTTCCACCTCTTGCCTGTAGCTGGACTCATCATTGTTTGTGATGCATCCCACTACCGCTGTATCATCTGCAAACTTTACAATGTGACAGCCTGGATGGGTAGCTGCACAATCATACGTGAGCAGAGTAAACAGGATGGGGCTCAACACACATCCCTGAGGAGAGCCAGTGCTGAGGGTTATGGTGGAGGAGGAGAGGTTGTGGATCCTCACTAACTGTGGTCTGTTTGTTAAAAAGTCTAGTACCCAGTTGCAGATGGAGGGGCTTAGTCCTAGTGTGGATAGTTTGTCCATCAGGGTTTGGGGGATCATGGTGTTGAAGGCGGATGTGAAGTCCACAAAGAGTATACGGACGTAAGAGTTTTTCTGCTCCAGGTGGTTGAGCGCAGTGTGGACCACAGAGGAGATTGCATCCTCTGTTGATCGGTTCTCACGGTATGCATACT
Source organism: Nematolebias whitei (assembly GCF_014905685.2). Taxonomy (NCBI): domain Eukaryota; kingdom Metazoa; phylum Chordata; class Actinopteri; order Cyprinodontiformes; family Rivulidae; genus Nematolebias; species Nematolebias whitei. The sequence goes on from NC_056517.1 coordinate 19,680,474, forward strand.
GATGAGGGTCCTCGTTGATGTTGATGGTTGTTTTGATGCGAGTCATGACCAGTTTTTCAAAGCATTTAGCGACTATCGGGGTGAGGGCCACTGGCCGATAGTCATTCAGACCAGTCACTCTAGAGCTTTTTGGGACTGGGATGATGGTGGCAGTCTTCAGGCAGGTGGGAACTGTCTCCAGGGTAAGTGAGGTGTTAAAGATGTCTGCCAGCACCTCACAGAGCTGATCAGCACATTCCTTCAACACTTTTCCGGGGATGTTGTCTGGGCCAGTTGCTTTGTGCGGATTAATCCTCCTGAAGGTACTCCTTACTTCTGCTGAGGTCACGCTGAGATGCTCTTCATCCGGTGGTGAGGTGAGTCTGGTGCTGGGTGGTCTGTTCTGTTCTGTGCCTAACCTTTCAAAAATGTGTGCAACAATTAAGTTGTATGAATGTTTGTGTTTTACAGATGGAACCACACAGATGGCCGGCGATGATGGGCAGCATTTGAAAGGCAAGTCTATTGGACATAGTGTATTCCTCATGTGTCGATTGCAGGTTCATTTTATTTCTCACTTAATGATTTTAACTTTTCTTCTGAAAACCTTGCCATCCACAAGATGACGTCAGTGCACACTGAAGAACTTGTGGTGGTGAAGAATCTGTCCAGAGATGTGCAGTTCATAAAGAGCGAGTTGGCTGAGGGCAACGTGACACCAGGTGGTACCCAGGGACCAGCCACTGCAACCCCTATGCTCCCCTTCCAGCTGCCAATCACCAGTGAACAAGACTTCAATGAGGCGGAGTCATTACTGATGGAAGAATCAGTCCATCAAAAGATGGTAATTTATTTGACAGACAACTGAATTCATTTATCAAATGTAGATCATTTCAATGTGGTCTTGCTCATTTTTCCTCATGGGAAAAATGTGTTTAGATCTTTAGCTACTTGCGCATAAATTTTAGTCTATAAGTTCAAAATGTGTCAGAACTTGTAGATCTGCTATTTATGAAATGTTTTGAAATTATGGAAATTTGTGTGGGAGAGTTTGTGCGGGCACACACCAAAAGCTAGACACGGGGGGGGATAGCGCCCCTCAGAAAATAGGAAGGGGGGTAATATTATATCGTATATACACTCTATCTTTCTCACTCTTACTTTTGTGTCTTTTAGCTGCTGCTCGGCAGTTTGACCCAAAGCTGATTGCCAAGGACTACAATGAACTATCAAGAAGTGCCTTCGTTATGCACCAGAGCGGGAGAGAGGCATCCCGAAGAACCAAAGACCCAAACAAGCGAACCAGAGTCAAACTTAGGTTACCCCAACGCACACTTTCCCTGGTTCATACAGTACAAGGCTTAACCTGATGGACACTGTTCTGAATGACTTGTCATTTCAACCTGTTCTTGCATTGTTGTCTCCAGAGTTGCCCTATAATCCTATAAAATTTCAGACCCTGTTTTGAATATATATACTGGGCCTCCCTCTGTTTTGTGTCTCTGCACATACTGCACTGAGCTGTAGCTGGATATCCTGTATATGTCCTCCGCGTTTACAGTACCCATCTAGGGCTGCAACTAACGATTATTTCAATAATTGATTCATCGGCCGATTATTTTTTTCGATTAATCAATGAATCGGCAAAAAAAAAAAGTTTTAATTTCCACCCCTTTATTCCAAAATTGAACATTTGACTGACATAGCAATTCACACAAAAAACAGGTTGCTATTTGACTATTCTGTTAGTAAAATATTGAATGATAAAAAATAAAAGTTAGTCAAATAGCTTAAAAAAATAAATGTACACAAAAATATATACAAATGTATCTTTATACCTGCAAAATATGTAGCTACTTTGTAAAATGTGTCATTGAGGGAAGAATGTAACCTGGATTAAAAGTGTGGATTATTGTAACGTGGATTAAAAGTGTGGATCATTTTAGTGAAGCCTTCGTCTTCAACAATCGACAGAGGCCTCATGTCAGTGACGATCATTTAAGGATGTTATCAGTGAAGACAGCTGCTGCTGTGGTGTCCATGATGTCTGTCCATCATGAAGTGTTGTTGTTTGTTGTTGTTTTCTGGAATGAGACAGTAAATTTGTATTATAGCATAATTTACAGCAACTCAAGAAATGCCTTGTTTCACTTACAGTGTTAGGTTCAGGCAAAAGTAGCTAAAAGAGCAATTAAACACACACACACACACATACTTAATTACACACATTTGAGTAGATGTAATAAATTACTTTAATTCCTGTTTAAATGCAATTTATCCTGCCATATCTGCAGTGTCTTCAGACTTTGCCAGCAAATTAAAAGTTGAAGCTTAATCATTAAATTATTATCTTTGTGTTAGATTTATTTATAAATCGCATTTAAACACTGCTTGTACCAATTAAATTAAATAAAAAAGTAACACACACATTCTCTATCACCGTCATTAATCAGCAAACAAACAAACAGCAGCTTCATCTACCAGACAGACTGAGGTTACATTTTCTCTCTTGGAAACAGAACAATGTGTTAAATTGTAGAGACTCACCTGCAACACGAGTTGGGAGTGAGACATGTTGTATCAGCTGCTGAGCTCCTTCCTCCTCCTCGTGACTCCGACATGTTTACGTTTATCAGCGTGGTTCTCCTGTATCGTGTCGGCGATTTTCAAAGCGGCATGCTTCTCATTTTTGATCTTTGTGAAGAGCTCCCACACTTTGGAGGACTTGGGTCGAACAGTTTTCGCTGCGTTGGTCATTTGTAAAATTTACTTAATTTCCTTTGAAAACAGCCTCTGCTCTGCTTACTCCTCACTCTGTTCAACTCGCGCTGCAGAGGTTTTTTTTTTTCAAACTTTATTCAGTCAGTCAGCATTGACAATGAACTGCCCGTGAACAAAACGACTCCGCAGTGCCGTGAAAGACGCATAATAGCGCAACACAACGAATCAATAATGAAATTTGTTGCCAACGCTTTTAATCATCAATTTTTATCAATTTTATCGATTCGTTGTTGCAGCTCTATACCCATCCATAGAATAGTTACAGTGGTCATAGAGCAATTTGAGGTTTAGATCAGTGGTAGAGCAGTGGTTCTCATTCTGAAATGCGTTCACGTTGACAACCAAATTGACCACTATTGGCCTGTGGACCCCAATTTGTTTTTGTCTAATATGTCAGCGGAATAAGGTTGACTTTTTTTCTTTTTTACTTCACTTTGATGTCGGTCGGTTGGTACTGTGGACACCCTTGCCCTGGTCGTTGATAACTATGACAGTATGACCCCACACCCTCTTGACAGAAAGGCATTTAAAAATTGTAGAGATCTCTCAAAGCCATGGTGACACTTAGACCTCTGACAGTGTGCGACAATTGCCTTATCTTTTTATTTTAATCTATGAGAAGGCATATGGTGTCGACCTGTAATCACAAACGATATTCGTCACCATGTCACGCACACCTGTTGCTCAGAGACAAGTTGCTGGCTGTCTTGACCTATGACTGTTTTCCTAAATAAAATTTAATATTTATGCCATGTTGTCATTTTTTAATTTGTGTTTACACATTTTTGGAATATGGTAATGTAAGATAATTTTGAACAACATAAAACCCATTGTCTGCCAACAATATTGTTTGTTTAACACCAGTACTAAATGAAGAAACTTGTAATGGTTTGTTATGATGTAGACTTGTCAGCAGAAAATCTTTGGTTTTAAAAAACTAAACTTTTCTAATGGGCTTCACTTAGTAAATGCTTTAAAAAAGTTGAATATTTTAATGTCAAATGTACATGAATTAATATTGATTCCTAAACTTTGATTAAATATAAAATCAACACAAATGTAAATGTAGATTAGCATTTAGATGATGGTTGAATCAACATTGACATAAAGTCCATGCTCAATAATCCAGGTATACAATCCAACATTTTTCACTCAGGTCATCTAGACAGTTTCTTTTTTTGTATTGAAATGTTTCGCCTTCGATCCGGAAGGCTTCATGAGTTAAGGAAACACACAACAAAACTGATTCTTCCCCCAACAGCTTACTCCA
>NC_056517.1:19684513-19698495 GCF_014905685.2 Nematolebias whitei
ACAACAAAACTGATTCTTCCCCCAACAGCTTACTCCAAAGTGGAACATACCAGTTTTGCTTGACATAGTATCAGTTATGGTTGAAAACCTAACGTTGATTCAACGTATAAGTCACCGACCACTTTCTGTATAATTTCAATGTCAGGCTTCAACATTGATTCAATATTTCTGCCTAATCACACTTCAACATTGACTCAATCATATTTTGCTGTCTGCGGAGCGTATCACATTACGTGTCCGCTCGGCCACTGTAGAATTTTGCCCTGTTCAGCAAGCTAGTTAGCCAGCTCCCGTTATCGCAATGGAGTCCGTTAGCAAAGAACAGGAGGAGGACACACGATTCAACCAGTCACTTCATCGTTAAAAGTCATTTCGGATTCTACAATGTTCCGGGAAAGACAGAGCTCAGTTGTTTGCAAGAAGTGCCAAATAAAATTACGGTACAGTATTTTGGAAATATGACAAATGCGCGGAAGATGAAAAGCAAAGGAAGCAGTCCAGCGAACTGAGCAAACTTCCAGGTTGCGAAGAATTCACTCCATCGCCATCACAAAGATTTACATCCATACAACTCAGTTGAAGGCAAGGGGTTTAGGTTTATTTTTAGTACGCTGGACCCAACGTACGTTATTACTTCATGTATAAAGCAGCTCCACAACTCCGTCATGAAACAAAAATAAAGAGGGAGAAGCTCTGTCTGATGCTACCAGCTGCTGCTCAAATGTAGCTGTTTTTTCTCTTATTATACTAAAATTTATATAGACAAGTTAGATACACAAAACTTAATGTAATTTGTCTTTTTAATAGGATGAAGAGAGGCCAGATGAAACACATCACCTGGAGTCAGTTCAACAATACTTTTTGGCAACAGTACTTTTTGTTCCAAAAGAGAGAGAACAGACAGGTTTGCGAGTGGAGATTTGTGATCCAAGCAGAGACAAGTTTTGAGCACAAGCAGGACAACACAAAGTCTTGAGAGAAAACAGAGAATATTTGTGAGAAAGCAGAAGTTTCTAGTACAAGCATTACAAGTTTTGAGAACAAAGAGATGAATTCCTGCTTTCAAGCACAAAATGTATGCTCTCCAATTATGTCAGTAAAATTCCCCCTTAGAAGACAGGAGTTTCTGTCTGTAAGTTTAGAAATGGCCATTATTAATGTAATAATAATAAAAATAATAATGATGTGTATATATCATCATTGTATGTTCCCATACAATGGCGAAATTGGCTCTCTGCATTTAACCCATCCACCACCAGGTGGAGCAGTGGGCGGCTATGCCCAGGGAGCAACTGGGGATAAGGTGTCCTGCTCAAAGACACCACGAGATGTGCAATGACCAGGGATCGAACCAAGGACCTTCTGAGTCAGCTGCCCTGACCCTACACCATCTTGGCCCCAAACAAGTATTGCTGTCACAGATGGGGTTTGCAATGTAACATTTGTCTTCACGTCTTTACACCTCGGGCTCAGAGATGGTGCCGCTACAAACTGTAAATAATCAGAGCGATGAGTCCTCCATATTTTTACATATCAATCAGGGCTCACAGCGATGTCGGGATTGACAGTGTTTTTATCAGAGACCCATTAAGAGCTGCAGAGAATGTTCTGGCTTCAGTAAGTGAAGATTCTGTTCTTGTTCTTTTAAATAAAGTACTTTCTCTACTGTTTTTCTTTAAAGCAAAGTGTATGTTCATTTTTTTCAAGTTTGAAATCACTTCTTGGTCTGCTGCCTTCATACATCTCCTACATGTCTCTGCGTGAGTGCAGCTACAGCTTGCACTCTCAGGACATTATTACATGCAGTGTCCCCACAGTGCAAACTGAACTAGGCTAAAGAGCCTTCTCCTACTCTGCTCCTGTTTCCTGGAATATCTTGCAAAAAAATCTGAAGCTCTTGACCTTGACCTCTCTAAGAGGATTCAAACATCCACTAAGTTCATGACAAAAACCAACGCAGACATGTTCCTGTTTTTAGTTTTCTACACTGCTTTATAATTGTAGGGTGATATGGGGCTGGATATACATTGTTAATTATCAGTTATGAGTAAAGCTCAAAAGCTATGCATTTACTATGCAAATAACTTTGTGTGGGCACCACCTCTCTTAGAGAGGAAAAATCAGTTTCTATTTAACCACAAATGAATGTGAACTGAAAATGAATCAAATGGAATCAATTTTCCCTCGCCCGGACGTGAGTCACCGGGGCCCCACTCTGGAGCCGGGTCTGGAGGTGGGGCATGCTGGCGAGCGCCTGGTGGCCGGGCTTTTACCCATGGAGCCTGGCCGGGTACAGCCTGAAGAGGAAACATGGGTCCCCCTTCCCATGAGCTCACCACCTGAGGAAGGGGCCAAAGGGGTCAGGTGCAATGTGGGATGGGTGGTGGCCGAGGGCAGGGACCCTGGTGGCCTGATCCTTGGCTAGGGAAGCTGGCTATTGGGACGTGGAATGTCACCTCTAGGGTGGGGAAGGAGCCTAAGCTGGTGTGTGAGGTTGAGAGGTTCCGGCTACAAATAGTCGGACTCACCTCAACGCATGGCTCTGGCTCTGACTCTGGAACTAGTTTCCTTGAGAGGGGTTGGACACTCTTCCACTCTGGAGTTGCCCCTGGCGAGAGGCGCCGAGCAGGAGTGGGCATACTTGTTGCCCCCATCTTGGTGCCTGTACGTTGGGGTTCACCCCGGTGAACGAGAGGGTAGACTCCCTCCACCTACGTGTGGGGGGACGGGTTCTGACTGTTGTTTGTGCTTATGCGCCAAACAGCAGTTCAGATTACCCACCCTTTTTGGAGTCCTTGGAAGGGGTACTGGAGAGTGCGCCTCCTAGGGGCTCCCTTGTTCTACTGGGGGACTTCAACGCTCACGTGGGCAATGACAGTGAGACTTGGAGGGGTGTGGTTGGGAGGAATGCCCCCCCTGCTCTGAACCCGTGTGGTGTTCTGTTGTTGGACTTTTTTGCTCGTCATGGATTGTCCATAACAAACACCTTGTTCAGGCATAAGGGTGTCCTTATGTGCTCTTGGCACCAGGACACACTAGGCCGCAGTTCGATGATCAACTTTGTCATCGTCTCATCTGATCTGCAGCCGCATGTCTTGGACACTCAGGTGAAGAGAGGGTCGGAGCTGTCCACTGACCACTACCTGGTGGTGAGTCGGCTCCGATGGTGGGGGAGGATGCCGGTCAGACCTGGCAGACCCAAACGTATTGTGAGGGTCTGCTGGGAACGTCTGGCAGAGTCTCCCGTGAGATGGAGTTTTAACTCCCACCTCCGGGAGAGCTACGAACACGTTCCGGGGGAGGCAGGGGGCATTGAGTCTGAGTGGGCCATGTTCCATGCCTCTATTGTCGAGGCGGCTTATCAGAGCTGTGGCCGCAAGGTTATTGGTGCCTGTTGCGGCAGTAACCCTCGAACTCGGTGGAGGACATCGGCGGTGAGGGATGCTGTCAAGCAAAAGAAGGAGTCCTATCGGGCCTTTTTGGCCTGTGGGACCCCGGAAGCAGCTGATGGGTACCAGCAGTCCAAGCGGCATGTGGCTTGGGTGATCACTGAGGCAAAAACCTGGGCATGGGAGGAATTCGGAGAGGCCATGGAGAAGGCTGGAGACTTCCGTACGGCTTCGAGGCGATTCTGGTCCACCATCCGGCGTCTCGGGGGGGGGGGGGGGGGGGGGGTGTGGGAGGGGGTTGGGGGGGGGGGAAGTGGTATGCCAACAACAATATTTATAGTGGAGGTGGTATGTTGCTGATCTCAACTCGGGATGTCGTGGATCAGTGGGCGGAGTACTTAGAAGACCTTCTCAATCCCACCGGCACGTCTTCCACTGAGGACGCAGAGCCTGGGGACCTTGGGTTGGGTTCTCCAATCTCTGGTGCTGAGGTCACTGAGATAGTAAAAAAGTTCCTTGGTGTCAATGCCCCAGGGGTGGATGAGATCCCCCCGGAGTTCTTAAAGGCTCTGGATGTTGTGGGGTTGTGTTGGCTTACACAACTGCAATATTGCGTGGACATCGGGGGCAGTTCCCCTGGATTGGCAGACTGGGGTGGTGGTCCCCCTATTCAAAAAGGGGGACAGTAGAGTGTGTTCAAACTACGGGGGATCACGCTCTTAAGCCTCTCTGGTAAGGTCTATTCGGGGGTTCTGGAAAGGACGGTCCGTCGGATAGTCGAACCTCGGATTCAGGAGGAACAGTGCAGTTTTCGTCGTAGTCGTGGAACACTGGCCTAGCTCTACACCCTCAGCAGGGTCCTAGAGGGTGCATGGGAGTTTGCCCAACCAGTCTACATGTGCTTTGTGGACTTGGAGAAGACATTCGACTGCGTCCTTCGGGGAGCCCTGTGGGGGGTACTCCAGGAGTATGGGATACCAGGCCCTTTGATACAGGCTGTTAAGTCCTTGTACGACCGGTGTCAGAGCTTGGTCCGTATTGCCGGCAGTAAGTTGGGCTCGTTCGCAGTGACAGTTGGACTCTGCCAAAGTTGTCCTTTGTCACCGATTCTGTTCATAAATGGTAAATGTTAAATGGACTGTACTTTTATAGTGCCTTTCTATCTTATTTCAAGATACTCAAAGCGCTTTACACTATAATCTGTGCCCTCATTTACCCATTCATACAGCACTCTACATCGCTACAAAGCTAAATGAACAAATCATTCTAATGAGACTAATCAGTGCTTTTAATCACATTCATACACTGATGGGACACACATCAGAGGCTATGAGGGGTTCAATGTCTTGCCCAGGGACACTTCGGCATGTGACTGCTGGTGGATTCAAACCCCCAACTCTCGCATTGGAGGACGACTGCTCTAACCACTCAGCCACAGCCGCCCAATAACTTTTATGGACTGAATTTCTAGGCGCAGCCAAGGTGTTGACGGAATCTGTTTTGGTGGCCTTAGGATCGCTTCCCTGTTTTTTGCAGATGATGTGGTCCTATTGGCTTCATAAAGTTGTGATCTACAGCTTTCGCTGGAGCGATTCGCAGCCGAGTGTGACACGGCCGAGATGAGGATCAGTTCCTCCAAATCTGAGGCCATGGTCTTGAGCCGGAAAAGGGTAAAGTGCCCTCTCTGGGTCAGGGAGGAGGTCCTGCCCCAGGTGGAGTTCAAGTATCTCGGGGTCTTGTTCACGATAGAGGAAAAAATGGAGCGTGGGATCAATAGGCGGATAGGTGCAGCGTCGGCAGTGAAGCGGGCGCTGTACCGGTCTATTGTGGTGAAGAGAGAGCGAAGCTTTCAATTTACCGGTCGATCTATGTTCCTACCCTCATCTATGGTCATGAGCTTTGGGTTGTGACTGAAAGAACGAGATCACGGATACAGGTGGCCGAAATGAGTTTTCTATGCAGGGTGTCTGGGCTCTCCGTTAGAGATAGGGTGCGTAGCTCAGTCATCCGGGAGGGCCTCAGAGTAGAGCCGCTACTTTTTCACATTGAGAGGAGCCAGTTGAGGTGGCTTGGGCATCTGGTTAGGATGCCTCCTGGACGCCTCCCTGGTGAGGTGTTCCGGGCACGTCCCACCGGGAGGAGACCCAGAGGAAGACCCAGGACACGCTGGAGGGACTATGTTTTTTGGCTGGCCTGGGAACGCCTGGGGATTCCCCCAGAGGAGCTGGCCCAAGTGGCTGGGGAGAGGGAAGTCTGGGCCTCCCTACTTAAGCTGCTACCCCCGCGACCCAACCCCGGATAAGAGGAAGAAAATGGATGGATGGATGAAACGTGAGTTCTTTTCTCGTGTTTAAAGGGCATCAAATTAGTTAATACACACAGATATGCCAAAAATAATCACAAATTCAGTTGATTTTTCTATATTTTATTATAAAAATAATAATCTGTGATATATATGATGAAGATTATGCAAAAGAAACTGAATAACAAATAGCTTTGTATCAAAGGTCTAATTGATTATTCAAATTAGTGAAACTTAAAAGGCAGATTTTGGACTGGTTCTGTTTGGGAAGTAGTTAAATATTGTGTCTAAAGTGAGCTAGGTTTGCAGTTGTGATGTAGGTTCACCAGAAAGGCATTGAAGAGTCTTTGTCCTACCAGAATGAGATATCAGAGCATGTTTCCAACAGCTGCTAATGATACCTGTGTAGATGAACATATATCTGTGATATATTATCCATAAATTAAACGGATTCTTTCATTTTTCTGGACTGAATAATATCGTGCATTGAAATTAAATGTAACGTGAGACGTTAATTTTCTTTGACCCATCAAATGAATGCGGTCATTTATTAACAGAATCAAAGTTTAACATCACACATTTACATTAATTTGGCAAATTGATTTCAACAACAGCTTAATTAATTAGCTCTACGTCAGAGACCATACGGCCATGGTATCTGGGTTCAAGCTCTACAACAGACATTTCTGAAAATATCTGGATGATTACTGGCAAGATAGAAGAGTTTAAAGATGGGAAATGAAGTTTAAATGGAGAGGAAAAGATGGATGAGTGAATATGTGTCGGTATCAGAACGGCACTCTCCATTAGATCCCAGCTTCCTCCTCGGTACACTTAGGTAGTGTAAATCGACTCTTTACCTGTAGAAGATGTCTCCACTGGTACGGAGTTCCATTTAACGCACCCTTTCAGAGTCTCCGTAGGAACAGCTGTGAATCGTCCGAAGTAGTGACGGTATTCCGTTCGACACACGTTCACCCTACTGGTGGACTCACATGAGGAGTAAGTCCGTAAGAGGCTCTACTCAGATGTGGAAGATTCCATAATTCCCACAAGACTCGGAAGAACTGCGGATCATGTCTGGAACCTCCTATTCTCTCCAGCAACCTTTCTGTTCGGTTCTGCTCTCCGAACTGAACTGCTCTCCCACCGCACTCTGGTTGGAACTAGGAAGTGTCGACATTTAAAGAGTTCTGTTTCCGGTTCATTTGGGAAGTCCTGATTGGCTGAAATAGCTAATCAGGGGTGTGTTTTTGTGACGTAAGAGGTCACTAGAAGTCAGAAAAACAGAAAAAATGTTTTGGAACAGACAGAAAATGTTTTTGAGACAGACAAGAGAAATGTTTAGGCGAGTTGGGACGAAACAGGTGCCAGCTTCTCTATTTATGTCTGAGAGGATTTAAAAACATGACAGTTCGTTCCAACAAACTTGTTTGCGTTTGTCTCCGACGTTTGACCGACATCACAACTTGCTCATTTCAGACAGAAGATCAAGAAAATGAATAATTACTCTGTAACACATTCTAACTTGATTTCTACTTTGAATGAGGATTAAAAATCATTTGTACTGTTTCACAGTTGATTTAAAATGAGTAGTTCACTTCAACATTTAAAAATGGTTTGAACTAAACGCACTTTGATTATCAAGACATTTGTAAAATAGTAATGATAATAAAAAGAGAGTGTTCTTTCAATTGATCAGTGCAGGACACACTTAGAAAGTCTCTGGATGAACTTAATTTTGTGTTTCTGGACTCAAATCAATGAAATACAGTTCTTGTCCCAGGAAGGCCCTCAAGGTCAGGATTTGACCTGAGGCTTAGTTCACTACACCTGCAAGGCCTGAGATGATCCAGTGACTTTTGAGGCTGAGATCTCCTCAAAGTTCACCTGTCATCGGTTGGAGGGATGAAGGTCCGGCCACTGGCTCTGAAGTCAGCTGGGATTTACCACTCCTGCGGTGTGATGGTTCTGGTTCGGTCAGGTTCTGTCTTTCTCTCACCCTGAGACGTCTGCAGAAAGGATGCTTCTCTCTGAGTTCTCTTCCTAGGATGTCTCTCTAGGAGGATGCGTCTTTTTCTGAAGTTTGCTTGACGTCCAGTGAAGTGTGTAGAAGTGAAGAAGTAGAAGAAGTGAAGCTTAACTGTCTGTGTGTTACAGATTGACTTTGGTCCACCTCAGGAGTGGGTGGTCCTAACTCTTTGTCATGTTTTTTTATAAAAGCCTATTAAATAAATATAGTCCCTTTCTCTGCCTTAAAAGTATTTTCTTTTAAAAGAGAAAAATAAGACAAATGATTATCTTAAAGAGAGATTACTTAAAACATAAATTTTCATGAATAAACATTCAGGTATAAAATAAAACAGAAATGACATCTTGGAATTAATAACATGCAATGTTTCACCAAAAGGTGTCGCTGTCCATCTCCTGAAAAGGAATGTCATTGAAGAAAGGGTTCTTATGGTGTTATCTTCATGGGAAACCATTCTGGGAGGAATACTCCTTCTCGATAAAGGACAATATCAAAATGGCGAGTTCGGATGTTTCAAAAAATCTTCGAGGTCAGTTGAACCAAAACTCTCATTAAAACGATCTGTCCGTTTCATGGGAAATTAGTTCATAGTGACAGGTATTTTTTTGTTTGTTTTTTTACATTTACATTAGTTCAACTGAGAAGTTTGTGAGCTGAGTTGATCACCTGCAAAACAATGTATGTTCGTTCCCAAGGGAATAGATGACTCTTGTTTTAACAGTTTTCAAACACAAAAACACATGAATGATGTTTGTTTGAGATGAGATGAACTCTTTTTCTGTTTGAGCTGAGGTGAACTGTTTCTGAGGTGGTGTTCCCCCACATATTCTAGCTTTTTTTTGGCTACTTTTTCCTTTTGTCTGTCCTTTTGGTTGCCATTTTATTTAAATTTGTTAATAAAAAAAAAACTGCATGCCTCTTTTATGATTGTCTGTTGCTGTTGTTATCCACTGTTGTCATTACTCTTTGTTAAAGAAATCAGGTCTCTTGTAAATGAGTCCCTGAGGCTCAATGGGATTAACCTGTATAAATAAAGGTTAAATGAATGAATGAATTTGCATTATGTGAAATAGGTCAGTGGTTTATTTCTGCTTGTGAAAATCACTCTTTCTTTTTTTTTTTTATTGAATTCAGTTTATTTATATAGCGCCAAATCACAACAAAATTGTCTCCGGGCACTTTACAGGAACATTCACATACATAAAAGCCAATTATTTAAGTTCTCTATCTAAGCAGGCCAGCAGACAAGTTGAATCTTGGCTTTGTTGCAGTCTCCCATCCTGAGCAAGCACAGTGGCAACAGTAGAAAGGAAAAACTCTCTTTTTAAAAGGAAGAAACCCCCAGCAGAACCAGGCTCAGGACAAGCGGCCATCTGCTTTGACCGGCTGGTTTGAGAGGACAGGAAGGAGAGACAGACGAACACAGAATTTTATTTTTTAGTAAAAATAAAATCCATAAACTACCATAACTCAACATACCCTTTCCTGCTCTGCTCTCTGTCTCTCTGAAGCGCCTGGGTCTCATCTCCCGAACATAAATTAAGAAGATTATGGATTTGGTATCGTGGGCGTTCAACTCTAATGATAAGATTTTTTTATCAAAGCGACAAGGTCCTGGAGAACGGCGTGTCCAGCTGAGACTCACGCTGTGGGGTACGTCATGGATTCGTGGGGAGTGTGGCAGTTGATATCTCAGAAGGATGTTGAAGACGTTTATATATTTGGAATTATGATAGCAGGGACTCTGCTTTTTGGCATTGGCGGGGCTCTGTTTTATCGACTTTTGAAGAAGACAGCGAGAGCAGTTTCGGCCATGGAAAAGCCTCCGAGTCAGTGTGAAGGACTGGTCCTCGCTGTGGGAACTTTAAATCGTCTGGTTTATGAGCTTAACTGTAAGGTGGAGGCGATTGAGAATCACAGGCCACCTGTGGCTTCTGGGACTCATCAGTGTGGTGGGTTCAACCTTGAGGGAGACTCATAGCATGGATCAGTGGTATGGAATCCCACAATTAGGCATTTTCGGAACCAGAACGCCCAGATGGACTCAAGGCTGAAGAAAAAAAGTAATCTGTCTGCCTGAAGAAAAACAAAACAATGAAAATAAGAATCAAGCTTATCTGAATCTGAATCCCAACGGCCTCGGAGATAGGCCGACTAACAATTTCTCCTGGGACATGAGTACCCAAGGACAAAAGCTTCATCTATTGCATCCCCCCCCCCCCCCCAAGTACTTTCTGTGCAAGCAAGCTTATCAGAACTGTCCGCTGAAACAACATCTTCAGAAACTGTGGCGGATCTGAAAAAACAATCATGGACAAATCTCAACACCTTGATGTCAAATGCAAATGTAATCATGTTTTAATTGTGCTTGCTGGTAGAGTTTTTTGATGTCTCAAATCGTGTCCTGATAGACAAGATGTGAAAGATCTTTTTTTGTAATACCACTATCTACCCTCATGTTTCTACCCCTTTTCCTATCTAAGATTATTATCTGATAAGTATAAAAATGGCCGCGCTTTCTACAGTTGCAGCTTTGTGCACTCCGCCCATCTTTCGGACGACTGTACGTACATATTCGCGTTATACCTCGGTGCAATTCCAATAAAGTTTATTCTGATTCTGATACCCACTACAGAATTATGATGTTTTTCATACCATAACAAAATTGTTACTAGTTGTTCCTTTTTTTTTCTCTTTTTTTTGGGGCAACAAATTAGAAACCTTTAGCAGAACCATGCTAAGGACAAGCGGCCATCTGCTTCGACCGGCTGGGTTTGAGAGGAACAGACACACAACGACAGTTTGAGAATCACATTAAGATAATAAGATGGTAAATGGACTACACTTATATAGCATCTTTCTATCTTATCAAGATACTCAAAGAAGTGAGGTTGCCGGGCGGGGGTTCTAGTAAGGCTAAGAGCTAACACTAAGGCTGGCAGACTCCCGATACCCTCTCTCTTTCTGTCAAACTCTCTCGTATGCTCTCTGGACAACAAGATGGATTTGCTTCGTCTGAAAGTTGGTGCCTCTGAGGAAATGTGCAGTGCTTTGCCTTACAGAATCATGGATTAACAGTGACATGCCAGACTCAGCCTTCCAGCTGGAAGACAGACTCTTTTTTTTCCAAGCAGACCTCTGCAGTGAGGTAATGGGGAAATCGAGGGGAGGCGGAGTATGCGTTTACGTGAGTAAAAGTTGGTGTACAAACTGTATCATCATCATCAACTTTATTTATAAAGCACTTTAACACAGCCATAGCTGAAACAAAGTGCTGAAACATCAGTTAAAAACAAGATAAAAGACAGCATAAAAACAGAGCTACAAACCCAAGCACACAACTCAATTTAAAACACAATAAAACAACAAGTTAAACAGATAAAATCAACACCAATAAAATAAAGTAAAATCAAGACTCAGTTGGGTTGAAGGCCAATGAATAGAGATGAGTTTTTAGATGGGTTTTAAAAATGGACAGCGAGGGGGCCTGTCGAATGTACAAAGGCAGAGTGTTCCATAATTTAGGGGCACTAACAGAGAAGGCCCTGTCTCCTCTAAGCTTCCTCTTACTCTTGGGGATGACCAGGAGCAGCTGGTCAGCAGACCTGAGTGAACGAGGTGGAGTGTAATGGTGGAGAAGCTCTGTTAAATAAGGGGGGGCAAGACTGTTTAAAACCTTAAAAACAAACAAAATAATTTTAAAATGAACTCTAAAATACACGGGCAGCCAGTGGAGAGAAGCCAAGACAGGTGTGATGTGCTGTCTTTTGTGTGTTCCAGTTAAAAGACGTGCAGCAGCATTTTGCACCAGCTGCAGACGTGCAAGAGAGGACTGGCTGACTCCGAGATAGAGAGAATTACAGTAATCCAGCCGTGATGAAATGAAGGCATGGATTACTGTTCCAAACTGTTGCCTTGAAAGAATAGGTTTTACTTTTGCCAATTTTCTCAAATGATAAAAACCAGACTTTACTGTGGCCCTTATTTGACTGTCGAGTTTAAAATCACTGTCCATCTTAAAACCAAGATTTGTAACTGTAGACTTTACGTACATTGTTATGGGGTCTAAGTCGACTGGAGGGCTCAAACAAGCTCCACTAGGTCCAAAAACAAGTACCTCAGTCTTTTTTTCATTAAAATGCAGGAAGTTTAGGGCCATCCAAGCTTTAAGATCCTCGAGACACGATAAAAGAGGTTTAATGGACCAGGCATCAACTCGCCTCAAAGGAACATAGATTTGGCAATCATCAGCATAGCAGTGAAAGGAGATGCCGTGTTTTCTAAAAATTGATCCTAGAGGAAGCAGATATAAAGAAAAAAGCAAAGGCCCCAAAATTGATCCCTGAGGTACGCCACATGACAAGGGAGCAGAATAGGATTCATGCCCAGCAGTTTTTACAGAGAAAGTTCTGTCAGTCAGATAGGACTCCAACCACTCCAGAGCAGTCCCACCAATGCCTACTTGATGCTGTAGACGTGACAATAAAATGCTGTGGTCCACTGTGTCAAATGCAGCAGTTAAGTCCAGTAAAACAAGAATCACATGATCACCTGAGTCACATGCCAGGAGGACGTCATTAAAAACTCTCAGCAGAGCTGACTCTGTGCTATGGAGAGTTTTAAATCCAGACTGGAATACATCCATGATGTTATGTTCATCCAGGAAGGATTTTAACTGAGCATAAACAATTTTCTCCAAGATTTTTGACAGGAGGGGAAGCTTAGAGATGGGCCTAAAATTCCCCAACACAGTGGGATCGAGACCAGGTTTTTTTAATAGGGGCTGTACAACAGCATGTTTAAAATTAGCAGGGACTACTCCAGACAACAAACTACTGTTAAAAAGGTCAAGAACCAAGTGTTTAAAACAAGGGAAAACCTCTTTAAGAAAGCGTGATGGAAGAGCATCATATGGAGAACCAGAAGGCTTAATCTGAGAGACCATGTCCTCTAAAAATGACACAGTCACCAGCTCAAACTGATTGAAAGCAGCAGAGCAGGGGACACACACAGAGGGGTCAAAGTTTGGGCATAAGATGGAAGCCCTTATAGAGGTGACCTTATCAATAAAAAACTGCATAAAATTATTGCACAACTGAGTAGATGATTCAAAACCAGGTGTCTGTGGAGAATTAAGAAAATAGTCAATGGTACTAAAAAGAACACGTGGGTTGTGGCTGTGGGATAAAATCAAGTTAGAAAAATAGTCCTTTTTGGCTGCTTTAACTGTGTCCTGGTAATTGCGCCAACAGTCTTTAAAAATTTGAAGGGACACCTGCAGCTTGTCCTTTCTCCACCTGCGTTCCGTTCTGCAACATTCCTGTCTGACAGCTCGAGCTGTTCTGTTCTGAAGCCATGGCTCATGTTTAAATCCAGGCTGTTTGGTCTTTAAAGGAGCCACAGTATCCAACACAGTCAGACAGGATGAATGGAGCCAAGAACTCAGATCCTCAGCATCAGTTGAGGCAGGTGGACAGAGCTGGCAGAAAACCTCAGTGAACTGGCCAGCAGTGGAGGGGTTAATAATCCGACAGCTCTGAGCAGGAGTGTGAGTTTTAACAGGAGCATATGTGAGAACAGTCTGGAATGTTATAGGCATATGATCAGAGATTATAGAATCATGAATTACCAGATTAGACACAGGTGATCCCAAAGACAGCACAAGATCTAGAGTGTGACCTTTATCGTGTGTAGGTCCAGACACAGAATGCACCAGATTAAAAGAGTCAACGAGAATTAAAAATTATTTTACCAGAGGTTTGTCTGGGCAACAAACGTGGATGTTCAAATAACCCATAATAACAAGATGGTCATATCCAGTCACTATTTCAGAAAGAAAATCTGAAAAGTCACTAATAAAATCCTTATTATATTTGGGAGCACGGTAGATGACAGCACAGAATGTCGGGTCAGAGCGGCTCACTTCAAAGCAGGTCAGCTCAAAGCTGGTGAAGTGACGCTGTTTAAAACACTGTTTACAACTAAAAACATCTTTAAACACGGCTGCAGTTCCTCCTCCTCGGCCCGATGATCGTGGGGAGTTAAAATAAGAGCAGCCTGTTGGTAAAAGCTCCGACAGAGCAGCTGACTCAACTTCACTCAGCCAAGTCTCTGTAATACAGAGGAAGTCCAGGTTATGGGAGCTGAAGAAATCCCTCAGGATAAAAGTTTTATTGACCAACGATCTGGCGTTCACCAAGCCGATCCTGGCTGGAGCTGGAGCGGGGTTGTCACGCTGAGGGAGGGTCCGACTCAGCTG
>NC_056517.1:19698595-19723071 GCF_014905685.2 Nematolebias whitei
GGGGGGGGGGGGGGGGAAGGGGCGCTGACGTCGGGGGACATCCTCACCAACAACACGAACCAGGCAAGCATCCACCGGCTCCAGAAAACGCCAAGGTAGAAACACGCCAGGAAACACTTCAGGAACTGGCCGGGAACCGTTGCGCCGTGACAAAAAGGCTTTCAGCCTCACCAGGCGTCCACCGTGTTTGCCGCGGCGGCGATGACGTTTCCGCCGGTGGGGCAGAGCTGGAGCCCGGCACAGGTGAGCTGGAATACCCGACAGAAGTTGGGGTGGAATTTTATGTTCCCATGTATTAAAAGCAGCCACACTGTGGATAAATGGCCTTAGATCTAATAACGTTTGGCGATCATACACCAATACGTACGCTGATAAACCATCATTGCTCCAAGGCTTTGGAGCAGCTAACAGTGAAATGTCGACCACATTATCTACCCCGCGAGTTCACAGTCGTGTTCATAACAGCTGTTTACATAACTCCGGATGCTAATGCTACAGACGCTCTGTAGGAGCTGCATGATCATTTCAGCTTGTTGGAAAGCAAACACCCTGAGGCTCTTTACATGGTGGCTGGAGACTTTAATAACGTAAAGCCAAAGGGCTCCCTGCCAATATTTTACTAGCATGTGGCCATACCAACACATGGAAACAACACGTTGGACCGTGTTTACACAAACGTAAAAGATGCATAGAAAGTGAACCCCGCCCCCACGTAGGATTATCTGATCAAATCTACATCTTCCTGGCTCTTACTTCTCCCCACTGAGATGCTCCAGACCGGTACAAAAGAAAGTTAAATCTTGGATGCAGAATAGTAACCCCATACTGAAAGACTGTATTGAACGCACAGACTGGCAGGTCTTCAGAGAAGCTGCTAAAAATGAGGGGGCATTAGAACTTAAGCAATACACATCCTCAGTCCTGGGGTACAATAGTAAATGTGCTGATGACGTCATCACCATCAGATATGTTAAGAGTTACCCAAACAGGAAGCCTTAGCTGAATGCAGAGGCTGGCACCCTGCTGGAAGCCAGGAACACAGCCTTTAGGTCTGGAAACTCACAGGAGCTGAAAAGGACAATGAAAGAGCTGGTAACTGGTATTAAGAGGGCAATGCCCTAGAGACCCAGCACTGCCTGATGCTCTCAATAAGTTCTACGCACGCTTTGAAAACCCGAACAGACCACTGAGCACCAGACCCACCTCCCTACTGGATAAAGAGCTTCTCAGCGTGACCTCAGCCGAAGTGAAGAGTATTTTCAGGAGGATTAATCCTCATAAAGCAACCGGCCCAGACAACATCCCCGGGAAGGTGCTGAAAGACTGTGCCCATAAGCTCTATGAGGTGCTGGCTGACATCTTTAACTCCTCACTTACCCTGGCAACAGTTCCCATCTGCCTGAAGACCACAACCATCATCCCAATCCCAAAGAGCTCTACAGTGACTGGTCTGAATGACTATCGGCCAGTAGCCCTCAGCCCAATAGTTGCTAAATGCTTCAAAAAACTGGTCTAGACCAACATCAAAACAAGCATCAACATCAAGAAGGACCCTCACCAGTATGCATACCACTTGCTCTTTTTTTTTTTTTTTTTTTTTTTCTTTTTTTTTTTTTTTTTTCATTTAGCCTTTTCTTATACAGGTTAGTCTCATTGAGCCACGAGAACTCATTTTCAAGAGAGACCTGTTTAGGGAGCACATGGTGGGGGTTAAGGGCCTTGCTCATTGGCCCAGAGTGGGGCAAATGAGGGTGGGGGCAAGTGTGGGTGTTTCACCTACCCCACCCACAATTTTTTGATGTTGTCGGGGCCGGGGCGTGAACCGGCGATCTTCGGATCACAAGCCCACCTCTCTAACCTCTGCGCCACCACTCCCATACCACTTGCTCTTGCCGAAGTCAGACGCATTTCCCCTCCCTCTCCACTTATAGGGTTTTGATATTTTCCTTCCACCAGGTTCCTGAAGGCAGGGGCGGCGCTGATGAGCAGCCGCAGCTGAGACCAGTTTCTCTAATTGATGCCAGGAGTACTTAAGTCTCCAGTGGAGCTCCAGTCAGTGCTGGAGCATTAGTCTACCTGCTGGTACATATGCCTCCAGCCCTGTATAGTGTTCAAAGATTGAGAAGACTTACCTTGTTTTGTGTCCACATTTTCAGAGTCTTGACGTCCTGGATCCTGTCCTGTGTTTCGAAGTGTTGAAGAGGTCCCTGAGGATATACTTGCCTGTTTACCTGGTGCTCAGCTGCCTGCACACGCCTTCCACCACTTGCCTTTGCAGTCCACCTGGTCATCATCCTGGAAGGAGAAAACCCTCAGCCTGTCCAACAGCCATACAAACTACTTTCACTGTAAGCCTCTCATAGACCTGAGTATTCAGCTATTGGATCATCTCCTCGTCAAACAGTAATCTTCCTCCTCTGTCTTCACAGACCCAGATCCTGTTTTTGTAAATAGTTTATTTACTCCTCTCACTGTAAATAAATATTTTTCAACTACGTTTGAGTTTGGTTCTGTTTTCCTCTCAGTATGTTCACTTGGGTAACTCCTCATTATAACAGAATGCTCCAGCCAGAAATCACCCAGAACATAACTGAGAGAGAACAGTCCCAACACTCACTGTCCTCACAGGCAAAGCGCATCGACAACCATGATGCGACCCTGCAACAAATCCTGGAACTACAGAAAAGTAATCAGTCCAACCTTCAGGAGATTGGAGGTATGGTTTTTGCTCTAACTCAAAAGGTTTCTACTCTGTTACCTACGTCCCAAAGTGTCCCACCAGAGAACCTCAATCCTCGAGCCGCAACCAGAGACATGGACAACCAACCCAGTGAGACAATTTTCAGGCCCTCTGATTTTTTTTCTGGTGATCCCGATCACTGTGGTGGTTTTCTTCTGCAGTGTCGCTTGGCTTTTAATCGAGCTCCTAAAACTTATGCTTCAGACGCTTCCAAGATAACGTACATTGTAAATCTATTAAAAGGAGATGCTCTTCGATGCGCCAACGCCCACCTGTCAACTCGATCTATCGAGACTCTAACGTTTGCCTGTTTTTTAAAAGATTTTGAACTTGTGTTTGATCATCCACTCCAGCAGGAGGAAGCAGTGAAGCGCCTCCTGACAATACGGCAAGGCAGAAGGTCCGTCGCTGAACATGCCCTTGAGTTCCGGATTACTGGAGCTCAAACTAAATGGGATGAGTTGGCTCTAAGAGGTACCTTTCTTCATTCATTATCTGATTACATTAAAGATCAAATTGCTGCACGAGACGAACCTAATAGTTTGGACGATCTAATAAAATTGGCCACTCGTCTGGACAATCGCCAATTAGAACGTAATCGTGAGAACTATAATTCCCAGAGAACCCCGTTTCCGGGTTGCGTCACACGCCGAAAAGCTATGGCTACTACAATGCCGGCTCAGCTCCTGTTTTTGAGGCTCATTTTACACAAAGAGAATCCAGTCATTTTTCAACTCCTAACGAAGCCGAGATAGAGCCTATGGAGATCGGACGAACTCACCTAACGCTGGAAGAGAAACAGGAACGTAGAAAAGCGCGAGCATGCATGTATTGTGGTAAGCTTGGACATTTTGTTGCTCGTTGCCCGCTCCGGGGAAACGAATATTCTCACCATTAAGGCAGGAGATCTTGGTGGGAAATTCTTCTCTTTCTCCTGCACCTCGTTTAACCCTCCCAGTGACTATTTTTTCTAAACAATGTCAACTTCCGATTGCAGCACTCATCGATTCTGGAGCGGAACAAAATCTCATCAGCAGAGACCTGGTAACCCAGCTAGGCTTACCTACCCAGAACCTACCAACCCCGATGAGAGTTACCGGAATCACTGGACAAAATCTCACCCAGATACACAACCTGACTCAGGACATTCATTTTATCACCTCAGGAAATCACCACGAGTGGGGTAGGTTCTTCATTTTTGACTCTCCTTCTCCACAACTTATTTTGGGTTTCCCTTGGTTAAAGACTCACAACCCCGTGATTAACTGGGAGACAAAAAGAATTGAAAAATGGAGCTCTTTTTGTCTAAATAATTGCTTACGGTCAGCCATTTCCTCCTCATGTAAGAAGAAGGAGGAGATAACCGAAGAGTCTGACTTGTCTAATGTTCCGTCCGCATACCTTGATCTAAAATCTGTATTTAGTAAATCTCAGGCACTATCCTTACCTCCTCACAGACCATATGATTGTGTCATTGATCTGCTGCTGGGAGCTCCTCTTCCCTCAAGCAGACTGTTTAACTTTTCAGGCCCAGAAAAAGAGACTATGAAGAATTCCATAGAAGAGTCATTAAATTCCGGTATTATTCGCCCCTCTACTTCCCCTGTGGGAGCAGGATTTTTTTTTTGTCTCTAAGAAGGATAAGACGTTAAGACCCTGCATTGATTATAGAGGGCTTAATCAGTTTACTGTAAAAAACAAGTACCCCCTGCCTCTGATCGACTCTATGAACAACTTCATTCAGCCACTATTTTCACCAAACTGGACCTTCGTAACACCTATCATCTCGTGAGAATAAAAGAGGGAGATGAGTGGAAGACAGCTTTCAAGACCCCGTTAGGACATTTTGAATACTTGGTCATGCCGTTTGGCCTTACCAACGCCCCAGCAGTTTTTCAGGCTCTGGTTAATGATGTTCTCCGTGATTTTCTGAACCAGTTTGTCTTTGTTATTTGGACGACATTCTCATTTACTCCACTGACCCCATACAACACACCCAACATGTCAGGTCAGTTTTGCAAAGACTTTTCGAAAATCAACTCTATGTGAAGGCTGAAAAGTGCGAGTTCCACGTCTCCACAGTCTCATTTCTTGGTTTTGTTTTTGAAGGAGGACAATATCGCACAGACCCCAACAAGGTTAAGGCAGTGGTGGATTGGCCCGTCCCGGAGAACCGAAAGCAGCTGCAACGATTCTTGGGCTTCGCCAATTTCTACAGGAGGTTCATTAAAGGGTACAGTCAGGTGGCAGCCCCCCTCACTCAGCTCACCTCCACACTACGGACCTTCAGGTGGACTCCCGAAGCAGGTTCAGCTTTTAACAAACTCAAGGATATGTTCTCCTCTGCTCCTATCCTCTGCCACCCTGACCCCAAGAGACAATTCATTTTGGAGGTGGATGCTTCCGATACAGGGGTAGGAGCTGTTCTGTCTCAGAGGTGTCGAGAAGATAATAAAATACATCCTTGTGCATTTTTTTCAAAACGTTTGTCTGCAGCTGAACAGAACTATGATGTGGGAAATAGAGAACTTCTGGCCGTCAAGATGGCTCTAGAGGAATGGCGACATTGGTTAGAGGGCACTGATGTTCCGTTTCTCATATGGACTGATCACAAAAACTTGGTTTACATTCAAAATGCTAAGCGTCTTAATCCTAGGCAGGCGAGATGGTCACTATTTTTCACTCGATTTAACTTCTTTCTCACCTACAGACCCGGATCAAAGAATGTCAAACCTGATGCTTTGTCTCGCCAATTCTCACCATCAGATGACGGTGAGAGGGAGGTCAGCATCATCCCTTCGTCCTGTGTGGTCGGAGCGCTCTCATGACCTATCACTGAGGAGGTCTTGGAGGCTCAAAAAGTGGAACCTGATCCCAAGACCGGCCCCGAGGACAGGATGTTTGTTCCCTCAGCAGTGAAGGCCCGTGTCCTCGACTGGGTTCACACCAACAAATTGTCATGCCATCCTGGAACCAACCGCATGTTGGCTTTAATAAAGAGACACTTTTGGTGGCCCACTATGAGCCAAGATGTTAAGGAATTTGTCTCCGCCTGTCAGACCTGCAGCAGAAACAAAAGTGGACATAAACCACCCGCAGGCTTACTTCAGCCCCTCCCTACTCCTAGAAGGCCGTGGTCCCACATTTCTTTGGACTTTGTTACTGGGTTACCTCTGTCAGCAGGCCATACAGTCATTCTCACTATTATCGACAGATTCTCCAAGGCTGTTCATCTCGTTCCTCTGACCAAGCTACCCTCCGCTTTTGAAACAGCCCAGTTGTTGGTACAACATGTCTTTCGTATTCATGGCATTCCTGCTGATGTGGTGTCCGACAGAGGTCCTCAGTTCATTTCTCAGGTTTGGAAAGCTTTTTGTAATTCTTTGGGTGCCTCGTCTAGCCTCATGTCTGGTTATCATCCCCAGTCTAACGGTCAATCAGAGAGATGCAACCAAGAGATCGAGTCTACCCTCCGGTGCATCATTTAGGAGAACCTATCTGCATGGTCTCAACACCTGGTCTGGGTAGAGTATGCCCACAACGCGCATACTTCTTCTGCTACCGGGTTATCTCCATTTGAGGCCTCCCCGGGTTATGCACCTCCCCTCTTTCCCAGCCAGGAAGTTGAGGTTGCTGTACCATCGGTACAGCACCATTTCAGATGCTGTAGACGCATCTGGCGTCAAACTAAGGCAGCATTACTTCGTACCGTGGCTACAAACAAGAGGATGGCAGATCGCCACCATCCTACTCAGTCGGCCAAAAGGTATGGTTGTCCACCAGAGACGTTACTTTGAAGGATTATCCCAAGAAGTTGGCACCCCGGTTCATTGGACCTTTCCCTATCGTCAGGATCATTAATTCTTCTGCTGTCAGATTGAGTCTTCCTGCTTCTATGCGCATCCATCCGACCTTCCATGTTTCACAGATTAAACCTGTTCTTGAGAGCCCCCTGTGCCATCCTACCAACCCCCCCCCCCCCCCCCCCCCCCCAACCCTCCTGCATTCTCGGTATGCCGTATCCTTGACGTACGACGCAGGGGTAGGGGGTTCCAGTACTTAATGGACTGGGAGGGATATGGACTGGAAGAACGGTCCTGGATCCCCAGATCCTTCATCCTGGAACCCAGCCTTATCACCAATTTTTTTAGAGATCACCCTGAGAAGCGCCAGTGATCGCCAGGAGGCGATTCTTGAGAGGGGGGTTCTGTAGGGTTTTGATATTTTCCTTCCACCAGGTTCCTGAAGGCAGGGGCAGCTTACAAGCTTGATGAGCAGCCGCAGTTGAGACCAGTTTCTCTAATTGATGCCAGGAGTACTTAAGTCTCCAGTGGAGCTCCAGTCAGTGCTGGAGCATTGTTCTACCTGCCGGTACATATGCCTCCAGCCCTGTACAGTGTTCAAAGATTGAGAAGACTTACCTTGTTTTGTGTCCACAATTTCAGAGTCTTGACGTCCTGGATCCTGTCCTGTGTTTCGAAGTGTTGAAGAGGTCCCTGAGGATATACTTGCCTGTTTACCTGGTACTCAGCTGCCTGCACACGCCTTCCACCACTTGCCTTTGCAGTCCACCTGGTCATCATCCTAGAAGGAGAAAACCCTCAGCCTGTCCCAACAGCCATACAAACTACTTTCACTGTAAGCCTCTCATAGACCTGAGTATTCAGCTATTGGATCATCTCCTCGTCAAATAGTAATCCTCCTCCTCTGTCTTCACAGACCCAGATCCTGTTTTTGTAAATAGTTTATTTATTCTTCTCACTGTAAATAAATATTTTTCAACTACGTTTGAGTTTGGTTCTGTTTTCCTCTCAGTCTGTTCACTTGGGTAACTCCTCATTATAACACCACTTTGTTTTGCTGCTCTGCCTGTCTGTGAAACTGCTTCTGAGCCTCTCTTGCATATCTTCCGAATCATAATTACGGACTTGATTTGATCAGCTGGACCCTCAACACAACTGATAACATTTCTTCGAAGAGAAGACAGGATTTAGGCGAGTCGATTTGTGCTGTTGGCATGCACACAGCTGGGTATCTCATCGACGTGGAAGACTTGATGATGTGTCTATATCTACTGCCATTTGTGGATTTTAAGGACGCATATTTAATTGGATTTACAATAAATGGTTCCTGCTTTTTGGATTTGGCTGGTTGCTGGTTTTATCTACAATCAAGGAAGTTGTCGGCAGCAAACTGGGACTGGATCACGCTGCTTGTCTTCATAATGGCTTGGTTCATGTCTCGAGTGTACAGACCCAAATGCTTTGGGCAGAATGGAGCAGATCTCTGGGATTTTACTCAGGCACGTTTCATCTGTGTGACCATGGAATTTGGACACTTCGGAACCATTTGGACCAACACAGACTCAAGGTAGGTATCATTAAGTTCTGCCTGTCCCCAAAACAACTGTTTGTTTATCTGAATTTGGCTCCCTCAGCTGGCCTTGAAGGACATCTTATCTGAATTTGCCTGGAGAACATGTGATCTGATGCTCACCACCCCCTCCCGAGGAATTTCCAACCGATAACCAGATGAAATCAAATGAATAAACATTGTGTTATAATTTCAGGACTCTTGGATTCCCATAGGCATTATCCTTGGCCATTCCCCGACATCACTCAAGAATGTTTATGGATCTCACCAGAGGAAACTGGCTGATTATTCTATCCTTATCAGAACTCTTACAGTGTCTTCAACAGCGTCCATGGACATTACTCACCTTTCTCGTCATCTCCCCCCTCTGCGGAATGTCTATGTCACTATGTGCTTGTTTGTGCGAGGTGTTTTTTAATATTAGTTTTTCTTCTCAGCCAAAAAGAAAGAGTCTGATGGGAATTTTTTTGCTTTCAATTCCTACATGTGTCCAGTTTCACTACTTTTTTGTCTGTCCAAACAGATCTCACTTGTAAATATGAGACTTCTAGGCCCAATGTGACTAATCTGTCTAAATAAAGGTTAAATGAATGAATGAATGAGTATCGATCTATAAAAGACGCCATCTCCTCTGTGGTCCACATTGCTCTCACCCACCTGGAGCAGAAGGACTCCTATGTTCATATTCTTTTTGTGGACTTCATGTCTGCCTTCAATACCACGATCCCCCAAACCCTGATGGACAAACTACTGACAATAGGACTAAGCCCCTCCATTTGTAACTAGGTCCTGGACTTCTTAACAAACAGACCACAGTCTGTAAGGATCCACAACTTCTCCTCCTCCACCATAACCCTCAGCACTGGCTCCCCTCGGGGCTGTGTGCTGAGCCCTCTCCTGTTCACTCTGCTCACGTATGATTGTGCACCTACCCATCCAGGCTGTCACATTGTAAAGTTTGCAGATGATACAGCGGTGGTGGGATGCATCACAAACAATGATAAGTCCAGCTACAGGAAGGAGGTGGAACACCTGGAGAGCTGGTGCAAGGAGAATAACCTTCACATCAATGAAAACAAAGGAGATGGTCGTGGACTTCAGAAGGAACAAACACACATACAGCTCTTGCATTGGAGGCCAACTGCTCTAACGACTCAGTCAGAGCCGCCACAAATAGATAAAAAGATATTTGATAAAGATAGAAATAGTATCAAATGAAAACTATTCCATTTTAAAAATTAATTTAAGGAAATTATGTCAATTTGTCATCTAATAGTCTAAGCTTAAGACAGCATAAGAAGCCAACCCTAATTATAAGATTTATCAAAAAGGAAAGTCTTAAGCCCAGTCTTAAAACTGGACCATGTGTCAACCTTACGGACAGAAACTATAAGTTGGTTCCACAAGAGAGAAGCCTGAAAACTGAAAGATCTTCCTCCAATTCTGCTTTTGAAAACTTTAGGAACTGCAAGTAAGCCTGCAGTCTGAGAGAGAACTGCTCTGTTAGGAAAATACGAAGCAATAATATCTGTAATATAAGATGGGGCTAGGTTGTTGAAGGCTTTGTAAGTTAGAAGTAAGATTTTGAATTCAATTCAAGCTGGTGACGTTGCACGTTCGTGGTGAGATGTATTGTGTCACTTCCAGTTTGTCTGTTGGTAGCTCGAGTGAATTGCTCGAGTTGTCTTTTGTTTTCCGGATTTATGTGTCTTTTGCACAGATTTTCATTCTTGCTCACAAACGCCCTTAGTACAGTTGTTTTTCTACTCTTGGATAGTGCTTGAAACACCTTTCATCTTTCAACACATCTCGGTTTTTATTGGTGTATTGGGATCTGCTAAGTCTTGCTAGCGTTAGCTTATCATGGCTGCTGCTTCTTTCCCGGCTTCCACTATTCTCACTTGCTCCATGTGTCAGATGTTTAGCTACTCCTTTGCCTCTTTTGTGGTAATGATATATGTAACAAATGTAATCTTATGGTAGCTTTGGAGGAGAGGCTGTCTGAACTGGAAGCTCGTTTTCACGATGTAGAAAAACCGGTAGCCGTTTAGACAGCGCAGAACCACAGAGGCAAGCTCCCATTAGTAATCCTCCAGCAGACCCTGAGAAAACGGGACCTCAGGCCGGCTGGGTGATGGTCCGGAATAAGTGTATTGCTAAAGCTAAGCCCCCAGTTCACCACCGACCCGTGGTTGTGGCTGAGTGGTTAGAGCAGTCATCCTCCAATGCAAAAATTGGAGGTTCGAATACATCAGCAGTCACACGTCGAAGTGTCCCTGGGCAAGACACTGAACCCCTCATAGCCACTGATGTGTGCCCCATCAGTGTATGAATATGATAAAGCTCTGATTAGCCTTATTAGAATGATTTGTTCAATTAGCTTTATAGAGATCTAGTAGAGTGATGTATGAATGGGTAAATGAGGGCACAGATTGTAGTGTAAAGCGCTTTGAGTATCTTAAAATAAGATAGAAAGGCACTATAAAGTACAGTCCATTTATTATTTACCATTTAATTGATTTTCCTCGCTCAGTGACACACCCACTGAGAAGCAGACCCAAGTTATTGGCAGCTCCATAGTCCAAAACGTGGCTTTAAGGACTCCAGCGGCCATAATTAAATGCATTCCAGGAGCCAGAGTGGGCGACATAGAATCTTATTTGAAACTGCTGACTAATGCTAAGGCTAAAGACAGTAAGATTATTATTCATGGTTACGCCAATCGGAGGTCACTAAAATTAACGTTGCTTCGATATGTGACTTTGCTAAAACCATGTTGGACTCCGTCGTTTTCTCTGGCCCCCTCCCAGACCTGAAAAACAATGACATGTTTAGCCGTATATCGTCGTTCAACCACTGGGTGTCCAGGTGGTGTGTTCTGACAACAACATGGGTGACATACTTTGTAGATAACTCAAGTTCTTTTTGGAGAAAACCTGGTCTGATACGGAGAGATGGCATCCATCCCACTTTGGACGGAGCCGCTCTTCTTTCTACAAATATGGCTGATTTTGTTTATCCTCCAAATTATTGACAACCCAGGGTCCAGTCCAGGAATCAGAGTTGTAGTCTTCCACACCTCTCTGCTGTTTCTCCTCTGTTACCCAACCACACCCCCATTGAAACAGTGTCAACTCACACACGGCTCAAATTAAATAAACCAAAAATCAGCTCTAAAAATATAAACCATAAAATTATTATTCAAATAAACACAGTTACTTTACCAGAGCATGATCATAAAATCATTAAATGTGGATTATTGAACATCAAATCTCTTTCCTCTAAATCCCTGTTAGTTAATGAACTGATAACTGATCATCATATTGAATTATTCTGTCTAACAGAAACCTGGCTACAACAAGAGGATTTTGTTAGTATAAATGAATCCATCCATTATCTCTTACTCGCTTCTTCCATTTTGGGTCACAGAGGTCGCCGGTGCCCATGTCTGGCAATCACAGTGCCAGGGGTGGGGAACACCCTGGACGGGTCGCAAGTCCATCACAGGGCCACATAGAGACAAGCAACCATTCACTCTCTCACTCACACCTAGGGACAATTTAGAGTTACCAATCAGCCTAACAGGGATGTTTTTGGTCTGTGGGAAGAAACCGAAGTACCCGGAGAAATCTCACACATGCACGGAGAGAACATGCAAACTCCACCCAGAAAGGCCCCCGGACCGGGATTTGAACCAGGGACCTGCTCACTGAGAGGCAGGAGCTCTACCAGTTGTGCCACTGTGCTGCCCTTATAAATGAATCCACTCCTGTTAATTATTTAAAATTTCATGTTCCTAGAACAACTGGCCGAGGTGGAGGAACAGCTTCTATTTTCAGTCATGATTATTGATAAATGCCAAACCAGTTATTAGTTATGATTCTTTTGAATCACTGTCCCTCAGTCTTTCTCATCCAAAATGGAAATCAGAAAAGCCACTTTTACTAGTTATTATATATCGTCCACCAGGCGCTCACTCTCAGTTTTTGTCCTAATTCTCAAAATTCTTAACTGACTTGCTATTAAATACTGATAAAGTCATAATAATGGGTGATTTCAAAATTTATGTATATGTTGAAAGTGGGCAGCATGGTGGCACAACTGGTAGAGCTACTGCCTCTCAGTGAGCAGGTCCCTGGTTCAAATGCCGGTCCGGGAGCCTTTCTGGGTGGAGTTTGCATGTTCTCTCCGTGCATGCATGGGCTTTCTCCGGGTACTCCGGTTTCCTCCCACAGACCAAAAACATGCATACTATGCTGATTGGTAACTCTAAATTGTCCATAGATGTGAGTGAGAAAGTGAATGGTTGTTTGTCTAGTTTGTCTCTATGTGGCCCTGTGATGGACTTGTGACCCGTGTAGGGTGTCACCCGCTCCTCGCACAGTGATTACTGGACATACCATACCATACCACTTTATTTATAAAGCACTTAAAACAGCAACAAGGCCAACCAAAGTGTTGTACAGACAAAACAACAGGTAACACACAAAGCAAAATACAAAATGAGGTAAATCAGAATATAGACAAAAAACGATGCAGATAATGACAACAAACCAGTGTAGAGCATACAGGATCAAAACACAGATCATCTTGTGTTGAAAGCTATTGAAAAGTAGTGAGTTTTTAAACGGGACTTGAAAACCGAGAGGGAGGGGGCCTGTCTGACAAGCAGAGGTAACTCGTTCCAGAGTCTTGGTCCTGCTACAGAGAAGGCCCTGTCACCTCTGCGCTTAAGACGAGTTCCTGGAACTGTGAGGAGCAACTGGTCTGCTGACCTCAAGGAGCGTGGTGGGACATATGGTTGTAGCAAATCAGAGAGATGGGGGGGCGACACTGTTCAGTGATTTGTAGACATACATGAGTATTTTGAATTGGGTTCGAAAGTGAACCGGTAACCAGTGCAGTGAGGCCAAAACTGGTGTAATGTGCTCTCTTTTGCCTGTACTGGTTAAAAATCGGGCTGCTGCATTCTGGACCAGTTGTAGTCATGCAATGGAGGTCTGACTGATACCAAACAGGAGTGAATTGCAGTAATCAAGCCTAGATGTAATGAATGAATGTATTACTGTCTCCAGGTTCTTTTTGGACAATATGGGCTTCAGTTTAGACAGGAGGCGCCGGTGCCCAGTTTAGACATGGGCACCGGCGACCCCCGTGACCCAAAATGAAAGAAGCGGGTAAAAGATAATGGATGGATGGATGGATGGATGTTGAAAGTGATAGCTTAAGCATAGCCTTTAATAATTTAATAGAGTCATTTTGTTTTGGCCAAAACGTCCGCACATCTACTCATTCTTATCATCACACTCTTGACTTAGTTCTGACCTATGGCATAGAGATTAAGGACTTAGTAATAGTTCCTCAAAGCCCTGTTCTGTCCGACCATTTTTTAATAACCTTTGAGTTTACATTAAATGACTACACAGTCACTGAGTAAATTTCATCTTAACAGGTGTTTATCAGAAAACGCTGTGACCAAATTTAAACAATCTCTTCCATCAATGTTTTCCTCTGTCTTGCAGAGTAATGCATCAGAGAACAGCGACTTACATGATCTAGTTGATAATTTTACAACTTCAATGCAAACCTCACTTAATACAATTGCTCCACTGAAAAACAAAGTAATCAATCAGAGGAAACTGGCTCCTTGGTTCAATTCGGAGTTACGTACTTTAAAGTAGGCATCTAGAAACCAGGAGAGAAAATGGCGCTCTACTAACGTTGAAGAATTTTGTTAAACTTGGAAAGATGGTCTGCTAACATATAAGAAAGCTCTCCGTAAAGCTAGAACTTTATATTAATCATCTTTAATAAATTAGAATGAAAATAACCCTAGGTTTCTGTTTAGTACTATTGCTAGACTAATTAAAAGTTCCATTTCTGTTGACCCATGTATCCCTACAACTATAAGTAGAGATGACTTCGTGAGATTCTTTATAAATAAAATTATTACAATTAGAGAGAAAATTCAAACCATCCTTCCTTCTACTATCCCTTGTCAAATGAGACAACTTTAAAAATTTCACTAGAGTCTGTGACGACCCCATCAGGTGACTGACTGATCTGCTGCAGGGATGGCTCTGTTGAGCAGAGTACAGCAGGTAATAATTGGGAACACCTGAGTTGCTGGCTCAGCCCAGTATAAAGAGAGAGATGTTGTGTTGCTTTAGGAGGAGGACATTAGGCCTGACCTCTCTCCTTGCTTGCTGGTCTTCCTTGGGTTATGGTTTGTCTAGGTTATGCTGATCTTTTGTCTGAGTTTATTTAGCTTGGTTTTGGCTTGGTCAGTCTGGTTAATTCAACTTCTTTTTCTTAAAGGTATGAGTTCTCCATCTGGTCATTAAATTTACATTTTACAATAAACATTTATAAAACCTTATTTTGTGTCCTTTGCCCTATGTTGTGACAAAATGGGGGCTCGTCTTTCTCATTAGTTAGAGCTTTGTTCTGTGATATTGGCTCCATTGGCTACCTGTCAAATCCAGAATAGAATTCAAAACTGTTGGTTACGTACTGTAACCCCAGATTCTATGAGTATAGGCGCAGCCCTTTAAGGCTATCACTAGCGGGTTTATCCCTACGCACGCAGCGCAGCACTGAAAACTTTTGTCCATGCCCATGATGAACTGTAAGCTTAAGAAATAGCCTCACACAACCACAGTGTGAGAGGCGCTGGGTGGATAGAGGACGTCCTGAAGAGCTGTCCCAGTAATGCACGAACATACGCTAAGAGGCGTGTGCGCCACGTAACAAGAAAAATGTGCGCATGGGACAGAAGGAGGTGAGATGTTGCTTCCTCCTCAGAATTATGAGGAAGAGGATAAAACCCATCCAAGGTTATCACTCTCGATCTGAATGAGCTTGTTATGCTTTTCAGAGCAGGGTTAAAACGCAGTACAGCTGAACTGCCGTCAGCTTGAATTCTGAGACATGAGGGAGCAACAGAGAGAGCAGACAATCACTCACGCTCTTTGCCGACGTCAGTGCTAACAGCAGGGCTGTTTTAAATGACAGAAATTTAAGTAAAACTTGATCTAAAGGCTCAGAAGGAGCTTTGATCAGAGCGTGCAGGACCATCATTAGGTCTCAATGGGGAGATAGTGGACGTGACACTGGTCTGTGTCTCCGTACACCTTTCAGGAAACGCTTCATCAGCGGATGATTAAGAACTGTTCTGCCACCGAAGCCCTCGTGATAGGAAGAAATAGCTGCAGCATAAGTTTTAATTGTGCTGAACGCTAGATCTCTGTCCATCAGCTGCTGCAGAAAGGACAGCATGCCACCTAGTGGAAATGAGCTGGCCTCCACGCCTTTCTCTGCAAACCAGTGCTGAAAAGCTGTCCATTAGATGTGTACAGCATTGTGGTGGAAGCAGCTCGTGCGCCCTGAACGTACTCACCACATCCTGTGGGAGGCCCATCTTTTCTAAACAGATCTGTTCAGCGGACAGACCAAAAGATGCTGACTTATTTCTGGGTAACTCCTGATCACTCTTCCTGCCTAGAGGAGAGCGCCCCCCCCAAAGGAGTTTCCATGGCCGACCCGATATTAGTCACTACAGATTCGGGAATCAAGGAGCACATATGCACTCGGGAGCTACGAGGATGACTGACGGTTCTTCCTCCTGGACCCGGTCCAGGGTCCGTGATATCAGCAGGACTGGAGGGAACGCATAAAGGAGCATTTTTGGCCACGGGCTGTGAGCAAAGGCGTCCACTCCTAACGGTGGGTCGTCTCGTGGGCTCAGTGAGAACCATAATTGACACTGGGCGTTCTCCCGTGTGGCGGACAGATCCACTGCTGCGTGGCCAAACCTGCTCCAAATCCGAGAAATCGGCTCGGGATGGAGGCTCCAGTCTCTGTGGTGGGGATCGCCCCTCGACATGATATCCGCTCGCCTGTTCAGGACGTTGGGAATGTACACTGCTCTGATGGAGAGCAGGTTTTTATGTGCCCAACACAATAGCAGTTTCGCGATGCGTAACAGTTGGGTTGAGCGCAGGTCTCCCTGAAGGTTTATGTAAACTGCCGTCACCTTGTTGTCTGTGTGGATTAGAAAATGCTGATCCCGCGGAAGGGGGGCAAAATGCTGAGTCATGTTACAGACCATGAAAACATTCTAGCAAATTTATGTGAAGCGATATGTGGTCCAGCCACTGTGCTCCCACTGCTTGGGACAGACACATTCCTCCCAGTATGACAGGAACGCGTCTGTGAAAACTGAGACATGTGACGAAGGCCTTCTGATGGGAACTCCCTCTGACAGAATGAGAGGGTTTCCCCAGTGATTCAGATCGGTTCTCACAGAAGGGGGCACAAAGATAATCCACCTCTTCTGGCGCACAGGATCTATGCGCAGGCGGGCGAACCATCTCTGAAGGCGTCACATATGAAGTAGCCAATGACATTGTCCTAGGAGTCGCATGACAGGCAGAACTGTCACTATGCTGCAGGGTTTGACACGGCGGAGCTGAGCTGATAGAGCTTTGGCTCTCAGCTGTGATAAACGGGCTCTCATTGTAGTTGAGTTTAGCGCCACTTCCAACTTCCAGATAAACAATCATCTGGGACGGACGAACGGAAGTTTTTCCCAGTTTATAGAAACCTCAGGTTTAGCAGGTGTAACACTAGCGTTTTGGTCGGTGCGACTGCTTCCTATCTGGACCGAGCTAATAAGAGCAGATCGTCCAGAAAAAAAGAATTCTCATTCCTGCCATGTGTAATGACTGCAGAGCCGTCTCCATGCATTTCGAGAACGTGCGTGGGGTGTTTCAGAATGATGGAAATTTGAAAATATGCACTCTTCAGATCTATGGAGGTGAAAACCAGTCGTTCTGGTAAAGTTCTCCAGCGGCTGTTTGTCAGCATGTGGAATTGTCTCCCCATGATCAAATTGCTGAAAATGAACAGGTCAAGAATGGGTCTCATCCCTCTGCTTTTTTAATCAGAACCAGGAAGTAGTGGAAGGGAAAAAAAGTATTTTCCTCTCCGTTGGAAACTTTGGAAATCACGTTTATCATCAGAAATTCCTGAACTTATGACTGGAGAGACGAGCTCTGTTCTGGAGAAGACAGAACTGTCTCTATAATCCCTCTGAACGGTGGGGGTTGAGCTGCGAACTGCAGCGTGTAATCCCTGCTGATCAAACGGTCCATCCATCTGTCCAGGTAACACACTCGCTGCCACTCTGAGTAACGTTCAGAGAGCGGGCACGCTTTTGTGTTGTGCCATGTTTCTCATGAACATCAACCAGACTAAAAAATCCTTACTGCCATCACTCGCTCTGGAGATTCTCCGGGGGGAACACAAGGAGGGCTCCGACAGAAAAAAAGGATTGTATGTGTGCCTCTGTGCTGAGCCCAGGCTGCGGTCTCACATAGAGCTGAGGTGAGCCGGCGTGCACTGAGAGGAGGAGTGAGCACTTTCTGAGTGAGACACTGTTTCGGTGGAGGCTACAGCTGTCGTGGAGAAACACGTTTACTCCCGTTGCGCAGTGAGTGGGCAGAAAACAGCAGAAATTTAAAACGGGCTCTGGCTGAAAAACGAGGGATTTTACCGGACTAGGTCTGCTGAAAAAACATAATTTTAACTGACGTGGCAGACGAGTGTTTTGTGATATTTACTGAACTGCGATGCCAGATGCCATTTAAAACACTGTTTAGAGGTTACTAGCTCGTTCTGTGTGGGGAATGTGTGAAGAGAGGCAGCTGTGAGATCAGCTGATCTGACAGTCTCAGATAAAAACTTTACTTTCAGAGGTGTTTTTTGTATCAAAAACATACATCATCAAAAAACACATACCGTCCCCCTCAAGGATCTGTTACCTGGTGGTGGGGGCCGGCGGAGGAGTGGGGCATGAAGTTGCTGCCACAGCTGTGGAGCGCCTCTGCTGCTGTTGCTGGCCAAGGTGGTCCCTTCAGCAGCCGGACGGGCGAGAGGAGGACTGTGACGTCACCGGATGGTGTACAGTCTCTGAGACCTCCTCGGATCTCTGCGATTTCTCAAGGATGGTCCTGAAGTTGGCCCCGAACAGCGCCTCTGAGGTGATAGGGCCCTCCAGCAGGTCTTTCTGCAGCCTCTCGGACAAGGATGGCGAGAGGCGGAGCCAAGTGGTCCTCTGGATCATGGTCATCCAAGTGGCGATGCAGGACAGGCAGACCGCAGAGGTGGCACATATTTAAGATGACATCAGCAGCTTTGCAGATAGAGCTCTTTGTCTCCTCCAGCAGGTCTGCTTCCTCCAGCCTATTAGAGATGCTGTAGGCCAGCAGGGTGATGTTGTTGTTCGCTGCGGCCATCTGGAATGAGCATTGGTGAGCTCGGTTGAAGACCTTGTCACCATCTGGTCATGCTTCCCTGGAGGGATAGGCTGTTGGTCCATCCTGGAAGCTTTTGCCCCAAGTGCCACCGCCAGGCTTGGCTCGGGGGGGGGGGGGTCGAGGGAAAAACACAGATCGGTGAAACCCTCCACTCTGGAGATTGAGGGGAAGGTAGAGACGGATGTCTTCAGCTTGCCGGGCCCAGCTGCAGCCTCATTCCAGTGTGACATCACAGCTGGACAGCGAGGCCAGATGGGGTCAGGGCAACGAGCCGGGCGGAGCCAACTTTGCTGCCAGATCATCCGATCAGGGCGGAGGGAGGCGAGGGATGGAAAAATTTCTTGTGTTGACATCCTCCTGGATTATGCCGGGAAGCTCCAGAGGAGGGCGCCGACAGCTGGGAGCGGTTTGGTCTCGACGTGGGAAGATCCGAGGTGATTTAGCATCCGCTCGACCGCTCGTCTTCCGTCACTATGCTCTCCAGGAGGGAGGGGGCAGCTCCGCATCACCTATCTTGGAGGAATCATTCGATTCACTGCGTGACTCTGCGTCAAAGAAGGTGGTGGCATTGTCCCGTGCCTAGCGTCCCGTCACAGAAAAAAAACACTCAGCAGAGCTGATGCCAACAACGCCTTTTTCGAGGGAATCATCCGATTCACCGCGAGAAAAAAACACGTTGGAAAAGGCGGTGTCGTCGTCCAGCGAGAAGCGGCCCTCCACGGAAAATCATTCAGTGGGGCTGCTGCTAACATCGCCTTTTTCGAGGAAATCATTCAATTATCACGAGGAAGAAAAAAAAAACGTTAGAAACGGCGATGGAGTTATCCAGTGGGTAGCGGCCCGTCACGGAAAAGCACTCCTCGGCGTTTACCTTGAACAAGGCTGCTCGTGTCTGCTTCTCCTCAGGGGGGAAGAGCTCCCCGGGGCGGCAGGAGGTTGGTGTGGTGGAGACCCAGGCATCCTTAGCAAAGGTTTTTCTGGTCAAAGCTGGACAACTTTTCCTTATTCGTTCTTCTGACAATGCTGGCTGAAGAAAAAATGGGAGCCTAGTACCCAGTCTCACCGTAATTTGTACGGACCGGGGATGAGGCCCACACAGTAGGTGGGCATGGATTAAAGTTTTCAATGCTGCGCTGCACACGTAGGGATAAACCCACTAGCGATAGCCTTAAAGGGCGAAGCCTATACGAAATAGAACTTACTTCTAACCTACAAAGCTCTCAACAACCTGGCTCCATCTTATATTACAGATCTTATTGTTCTATATTTTCCTAACTTTGCTCTCAGGCTGTAGGTTTACTTGTGGTTCCTAGAATTTACAAAAACAGAATAGGATGCAGATCCTTCAGTAATCAGGCTCCACTCCTGTGGAACCAACTACCAATCTCTGTCTGTGAGGAACACATTATCCAGTTTTAAAACTAGGCTTAAGACTTTCCTTTTTGCTAAATCCTATAGTTAGGGTCAGATTGGGTCTCCTGAGCTGTCCCTTAGTTATGCTGCTATAGGCTTAGACTGCTGGAGGACAAACTGACCACAATTTTCACTCTGCTACTGTCTTTACAGGGGCGGCTGTGGATGAGTGGTTAGAGCAGTCGTCCTCCAATGCGAGAGAGATTCGAATCCACCAGAAGTCACATGTCGAAGTGTCCCTGGGTAAGACACTGAACCCCTCATAGCCTCTGATGTGTCTCATCATTGTATGAATGTGATAAAGTTCTGATTAGTCTCTTGAGAATGATTTGTTCAATTAGCTTTGTAGAAATCTAGTAGAGTGCTGTATGAATTGGTAAATGAGGACACAGATTGTAGTGTAAAGAGCTTTGAGTATCTTGAAATAAGATAGAAAGGCGCTATATAAGTACAGTACATTTACCATTTACTTACTCTGCTCAACATTTGTAATTATTTTTTTCTATCCTTAACATGTGGTTTGTTTGTTTTTTGTCTTTCATGTACACCTGGACCTACCATTCTGTGTTCGTCTGTCTCTCCTTGCTGTCCTCTCAAACCAGCCGGTCAAAGTAGATGGCTGCTTGTCCTGAGTCTGGTTCTGCTGGAGGTTTCTTCCTTTTAAAAAGGGAGTTTTTCCTTTCCACTGTTGCCACTGTGCTTGTTCAGGATGGGCAACTGCAACGAAGCCAAGATTCAACTTGTCTGCTGGCCTCCTTAGATAGAGAACTTTACTAATTGGCTTTTATGTAAGTGAATGTTTCTGTAAAGTGCCCTGAGACAACTTTGTAGTGATTTGGTGATATATAAATAAACTGAATTGAATTGAATTTAAATGAAATTATATTTTGCTGGTTTGGTTAGAATTACAGTTTGTTTACATGCTGCAATTTTTGATAACTGTAATTTGAATTTTGGCAGTCTTGGGGCAGCACATTTGATTGAATTGGTCAACCTGTGGTGTTTGGATTTTTCCTCCTTTGATTATGGTTGACACACCTGTTCCAGTTCATGCATAATTTGGAGCATGTTGGTTCACCTCCGTTCCGGTGCACTGTTTTGCATGATGCGCAGGTTTGAGATGCTCTCTTGAGGTAATTTGGGGAAAAGGATTGGACCCTTGGCAGACCAGACTGATTTGGGTGAGTCATTTTTGATTTCCTCTGGATGACTTCTGTGATGGGCAGCACGGTGGCACAACTGGTAGAGCTGCTGCCTCTCAGCAAGCAGGTCCTTGGTTCAAACCCCGGTCCAGAGGCCTTTCTGGGTGGAGTTTGCATGTTCTCTCCGTGCATGCGTGGGTTTTCTCCGGGTGCTCTCGTTTCCTCCCACAGACCAAAAACATGCATGTTAGGCTGATTGGTAACTCTAAATTGTCCCTAGGTGTGAGTGAGAATGTGAATGGTTGTTTGTCTCTATGTGGCCCCGTGATGGACTTGCGACCCATCCAGGGTGTACCCCGCCCCTCGAACAGTGATTGCTGGACATGGGCACCAGCGACCCCCGTGACCCAAAATGGAATAAGCAGGTAAAGATAATGGATGGATGAACCAAGGTGCAACAAAATCAGTATGATCGATCATTATCCACCCCTTGTACAGGAAGCCATGATAAGTGGTCAATAGCCTCCACGGCACCCCCTAGAATATTTTAAAACCTCAGCCCTAAGCCATTTTTTTTACCAATAATTCTGAAACTCTGTGAACATCTGTATCTTCTCAGGACCTATGAAAAAGTCTCTAGGAGCCCTGGTCCAAAACCAACAGGAAGTCAGCCATTTTGGGTCAAAGAGTCATTTTTGGGTGTTTTGAATTGCGAATTTTAACGAACTCCTCCAAGAAATTTGTAAGGATTGCCTTCAAATTTGGTTGATATGCCCTTAACACATTGGAGAGTAAAAGTTATCTAAAGCTTGCGTTTTCGTATATGTTAAAGGGGCGTGGCCAGGTATCGAAATTTTGATAAATGCCATAAATTTCCAAACACTATAACTTTAACATTGAAAGACCGAAATGCACAAAACTTGGCATGACTCATCCATGTTGGATGCCCGACGATCCACTGTGGTGTGGTCATATTTTGACATAATCAAAGCCCCACCTCCTCAGAACAGGAAGTCACTTTTTTATTGGAATCCTCCTTCTCTGACAGTTAGTAAGGTTAGTAGTTAGTAGGAGATATCATATTTCTCCGGTTTAGCTTCTCTCCATTGGCTACCTGTCAAATCCAGAATAGAATTCAAAATCTTACTTCTAACCTACAAAGCTCTCAACAACCTGGCTCCATCTTATATTACAGATCTTATTGTTCCATATTTTCCTAACAGACCACTTCGCTCTCAGACTGCAGGTTTACTTGTGGTTCCTAGAGTTTACAAAAACAGAATGGGAGGCAGATCTTTCAGTTATCAGGCTCCTCTCTTGTGGAACCAACTTCCAATCTCTGTCCGTGAGGCTGACACGTTATCCAGTTTTAAAACTAGGCTTAAGACTTTCCTTTTTGCTAAATCCTATAGTTAGGGTCGGCTTGGGTTTCCTGAGCTGTCCCTTAGTTATGCTGCTATAGGCTTAGACTGCTGGAGGACAAACTGACCACAATTTTCACTCTGCTACTGTCTTTACTTACTGTGCTCAACCTGTTTTGTATTTGTAATTATTTTTTCTATCCTTAACATGTGTTTTATTTTTGTCTTTCAGATACACCTGGACCTATACCTGGACCTACCATTCTGTGTTCGTCTGTCTCTCCTTCCTGTCCTCTCAACCAGCCGGTCAAAGCAGATGGCCGCTTGTCCTGAGCCTGGTTCTGCTGGAGGTTTCTTCCTTTTAAAAGGGAGTTTCTCCTTTCCACTGTTGCCTCTGTGCTTGCTCAGGATGGGAGACTGCAACGAAGCCAAGATTCAACTTGTCTGATGGATTCCTTAGATAGAAAACTTTACTAATTGGCTTTTATGTATGTGAATGTTTCTGTAAAGTGTCCTGATACAACTTTGTTGTGATTTGGCGCTATATAAATAAACTGAATTGAATTGAATTGACACCCTTGACCTAATCAGGATGATCCTGTGTTAGAAGACATATAACAAATTGGGATGAATTGCTTTAAATGGCAAACAGTTTACGAAGGAGGATGTGGGTGTGGTGGCGTGACGAATTATGAAGTGATGATGGTGCAATACGTTTGGCTATAAATTCCACAGATTTGGGCCGAGGTGCACCAAAATCACTATGATCAATCATTATGCACCCTTCAAACAGGAATCCATAAGTGGCCAATAGCCTACACAGTGCCACCTACTTTTTTCCTAGAGTTATAGCTCACTAATACATCATCCCATATTCAGAAACTCATAAAATTTTACACAAAAATCTCCCCCGCGAGAAATTTTCGTATTTTAATGGAATCAAAAGTGGGCGTGTCCAAACTGCTTTACTGCGCCCCCTAACGTGAGATATGACAACTGGTAAGTCTAAGAAAGCTGAAATTTGGTACATAGGTAGAAACACACACACACACCCTGAATCAAGCAAAAAAGTCTCTTGGAGGTATGCCCTAAACCCAACATGAAGTCGTCCATTTTGGGTCAAAGGGTCATTTTTGGCAGATTTTAACTTTTCATACATGGCGAATTTGAACAAGCTCATCCTAGGCATTTTGCTCAATCGGTTTCAAACTTGGCCATTTTGGTCAAAAGGTATGGGGGACGCAAAGTTATCAAAACAGTGCAAACTGAACCATGCTAAAGGGGCAGACCAGACCTCAAAGCTTGACATCTCGCCATGAAAAACGAAACGCTAATAGCTCCTACAAGAAAACTGTCTGAGACATCAAACCTTCAGTGATTGATCCACATCAGGTCCCCTGCAAGACTGAATGGTCAAATCATGACGTCACTTAAGCTACACCCACTGACAAAAGGAAGTGTAAAGTTTTACCTTGAACGGTCCCTATCTGACCCCTGTCACCTGATCAGCATGAGTGTGTCCAGTGACCAAAGACATGTTAGTGTAACTTGCTTTCCAACACTGACAGTTTGGGGTGGAGCATGTGGGCGCCGCAACGAAGCGAAGTAAGACGTAATGCCGTTGCCATACATTTAGCTCTAAATTCCACAGATTTGAACCAAGATGCACCAAAATCAGTCTGATCCATCATTATCTACCCCTTGAACAGGAAGCCATGATAATTGGCCAATAGCCTCCTCAGCGCTCCCTAGAATATTTTAAAACCTGAGTACCAAGCCATTTTTTAACTGATAATTCTGAAACTCGGTGAAAATCTGTATTGTCTCAGGACCTATGAAAAAGTCTCTTGGAGCCCTAGTCCTAAACCAACAGGAAGTCAGCCATTTTGGGTCAAAGGGTCATTTTTGGGCGTTTCTAATGGCTAATTTTAACGAACTCCTCCTAGGGATTTTGAGTGTTTGCCTTCAAACTTGGTTAATATGCCCTTAACACATTGGGGAGTAAAAGTTATCAAAAGCTTGCGTTTTCGTTTATGTTAAAGGGGCGTGGCCAAGCCTCAAATTTGCGGTTCACAACATAAATGTCACGGTCAGCGGCCCCCGCTGCCCCCCCATCTGCCAAGCCTCT
>NC_056517.1:19723081-19728014 GCF_014905685.2 Nematolebias whitei
CTCACTCATCTCTCTGCAATTGGGTTCCAACATTGAGGATCGTGACAATAAATTTACAAACGCTATAACTTTCACATTGAAAGACTGAAATGCACCAAACTTGGCATCACTCATCCCTGTTGGATACGCGATGATCCACTGTGGTCATATATCATGAAAGCACCGCCCCCTCCGAACAGGAAGTCTAATTTTTACTTGGAATGCTCCCTCTTTGACACCATTGGCCTAAACAGGATAAGCCTGTGTTAGAAGACGGATAAGATGTTTTGACTTGATTTAAAGTGCAAACCATTTTTGCTGGAGGATGTGGGCGTGGCGAATCAAGAAGTGACGCCGTTGCAATACATTTGGCTCTAAAATACACAGATTTCAGCCAAGGTGCATCAAAATCACTATGATCGACCATTATCCACCCCTTGAACAGGCAGTGTTTCCCCTACCATTATTCAAGAGGGGCGCCCCACCCCGTCAACAGAACCGAGCGCCCAATCTACCGAACTCTACCCCCAACCCCAAACACCTGTCGGCACTGACGTCACTCTAAACTAGCGGCTCGCAATGCACGTGCACTAGCTAAAAAGCGAAAGGCAGCCTCTTCCTTCATGCAGAACCCTCACGCTGAACGCACCACCGCCACTCGAAAAGTGTCGGTACAAACAGCGCACGGCTCAGATGTGCGTCTGTCTCTCCCCCCCACTGACACCCCCGCTTGCCAAAAAAATAATAAAAAACTGTTGGTTCAGACAGCGTGCAGCTGAGATATGTCTCAGTCTCTCTCCTCCCACACACCCTGCTCTAAAACTGTCAGTACAAACGGCACGCGGCTGTCTCTGTGTCCCCCAAAACTGTTGGTTTAAACAGCGCGCTGCGCAACTTAGGACGGGTCTCTGTTCAAGCCTCCCCACCCCCCCACCCCGACAAAAATCCCTGACGAGATGAGTGCCCCGCCATGGCAAGTTATCTAGGGGAAACACTGACAGTTATCAATAAAAAGTGGCCAATAGCTTCCACAATGCCACTGTAGTGAACTAAGCCTCCGGTCAAGACCTGCCTCTGAAGACCTTCATGGGACAGGAACTGTTATTTCATTGATTTGAATCCAGAAATACAAATTAGCTCATCCAGAGACTTTCTAATTGTATCCTGAACTAATCAATTGAAAGAACACTCTCTTTTTTATATTATCATTACTATTTTACAATGTCTTGATAATCAAAGTGTGTTTAGTTCATATCATTTTAAATGTTGAAATGAACCACTCATTTTAAATCAACTGTGAAATAGTATTAATGATTTTTAATCCTCATTCAAAGTAGAAATCAAGTTAAATGTCTGTTACAAAGTAATTATGCATTTTTGATCTTCTGTCTGAAATGAGAGAGTGATGTCGGTCAAAAGTCGGAGACAGTCACAAACAAGTTTATTGGAACGAACTGTCATGTTTTTAAACCTCTCAGACAAAAACAAGAAAACTGGCACCTGTAAGTCTGTCATTTCTCCAAAACATTTCTCTGTCTGTTCCTAAACATCTCCGCTGTTTTTCTGACTTGTAATGACCCTCTGACGTCACTAAAACCACACCCCTGTTGGTTCTTTCAACCAATCAGGACGTCCCAAAAGTGACCGGAAGCAGAACTCTTTAAAAGTCGACACTTCCTAGTTCCAGGGAGAACAGAAGTTCCGAAAGTCGGGAACAGAAGTTCCGAAAGTTCTGAAGTGCTGGAGTTATTTGGGAGTTCTTCCGAGTCTAGTTGGGATTATGGAATCTTCCACATCTGAGTGGAACCGCTGACAGACTCACAGCTCATGTGAGTCCACCCGGGAGGTGAGCGTGTTGTTGAACGGAGTACCGTCACTACTTCAGACGATTCTTAGCCATCCTAAGGAGACGCTGAAAGGTAGCATTGAAATGGAACTCCTTACCGGAGCTGACCTATCTTCTGCAAAGGTAACGAGTCGCTTCACTACCGAGTGTACCAGGGCTGAGCTGGGGTCGGCTGAAGGGTGCAATTCCTCGTCAACACACTTTCCCTCATCCATCTTTTCTCTCCATTCAAACTCCTTCATTCCCCATCTTTAAAACTCTTCTATCTTGCCAGTAATTAATCCAGATATCTTCAGAAATGTCTGTTGTTTTTATTAAGTAAAACGTGCCAAGTTTTATTAATCAGAGCCGATAGCATAATCAAGTGTACAATGTTTGATGTTAAATTTTGATTCTGTTAATAAATGACCACATTTATTTTGATGGGTCAAAGAAAATGGACGTCTCATGTCACTGATTAGACCGTCTCCAACACAGTACCTCTGTCACAT
The DNA here is from genome assembly GCF_014905685.2 of Nematolebias whitei. Classification (NCBI taxonomy): domain Eukaryota; kingdom Metazoa; phylum Chordata; class Actinopteri; order Cyprinodontiformes; family Rivulidae; genus Nematolebias; species Nematolebias whitei. Next base: position 19,725,398 of record NC_056517.1, read on the forward strand.
ATCTGTCAAGTAGCTCGAAAAAGTGAGAACCCGTTATTAAATATTGATTGTAGTGGAGCTCCTAAGCTAACTGAAGCTAACCTAGCTCGACATCACTACAACACCTACATTATTCCTACAGTTATAGCTCACTGATACATCATCCGATCAAAACCAAATTTGATGTGCATGATCAGTGAGCACTTCTAGACACATTGATATTGTTGTTTAACATATGACTCTAGTGCGCCCCCTAGATTATTCAAACAATTATATCTCAAGGATACATCATCCAATATGTACCAGATTTATTGTGCATGATCAGTGAGCACTTCTAGACATATTGGTATTGTTCTTTAACATTTGACTCAAGTGCGCCACCTAGATTCTTCCAACAGTTATATCTCAGTGATACATCATACTATCAGCACCATATTTTGGTGTGTCATTAGTGAGCACTTCTAAACAATTGGTATTGTTGTTTTACTTTTGACTCCAGTGCGCCCCCTACATTATTCAAACTGTTATATCTCAGTGATACATAATCTGATCTATACCACATTTTAGGTGCGTCATCTGTGAGCATTTCTAGACGCATTGGTATTGTTCTTTAACATTTGACTCAAGTGTGCCCCTTAGATTATTCAAACTTTTATAACTCAATGATATATTATCCGATCTGCACCAGATTTCTGTGCATAATTATTGAGCACTTCTAGACACAATGGTGTTGTTGTTTAACTTTTGACTCCAGTGTGCCCCCTAGATTATTCCAACAGTTATATCTCTGTGAAATATCATCCAATATGTACGATATTTATTGTGCATGATCAGTGGTCACAAAAGCCCCTTATCCACAGGGCCTTTTGGGGCACCTATGTAACCAGTTCGGGCCGATTGCGTAGTTTCTCCACAGTGCCTTCAGCAGTGGAACCTGCACGATTTTTGGGATCTACTTCTCTGGGGTCCCAGGTCTGGTTCTTGCTGGGTCCAGATGTGACATCAGCGCACTGTCGGTCACTGATTAGTCAGGGAGAGGAGACACTGGATCTTTCAAAAACTTTTCACAACACCGATCCGCCATTTGCAATTTCTCGGACAGGAGTAGCAGCTGGACCTATTTTAAAGATTTTTAAAACAATAATGACAACACCGTGGTGTAATGCTGAAGTGCTGGCATTTTTTTGTGCTTGCTGGCTGACGACAAAATTCAGAGCGAGCTAGATGGAGCTCCGCCGGTCTACCCGGGTCCTCTCCACCGGAGCGTTGGAGCCGGGCAGGGTGTCATCTCCTCAAGCTAAAAGTTATCTGTGGAAGTAAGTAAAAAGTGAAATTTACCATTATGTTTTTGTGCATTGAAAACTGCATAAATGGTGAAAGTCTGTTTTCTTCGAGAGCTAAGTAGTAGAGAAGCTAGCTGGCTGTAGTTAGCATGTAGATTTGTGTAGCTTCTAATCACAATATACTAGCGGCAATAGATATCGCAGGGATATGAATTTTATGTCATATCAAACATCCCAGTCAAATGTTAGATACAATAGGAATGTGGACAGACCGACCAGCTGGCAAAAAGTCCACAGTCCAAAAACATGCATGTTAGGCTGATTGGCAACTCTAAAATTGTCCCTAGGTGTGAGTGAGAGAGTGAATGGTTGTTTGTCTCGTTTGTCTATATGTGGCCCTGTGATGGACTTGCGACCCGTCCAGGGTGTACTCCGCCCCTCGCACAGTGATTGCTGGACATGGGCACCAGCGACTCAGGCTGGATGTCTTCCTGCCTGGCTGTGGTCTGTTGATTGGCTGGGGTTCTGGGCTGTGGGGGGCTGTGGGTGGGGGGGCTTTTGCTCAGGTGGATCTGCACTGCTGGCCCGGGGGTGTCTGGGCATGTTAGGCGTGTGCCCTCCCTTGCATGGGGTGCTCTCATTGTGGGTGTTACTGTGGTGGACTGGTCGGTCCTTTTGTGGAGGTGGGGGTGCGCTCTTGGTCATCGTGGTGCACTGTTTGCGGCTGTTCAGGCACTCCTGGCTGATTGTCGCTGCTGGAGTTTGGTGGCTTCTTTGGTTGGGGGGCTGGGTGTTGAGCTGGGGGATCGGGTTAGGGGTCTGGATGATCTCAGGGGGGCTTGGGTCGCTGGCCCGGGTTCTGGTCGGTCCTCGGGGCTATGTGCCGGTCCGTGGCCTGGGTCCTTGGTGGTGAGGCTGCCTCCTGCTCCTGGATGAATGCACTGGAGCCTCCCTCCCCTGGTGGATCTCGGAGAATGGGGGTGCCTATTGGGGTCAGTGGGGGAGCTGGCCCCCTGGGAGGGCATTGCCACCTCAGCTGTTCCTCCCCATCCCGACATCTTCCTCCACCCACTCCATCACACCACCACTCAAGCAGGGCCTTGGGGTTCAGGTGCACTACTGAGCTGCGGGGAGGATCCTCCATCTCCGTGGTTCATGGAGACCTGGGCCCCAATTTTATCAAACAACCTAGACACTCGTATATAACATTCTCACGACACATGCATATATAGGGTCTGGAGTGGGCACATGGTGGCATATAGGGGGTGGGATGTGTAATCATTCTCACTTCCGGGACCTGTGCCCACTCTCATATGTAGCATGTAGACATTTAAGGTTCTGGGCGGGGGGGGGGG
>NC_056517.1:19728114-19732773 GCF_014905685.2 Nematolebias whitei
TGGGGTCTGGGCTGTGGGTGGGTATTGGGCCTTTGGGGGTGATTGGGGGTGGGCTGGTGCTCCGGTTCTCCCTGGATTGTTTGGATCCTTTTATCAGGGTTCCTGGTTCTGATGGCCAGCCCTTTGGCTGGGGTGGCTGCCGGGTTCTGGCAGGAGGTCAGCTGTGGTTGTGTGTGTGTGGTTGTTGGTAGTGCGTGGCGGCGGTCGGGGGCATGGCTTCACTTCGACGAAGTGCTGGCTGGTCGCCATGATGTGACATTCACGGTGCGGGGTGCTGTGTGTGTGTGTGTGTGGGGGGGGGGGGTGCATGGGTGGCATGCCGGGGCTTCTCCGGGCCTGTGGTGTGGGGCTTTAGGGATGCAGTGGTGCGCTGGGCCGGTCTTCCTCGGCTGCTGCTCCCTGCTGCTCTGGCCCCCGGCCTGGGGCCGGCTTGCGGTCACTGTTGGGCAGGTGGGGCACATGGACAGCCCAACAGAGGCTCTGTTGGGCTGTCTCTGTGTGCCTGTTTGTCTCAGGTTGGGTTTTGGGTGGCCCCCCTCTCTTGGACCAGTTTTGGCTCCCCATTTGGTGGGTCGTGCTTCCCCCCGGTGGTGGGCCCCCCTGCTGCCGGTGCATTGGCGGCTCTCACCAGCTGGGGCTGGGTGGTGGGGTGTGTGTAGGCCCGCCCTGGTGGCTGCCTGCGGGGGCCTGGGTGTCCTGGCTCTTTCGGGCCTCTGTTGGAGGGTGGTATGACCTCAGGACTCAGGGCTTGGTGTCCATGGCCGAATCCACTCTGGAAGGGCAGGTTGCTGGCGGGGCCTGTTGACTCATCGCAACGGCCTCCTGGGGGTTTCTGCATTGTGGTTGCTGGGGATCGCCCGGGGCTTCCCTTTGCTTCTCTCTCTGGGGGGGTGCGGGTGTCCCTGTTGGGGGACTACCGGAGTTCTGGGCTTGGGGGCCGCTGTGTGTCTGTGGTTCCGGGCTTCCCTGTGTTACCTTCGTGTCCTACGGGGACGGGTTTATGGGTCCCCACATCCACTATTGAACATTTTTATGAGAAACCTTATAGTGATAAGCATGCTCACACAGGTGTTTAGATTCAGGTGTTTATCAGATACACACTCAGTTGGGTTGTGGTGGCCATCAAATATATATTGTATTACCATGTAATGTATAAAATACTTTTTAATGATGTTATAACTATCATTATATAAGTTGTTTGTTGTTGTGGTTTCTTGGTTTTGTCGGGGGTTTTTTTCTCTCTTTCCGCAGGTCTAGAGGCAGACTTCAATGATGTTGATTTGTGTTCTCTTTATCCCTCTCTCTCTCCTCTATTCCTATCTCCTTCTTTACATTTTAACTCTTCTCTCACTTTTCTGCTTTGTTATCTTCTTTGTTTTCCGTCCCTATTTCCGTTACATCTGAAAGAAACCCAAAGCATATTCTATCCATCCATCCATCCATCCATCCATTATCTTTACCCGTTTATTCCATTTTGGGTCACGGGGGTCGCCGGTGCCCATGTCCAGCAATCACTGTGCGAGGGGCGGGGTACACCCTGGACAGGTCGCAAGTCCATCACAGGGCCACATAGAGACAAATGAGACAAACAACCATTCACTTTCTCACTCACACCTAGGGACAATTTAGAGTTACCAATCAGCCTAACATGCATGTTTTTGGTGTGTGGGAGGAAACCGGAGCACCCGGAGAAAACCCACCCAAACTCCACCCAGAAAGGCTCCCCGGACCGGGGTTTGAACCAAGGACCTGCTCGCTGAGAGGCAGCAGCTCTACCAGTTGTGCCACCGTGCTGCCCAAGCATATTCTAATAAAATTAAATTTATATATCAAGTGGAACATTAAGGCCAGCCATAATGCTCTGCTTGTGAAAGTAAATCTGTTGGGCATCACTTTGACACTCAGACAATAATTCTAAGTGTCACAATGCCGGACAGGACGGGGGGGGAAGAAAAAATAATAATTGCGGGACACAGGAGCTTATGACTCGTATATTGTAAAGTCAGTGTTGCTGTTCTCATCAGTCTGATATGGGCGATTACATCCTTACTCGTGGGATGGGTCTGACCACTCTTCCTGTTCCTTTGCACACTCATGTTGGACTGTGAGCTTTTTCAAGGTGAAGTTTTAGTTGGAGTGCATCCAGCGTTGCCCATTGATGGAGTTCACTTTATTCTGGGTAATGGTTTGGCTGGCAGCAGAGTTTGGGTAGATGTTCCTTCTTTACTTGTTGTAACACATTTTCCACTTGAAACAGTGCATGATGACCGCACCACTGAAGTGTCTGCCTGTGTAGTCACACGTGCTGTGGCCAAGGTTGATAGTGATATACCTCCTGATCAGAAAGATAAATTGGATTTGCAGATTCCATCTTTGAAAGAGTTTCCGCTGACATCCCAACATTTTTCAGTCAGGTCATATGGACAGTTTCTTTTTTTTTTGTGCTGAAATGTTTTGCCTTCGATCCGGAAGGCTTCATTAGTCAAGGAAACACACAACAAAACTGATTCTTCCCTCAACAGCTTACTCCAAAGTGGAACAAACCAGTATTGTTTGTGATAAGATGGTCTCTTTGGTACGGCCCCTCCTCCATTAACGGCCCTCTTCCTTGTTGACAGTTGTGTCAAACTGGTTGAAAACAACAAAGTCCATGCTCAATAATCCAGGTATACAATCCAATATTTTTCAGTCAGGTCATATGGACAGTTTCTTTTTTTTTGTGCTGAAACTTTTCAGCTTCGATCCGGAAAGCTTCATCAGTCAAGGAAACGCACAACAAAACTGATTCTTCCCCAACAGCTTACTCCAGTTTGACACGACTGTCAACAAGGAAGAGGGCCGGCAATGGAGGAGGGGCCGTACCAAAGAGACCATCTTATCACAAACAAAACTGGTTTGTTCTACTTTGGAGTAAGCTGTTGGGGGAAGAATCAGTTTTGTTGTGTGTTTTCTTGACTCATGAAGCCTTCCAGATCAAAGGCGAAACGTTTCAGCACAAAAAAAAAGAAACTACCCAGATGACCTGACTGAAAAATGTTGGATTGTATACTTGGATTATTGAGCATGGACTTTGTTGTTTCCTCTGACAGTTTCACAGAATGTGCTCATGTGTTGCATGAGCAGCAGAATGGTCCAAGTTTAAAAGAGTTATTTGATCATGTCTTGACTGGAACTGATAGAAATAGTGCAGCTTGTGGTTATATGTTGCATAATGGGCTATTGTTTCAAAAATGGGTCATTAGTAGATGACAATATTGTGGGAGATGCCATTTTTCAGTTGGTAGTGCCAACTACGTTTCGGCAAATGGTTCTCAACGTGGCACATGATGAAAGTGGCCATTGTGGAGTAAAAACACATTTAAAAGTCTTAAAATATTTATTTTGGCCTCATGTTAATGAGATGTTGCAGCTTAAATTTGAAGTTGTCATGTGTGTCAGCTGGCAGGAAAGCCTAATCAGTCTATTAAACCAGCACCATTACAACCCATTTCAGTGATAACAGAACCTTTTGAACATCTTATCCTTGACTGCATTGGTCCTTTGCCACCCTCCAAATCTGGAAACAAGTATTTACTGACTGTGATGTGTCAAAGTACTAGCTTATCCACTGAGATCAATAACAACCAAGGCAGTGGTGAAAGCATTAACTCAGTTTATTTTGGTGTTTGTTATTCCTAAAACAATACAAAGTGACCAGGGCTCAAATTTTTCTTCACACATGTTTGCAGAAGTGATAAAAGTTCTGCACATAAATCATAATCAGTCATCAGCTTATCATGCCCAAAGCCAAGGTGCTTTGGAAAGGTTCCACCGGACCCTTAAATCTCTTTTGCGTAAGTATGGCATAGAGCTGGCTGGAGCTTGGGAAGAGGGCTGACCATGGCTGATTTTAGCTGCAAGAGAGGCAGTCCAGGAAAATACAGGCTTTAGTACTGTTAAAGACGGGAGCTGGCTGCGGGCCACCGGACCCAGAAACCACCTCCAGCCCACGTCTTTCCCCCCGGCTCGAATCTCCCTCAGAAGTGGCAACTCACAATATCAATAAATCAAGGAAACATGAATTAAGTTTTATCAATTATATTAAAATCAAGGTAGGAAAAGGTTACAGTTCACATCGCTGGTCTCTCTGGTCTATGACGCGTTCACAAAATACGAAAGAAACATGAATTAAGTTTTATCAATTATATTAAAATCAAGGCAGGAAAAGGTTACAATTCACAGCGCTGGTTTCTCTGGTCTATGACGCGTTCACAAAACCCAGAAGAGCCCTGATGTCCCGTGTCATTACTCCTTGACTGGTATTGAAATCCCAGGGAGACTCTCTTAAAGCTGCTGGCCAAGTTTAACCCAGTCAGAACTGGGTCATAATTTCATTATAATCCCATCTCTGATCAGATCAAAACCATAGGACCAGTCTAGATAAGAAATATCCAACAACTCCCCCTGGTCAAGGGACCCTAAAACTGTAAGGATCCAGCCCTGCACCCTGCCTTTCTCTCTCCATCACTCCTAATTGGCTCCAGCTGCAGATGATCAGCTCTACACCCAGGAGGAGTATAAGAAGTTTCAGGAACCACTCTGCAGGCGCTGGGACATTGCCTACCAACGGTAGTAGTGTTCTGGCCAATATTCAGTGATATTAGTAAATACTAATATTGT
>NC_056517.1:19737773-19757369 GCF_014905685.2 Nematolebias whitei
TCTGCGCTTCCTCAGAGTTTTGGATCTAATTGTACCTGCCCTGCCTGAGTTTCCACATGAACTGTGACTCCTCCTGCCTAGCTACAGTTGCTGGATGCCTTCCACCACTTGCCTCTATCTACTTGTTTGCTTCACCTTGTGCCACTGGACATCTTCAGGATAATACCTTCACCTGCTTCACTCCGTAAGAATAAATCTACAAGATATATTCCCATTCAATCGCAGCCCTCTAAATCATCACTCTCTCTCCAGGTGTTCCCGTTCCCCTGATTCATATTGTATATATCACCCACTTGTAAATAAACACTTTAAACTATTATCTGAGTCCTGGTCTCTGTTCAGTTTCTGGTCTTTCATTCTGGGTACACCGCAATCGTTACAAAAACAGGGTTCCCTCAAATAAACTGAGTTCAATACCGCCAGATAAGCAAGCAATTAATAATCTTTCCTCTCCTTATTCGACCTGGTGGCCCAGGGCTCCCCCAGGAGCACCATATTGATACCGAGCTTAGTGCGGAACCCGATCGACATAGTCAACTGCAGCCCAGAGCTCCTGAGCTCAAGCGATCCGCCAGCCTCAGCCTCCCAGTAGCTTGGATTACAGGTGCGCGCCACCACACCCGGCAACCACCTCCAGCCCACGTCTTTCCCCCCGGCTCGAATCTCCCTCAGAAATGGCAACTCACAATATCAGTAAATCAAGGAAACATCAATTAAGTTTTACCAATTATATTAAAATCAAGGCAGGAAAAGGTTACAATTCACAGCGCTGGTCTCTCTGGTCTGTGACGCGTTCACAAAACCCAGAAGAGCCCTGATGTCCCGTGTCATTACTCCTTGACTGGTATTGAAATCCCAGGGAGACTCTCTTAAAGCTGCTGGCCCAGTTTAACCCAGTCAGAACTGGGTCATAATTTCAAACAGTTTAGTTTGTAGATTTTTTTTAGTAGGATTGTTTTTTGGTCCAGTGATCCTCTGTGGGGTCACTGTCTTTATGGGTGGGGGTGTGACGACCCTGTCAGGCGAATGACTGGTGAGCAGAGTGCAGCAGGTAATTATTGGGAACACCCGAGTTACTGGCTCAGCCCAGTATAAAGAGAGAAGTGTTGTGTTGCTCAAGGAGGAGGACATTAGGCCTGTCCTCTCTCCTTGCTTGCTGGTCTTCCTTGGGTTATGGTTTGTCTTGGTTATGCTGATCTGTTGTCTGGGTTTATTAGGCCCAAGCAGCGAAGCAATGCGAAGGCCTATTGTAATCGCTCTGTTCAGGCCCGAGCTACAATTTTTTCCACAAAATGAATTGGCGTTTTGGGGGCCTTAACATAACCCAAAAGTCACCAAATTTGACGGACGCATCAGGACTGGTGAAAAATTACGTATTTTAAGGGCGTGGCAAAAATCGCAACAGAAACGGCTCAAGAGCGCCACCTAGAAATTTTCAAAATACCCTCTGCATTAGCCTTAGTTTGTCGTAGAAACATGAAATTTTGTAAGATTGTCCTATCCGCCAAGATGCACAGAAAACCCTCTGGCACCAACGTTGAACGATTAAAGATAAGGCGGCCATTTTGGAATGCCGTCCCAATTTGCACACCTTTTTGACGTTTACAGCCTCCGCATTTGAACAAACTCGTACTAGAGATTTCGCTCAATCGGTTTCAAACATGCCCATTTTGGTCAAAAGGCATGGTGGACGCAAAGGTATCTAAATCGTTCGTTTCGGAGCATGCTGAAGGGGCGGGGCCAGACCTCAAAGTTTGACATCTCGTCATGAAAAACGACATGCTAATAGCTCCTACAAGAAAACTGTCTGAGACATCAAACCTTCAGTGATTGATCCACATCCGGTCCCCTGCAAGACTGAATGGTCAAATCATGACATAACTTAAGCCACGCCCCTTGACAACAGGAAGTGTAAAGTTATACGTTGAACGATCCCTATCTGACCCCTGTTACCTGATCAGCATGATAGCGTGTCCAGTGACCTAAGACATGTTGGTGTAACTTGCTTTCCAACAGTGACAGTTTTAGATAGAGCATGTGGGTGGCGCGGCGTGGCGAAATAAGACGTAACACCGTCGCCATACGTTTGGCTCTAAATTCCACAGTTTTGAACCGAGGTGCACCAAAATCAGTATGATCAATCATTATCCACCCCTTGAACAGGAAGCCATGATAAGTGGTCAATAGCCTCCACAGCGCCCCCTAGAATATTTTAAAAACTCAGCCCCAAGCCATTTTTGGACAGATAATTCTGAAACTCTGTGAACATCTGTATCTTCTCAGGACCTATAAAAAAGTCTCTTGGAGCCCTGGTCCTAAACCAACAGGAAGTCGGACATTTTGGGTCAAAGGATAATTTTTGAGTGTTTCTAATTGCAAATTTTAACAAACTCCTAGGAATTTTGAAGGATTGCCTTCAAACTTGGTTGATATGCCCTTAAGACATTGGAGAGTAAAAGTTATCTAAAGTTAGCATTTTTGTTTAGGCTAAAGGGGCGTGGCCAGGACTCAAAATTTCACTTCACGCAATTAATTTCCAAACACTATAACTTTCACAATGAAAGACCGAAATGCACAAAACTTGGCATGACTCATCCCTGTTGGATGACCGACGATCCACTGTGATCATATTTTGACGTAATCAAAGCCCCACCCCCTCGGAACAAACGGGCGCGGGACGGTAGCGTGAGCGTTCTCGATGGCGACCGGGAAGAGTTGCTGGAGTTCCTGCGGTCGCCGTAAGGCCACAGCGGCGCTTCGCTGCGAGGGCCTTCAACGCTGCTTGCAGCTTTAATTTTAACTTGGAATGCTCCCTCTTTGACACCATTGACCTAATCAGGATGATCCTGTGTTAGAAGACAGATAATATGGTCTGACTTCATGTAAAGTGCAAACCGTTTTTGCTTGAGGATGTGAGTGTGGCGGCGTGACGAATTAAGAAGCGACACCGTTGCAATACGTTTGACTCTAAATTGCACAAAGTTCAGCCGAGGTGCACCAAAATCACTATGATCGATCATCATCCGCCCTTGAACAGGTATCCATGATAAGTGGCGAATAGCCTCCACAGTGCCACCTACATTATTCCTACAGTTATAGCTCAGTGATACAACATCCGATCTGAAACAGATTTATTGTGTGTCATCAGTGAGGACTTTTAGACACATTGATATTGTGGTTTAACATATGACTTAGTGTACCCCAAAGATTATTCAAACTGTTATATCTCAATGATATATTATCCGATTTGCACCTGATTTTTTGTGTGCGATCAGTGAGCACTTCTATATACATTTGTGTTGTTATTTAACATTTGACTCGAGTGCGCCCCCTACATTATTCCAAAAGTTATTTCTCAGTGATAGATCAGACGATTGGAACCAGATTTTTTATGCATAATCAGTGACCACGTCTAGACACATTGAAATTGTTCTTTAACATTTCACTCAACGCCTCTTAGATTATTCCAACAGTTATATCTCAGTGTTACATCATCCAATCTGACCCAGAATTTTTGTGCATAATCAGTGAGCACTTATAGACACATTGGTATTGTTCTTTAACATTTGACTCAAGTGCGCCCCCTACATTATTCCAAGAGTTATATCTCAATGAAATTTCATCCGATCTGCACCAGATTTTTGGTACGTCATTAGTGAGCACTTCTACACACACTGGTATTGTTGTTTAACTTTTGACTCAAGTGCACCACCTATATTATTACAACAGTTATATCTCAGTGAAATATCATCCAATATGTACCAGACTGTTTGTGCGTGATCAGTGAGCACTTATAGACACATTGATATATTTATTTAACATTGGACTCAAGTGCACCCCCTACATTATTCCAACAGTTATATCTCAGTGATACATCATCCAATCTGAACCTAAGTTTTTGTGCTTCATCAGTGAGCACTTGTAGACGCACTGGTATTGTTGATTCATGACATCACTTAAGCCCCACCTATTCAGAGAAAAAACTGTCAAGTATTGGATTCCTTAGATAGAGAACTTTACTAATTGGCTTTTATGTATGTGAATGTTCCTGTAAAGTGCCCTGAGACAACTTTGTTGTGATTTGGTGCTATATAAATAAACTGAATTGAATTGATCTTCCAGCTTCGCACTGTGTAAGATATTAGACTGAAACTTTGTTCGCTAACTGTTGATTACCACACATGACATGTTGAAAAGCATAAAGAAAGTGCTTGACAAACATTCGCAACAAAACAGGAAGTCATCCATAACTCCTGTCTGGAAGGTCAGATTTCGCCTATACTTGCAAGACCTGCAACTGGACAAGTAACGACATGGACGGAGGGCGATGTCAAAGATTCGGGAAATGCGCCCTGTGGTGAATGCGTGCGGGATTGGCACAAGAGCGTTCGCAATTGCGACTGGGTGGACTAGCTGGAGCTCACGAGGTCGCAGTAAGGCCGGAGCGGCGCTTTGCTGCGAGGGCCTCCAATGCTGCCTGCAGCTTTAATTTAGTTTTGACTTGGCCTGCTTGGTTAGTTTATTTGGTCAGCTTATTTGGTTTGGTTTGGCTTGGTCAGTCTTGTTAATTCAACTTCTTTTTTACAGGTTTGAGTTCTCCATCTGGTCTTTAAATTTTACAATAAATATTTATAAAACCATATTTTGTGTCCTTTTCCCTCTTTTTTATCGCAACCTCAGAGCCAAGTTGTGACAAGTCTGATTTGTATTTGGACTCTTTTGTCCTGTTGAGCTCTCTGAATTGTCAAAAAATAATAACCTAATCCAAACCATCCACATGTCTGCTAGATCCCATCCCAACCAGACTGTTTAAAGAGGTAGTTCCCCTAATTAATGTCCACATTTTGGATCTATTTAATTTGTCTTTAATGAATGGTTATGTACCACAGCTCTTTAAGGTTGCTGTAATTAAACATTTACTTAAGAAGTCTGACATTGAATCAGAAATTCTGGCCAACTATAGACCTATATCTAACCTAACTTTCATCTCAAAAATTCTAGAGAAAATATTTGCACATCAGTTGCGTGAACATCTACAAAGAAATAATCTTTTTTTAAAGATTTTCAGTCAGGGTTTAGAGCTCATAATAGCACAGAAACAGCACTAGTAAAAGTCACTAATGATATTCTCATGGCCTCAGACAATGGACTTGTGTCTATACTGGTCCTGTTAAACCTCAGTGCTGCATTTGATACAGCTGATCACAATATTTTACTACAGAGGTTTGAATATGATATTGGGATTACAGAAACCACTCTAAAATGGTTCAAATCATATCTATGTGATAGATTCTGTAAGGGTCTCACTGCCTGCAGCCTGCCTTGCTGACGGCCGCTGATTACCAACACCTGGCGGCCATCAGCCTGATGAGCCTCTCCATCTACAAAAGGCTGCAACCCAGTGTGACTCATCGCTGGAGCATATCACCTCTCATGGTATAGTACTGTTGAGCTAGATATGTCTAGGTGAAAAGAATTTGTTCACCTGTGTTTTCTTTTCCAGTTTCCTGGTTCCTCGTGTTTTTGGATTCTCCTCGTGACCTGATCTGGATCCCTCGACCTGTCAGGTATTCCTCGTGCCATTTTTGCCTCCAGTTGCCAGCCTTCCTCGTGCCCTTGGACCCTCGTTGGTTTTCCCTCTGCTGCTCTCTCCCTGGACTGAAGGACCAGCTCCCCTCCTTCGGGTTTGGACTATAAGGACAAGAACCTCCTTCAAACAACCACTCAGGTCTTCCCCTTGGACCAACACTAACCTGTCGTCCCTCTTTCCAGGAGTGCTGAGTTCCAGCGTGTGAAACATTTCACTGTACATAATAAACACTGTTCTTTTGTATTTCCCCTGTGTCTGCCTCGTTCTGGGTCTCAAACTATCTGGGTTCCCCGAGTAATCCTACCAAAAATGCTCCAGCCAAAAAAGACCCAGAATGAGACCAAGAGCGAGCAGACAACCCCCGGTTCCACGAAGGAACGGATCGACGAGATGGACAAAGTTCTTCATCAAGTGCTGACTCACCAAACCATGGTCCAGTCCAACCTTCAGGAGCTCGGAGGTATGATTTATTCCATTAAACGTCAGCTGCAAGCTTCTGCCTCCTCAGCTCCAGTCGTTCCGCCAGCCCCCGTGGCTCCTGGTCCCACTCCTCCTGTTCAACAAATATTTGTTAAACCTTCTGAGTTCTTCACCGGAGACCCTGACCAATGTGGCGGCTTCGTGCTGCAGTGCAGACTCACCTTCGAGGGGGCTCCCTCCGAGTTCTCCTCGGACGCGGCCAAGATCACCTTCTTCGTAAGCCAGCTCAAAGGTAACGCTCTCCGGTGGGCTCACTCGTTCCTTCTGAGCCATGATAACCCCCCTGCTTCCTATTAACTATTTCTACGTGAGTTTCGTAGGATTTTTGATCACCCCCTGCAGACGTCAAATGCCGCCAAGCGTTTGTTGAATTTACGACAGGGCCGTCGTAACGCCTCGGAGTTCGCCCTGGAGTTTCGGATCCTTGCTGCCCAAACAGGATGTGACGAGCCTGCTCTCCAAGGTATTTTCTTAAACGCACTATCTGATTTTCTCAAAGACCAGATGGCCACGCGAGATGAGCCCGAGACTTTCGACAAGCTAATAGACCTTGCCATCTCCATCGATGACCGTTTCCGGGAAAGGAGGAGAGAGGCAAACTACAATTCCCATTGACCCTTAACTTCCGGGTTTCCGGCTTCTTTAGGTGAGCCCAAGTCTGCACCTTCGTACTACGTTTCCCAGAATCCTCCCACTTCCGGGTTCACGACCCCTCGCCATGAGTCCGCTTCACCCAAGCAGTCCCCCTTGAACTACAACTCCCAGTCTTCCATGCTTCCTGGTTTCAACCAATCATCTTCTTTTCCTCCACGGGATCGCTCCCCCGAGCCTATGCAGGTGGGGCGCGCACGGCTGACTCCTGCAGAGAGACAGCGGCGTGTATTCGCCCGACTCTGCATTTATTGTGGTAACCCCGGTCATTTTCTGCCCCACTGTCCGTTTCGGGGAAACGAGAACTTCCACCAGTAAAGCGGGAGTTACTGGTGGGAGTGTCTGCGTTAACCTCCCCATTCAAACTATTACTTCCCATGGTCATTCAGACACCTGACCGTCGCTTTTCATTTTCTGCTCTCATCGACTCGGGTGCTGAACAAAACCTGATCAGCGCCGATTTAGTTAAAGAATATTCTTTGCCCACTCGTGAGATTCCTTCGATTTCTGTCGCCGGCTTAACCGGAGACACTTTGACTCGTATAAACCTGAAGACTACCGAATTGCATGTCATAATCTCGGGAAATCATCATGAAATGACTGATTTCTTCGTGTTTAATTCCCGTACGCCCCAAATAATTTTAGGTTTTCCCTGGCTCCGAAACCATAACCCAGTTATTAATTGGGAGCGCGGCTGCGTTGACAAATGGAGCGACACATGTCTCAGTAACTGTCTTCGCTCCGCCATTAAAGAGTTCCCTCGGAACGCGCCTCCTCTAGAGGAGATCGACCTCACCTCTGTTCCTGCTGAATACCGTGACCTGGCGGCCGTCTTTAGCAAGTAACGCGCCTTGTCTCTTCTTCCTCACTGTCCCTATGACTGCTCGATTGACTTATTACCTGGCGCCCCCTTGCCGTCAAGTAGACTTTATAATCTTTCTGGTCCCGAAAGGGAGTCTATGTCCGATTACATTAACGAATCCCTTGCCTCTGGTATTATTAGACCCTCGACCTCCCCTTTGGGAGACGGTTTCTTCTTCGTTTCTAAAAAAGATAAAACTCTCAGGCCATGTATTGATTACCGCGGCTTAAACAACATAACTGTTAAAAATAAGTATCTGCTCCTCCTCATTGACTCACTACAGGAACAGTTACAGTCGGCTTCTTGTTTTACTAAACTCGACCTAAGAAACGCTTACCACCTTGTTTGTATTAAGGAGGGCGACGAGTGGAAAACAGCTTTTCGCACTCCTTTGGGTCATTTTGAGTATTTAGTTATGCCTTTTGGGTTGACCAATGCCCCCGCAGTTTTTCAAGCGCTCGTCAATGACGTCCTGCGCGACCTTATTGGTAATTTTGTTTTCGTTTATCTCGATGACATCCTTATTTTTTCCCGCGACCCCTCTCAACACATGTCTCACGTCCGCACGGTTCTTCAGCGGCTGCTGGAGAATCAGTTATTCGTTAAGGTGGAGAAGTGTGAGTTTAATACCTCCACCGTCTCATTCTTAGGTTTTATTTTTCAGGGCGGACGTTGTCAAACCGACCCCGAGAAAACCAGGGCGGTAGTCGACTGGCCGACCCCTGAGTCCAGGAAACAGTTACAACGTTTCCTGGGCTTCGCAAATTTCTACAGGCGATTTATAAAAAATTATAGTCGTGTCGCCGCCCCCCTGTCTCAGCTCACTTCCACCGCCCGAGCCTTTCACTGGACCCCAGAGGCCGAGGCCGCCTTTAAGAAACTCAAGTCTCTCTTTTCCTCCGCGCCCATCCTCTGCCACCCAGACCCTACGCACCAGTTCAGTCTGGAGGTGGACGCCTCCGACACTGGGGTAGGGGCGGTTCTTTCCCAGCGATCACCTTTGGACAATAAGGTTCATCCCTGTGCCTTCTTTTCTCGACATCTCTCCCAAGCGGAACGCAACTATGACGTGGCCAACCGTGAGCTGTTGGCGGTCAAGCTCACATTAGAGGAATGGCGGTACTGGTTGGAAGGCACTGAGACCCCTTTTTTGATTTGGACGGACCATAAGAACTTGACCTATCTTAGGAACGCCAAGCGTCTGACCCGTTGGTCGCTTTTCTTTAACCGTTTCAATTTCGTCCTAACTTTTCGCCGAGGCTCTAAGAACATTAAACCTGATGCCCTGTCCAGGCAGTTTGCCCCTCCTGACTCGCCTGAGGTTTCTAATAGTATTATTCCTCCCACTTGTATTGTCGGCTCCCTCTCCTGGCCCATCACCGCCACCGTTCAGCAGGCCCTCCTCTCTGAACCTGATCCTGGCTGTGGTCCCCCCGGTACCCTCTTTGTTCCCTCCAGCGTGCAGTCCCAAGTGCTCCAGTGGCTCCATTCTAACAAGCTTTCCTGCCATCCCGGAGTCAACCGCATGTTCGCTCTCACAAAGACCCATTTCTGGTGGCCCTCCATGTCCAGAGACATCAAGGACTTTGTTTCGGCCTGTCCTGTCTGTGCCAGAAACAAGTCTGGTACACAACCTCTGGCTGGCCCTCTGCTTCCCCTCCCGACCCCTAGTCGCCCTTGGTCCCACATCGCCCTCGACTTTGTGACCGGCCTTCCCCCATCTGATGGCAACACCACCATCCTCACGGTTATTGACCGTTTTTCTAAGGCCGCTCACTTTGTCCCCCTCCCTAAGCTCCCCTCTGCCCTTGAGACTGCTCACCTACTCACCCTCCACGTTTTCAGGCTCCATGGGATCCCTTCTGACATCGTCTCCGACAGAGGCCCGCAGTTCGTCTCCCAGGTCTGGCACTCCTTTTGCAAGTCGCTCGGGGCGTCCGTTAGCCTCACCTCCGGCTACCATCCTCAGGCTAATGGACAAGCTGAGCGCTGCAATCAGGAGTTGGAGTCCACCCTGCGTTGCCTGGTCGAGTCCAACCCATCATCCTGGAGCCAACACTTGGTTTGGGTGGAATACGCCCACAACTCTCTCCGTTCCTCTGCCACCAGTATGTCCCCCTTTGAAGCTTCCCTCGGCTACCTTTCTCCTCTGTTTCCCAGCTTTGAGTCCGACTGTTCGGTCCCATCGGTTCAGCATCACTTTCGG
This sequence comes from Nematolebias whitei, assembly GCF_014905685.2. NCBI lineage: Eukaryota > Metazoa > Chordata > Actinopteri > Cyprinodontiformes > Rivulidae > Nematolebias > Nematolebias whitei. The sequence continues at coordinate 19,747,563 of NC_056517.1, forward strand.
CGGTGTCGTCGTATCTGGCGCCAGGCCAAGGCGGCTCTCCTTAGGACCGCAGCCCTCCTTAGGACCGCAGCCCAGGCTAAACGGTTCGCTGACCGCGACCGTTCAGAGACACCCGCCTACCAGGTCGGCCAGCAAGTTTGGTTGTCCACTAGGGACATCAAACTGCGGGACACCCCCCGTAAACTGCCCCCCCACTTCATTGGTCCCTTCTCCATTACCCACATCATCAACCCCTCTGCGGTCCGCCTCCAACTCCCCAGGGCCATGAGGATTCACCCTACCTTCCACGTCTCCCAGGTAAAGCCCGTTTCCCTCAGTCCCTTGTGTCCCCCTTCCGACCTCCCTCCGCCGCCCCGCCTGATCGACAATCACCCTGCGTTCACCGTCTTATCCATCTTGGACGTGCGACGCAGGGGTAGGGGTTTCCAGTACCTGGTCGATTGGGAGGGGTACGGTCCTGAGGAGAGGTCATGGATCCCCAGGTCCTTCATCCTCGACCCCAGCCTCATCTCCAGGTTTTTCAGAGACCACCCCGAGAAGCGCCTCAGGTCGCCTGGAGGCGATTCTTGAGGGGGGGTACTGTAAGGGTCTCACTGCCTGCAGCCTGCCTTGCTGATGGCCACTGATTACCAACACCTGGCGGCCATCAGCCTGATGAGCCTCTCCATCTACAAAAGGCTGCAGCCCAGTGTGACTCATCGCTGGAGCATATCACCTCTCATGGTATAGTACTGTTGAGCTAGATATGTCTAGGTGAAAATAATTTGTTCACCTGTGTTCTCTTTTCCAGTTTCCTGGTTCCTCGTGTTTTTGGATTCTCCTCGTGACCTGATCTGGATCCCTCGGCCTGTCAGGTATTCCTCGTGCCATTTTTGCCTCCAGTTGCCAGCCTTCCTTGTACCCTTGGACCCTCATTGGTTTTCCCTCTGCTGCTCTCTCCCTGGACAGAAGGACCAGCTCCCCTCCTTCGGGTTTGGACTGTAAGGACAAGAACCTCCTTCAAACAACCACTCAGGTCTTCCCCTTGGACCAACACTAACCTGTCGTCCCTCTTTCCAGGAGTGCTGAGTTCCAGCGTGTGAAACATTTCAATGTACATAATAAACACTGTTCTTTTGTATTTCCCCTGTGTCTGCCTCGTTCTGGGTCTCAAACTATCTGGGTTCCCCACGTAATCCTAACAGATTCCAGTTTGTAAATGTAAATAATAAATCTTCTTCATATACCAAAGTTAGTCATGGAGTTCCTCAGGGCTCAGTGCTTGGGCCAATACTCTTTACTATACTCCCATTAGGTAAAGTTATTAAACAGCATGGGATACATTTTCATTGTTATGCTGATGACACACAATTATATTTGTCCATTAAACCCAATGAATCCAGTCAGCTACTTAGACTACAAGTATGTCTTAAAGACATAAAAACCTGGATTACCCTTAATTTTCTCCTTTTGAACACAGACAAGACAGGAGGTTTTGGTTTTTGGACCTGAGCACCTTAGGAATTAATTTTTCAGTCTTTCTCCCTCCATGGATGACATCAATCTGGCCTCCAGTTCTAATGTTAAAAATCTTGGTGTTATTTTTGATCAGGACATGTCTTTTATCCTCCACATTAAAAACGTTACTAGAACTGCCTTCTTCCACCTGCGTAATATCGATAAAATTAGAAACATCTTATCTAAAAATGATGCAGAAAAACTGGTCCATGCATTTGTCACGTCTAGACTGGACTATTGCAATGGTTTATTATATGGGTGTCCAAATACTTCTTTAAAATGTCTTCAGTTAATCCAAAATGCTGCTGCCAGAGTCTTAACTGGAGTCAGTAGGAGAGATCATATATCTTCAGTTTTAGTTTCTCTCCAGTGGCTCCCTGTCAAATCCAGAATTGAATACAAAATCCTACTTCTAACCTACAAAGCTCTCAACAACCTGGCTCCATCTTATATTACAGATCTTATTGTTCTATATTTTCCTAACAGAGCACTTTGCTCTCAGGTTGCAGGTTTACTCGTGGTTCCTAGAGTTTACAAAAACAGAATGGGAGGAAAATCTTTCAGTTATCAGGCTCCTCTCTTGTGGAACCAACTTCCAATCTCTGTCCTTAAGGCTGATACATTATCCAGTTTTAAGACTAGGCTTAAGACTTTCTTTTTTTCTAAATCCTATAGTTAGGGTCGGCTTAGGTTTCCTGAGCTGTCCCTTAGTTATGCTGCTATAGGCTTAGACTGCTGGAGGACAAACTGACCACACTTTTCACTCTGCTACTGTCTTTACTTACTCTGCTCAACCTGTTTTGTAATTATATTTTTCTATCCTTGGCATGTGTTTTTGTCACTTAGACAAATGTGACTGAAGCCTTTCCTCAAAGATTATTATTTTTTACCTTTATTTATTCAGGTAGTCTCATTGTTAACGATGACTCATTTTCAAGAGAGACTTGTTTTGGAAGCAGATGATGGGGGTTAAGGGCCTTGATCAAGGGCCCAGAGTGGGGCAAATGAGGGTGGAGACATGTGTGGGTGTTTCACCTTTTCCACCCACATTTTGATGTTGTCTATCTGGGGAGTTGAAACGGCGACCTTCCTTCCTTCCTTCCTTCCCACCTTCTTTAGCTTATGCATCACTACTCCCCATGATTGACTAAGTATATACATATTGTTTCTTCTGTTTTGTTGAGTTGTTTTATTTTATTATAGAACTCTATTATTCCTTATGCTATATAATTTTATATTGGAAAAAAATTGTTGGTTAAATTTATACAAAAAAAGGATTATATTCTAGTGCAGTTGTTCAGGATGTAATCTTAATATTATTGATGATACTGTAACTTTGTCTCCTTGTGTTTCTGGGTTTTAGGTATTTGGGTTGAATCAGTTTTCTTTTGGCTGTAATTTTTATTTATTTATTTATTTATTCATTCATTCATTTCAGTTAAAACAAGACTTATTCCATACAAATAAAATAAGATACATATAAAATGAAAGGCAGCAGAAGAAGAACAAATTATTATCATTTCTGCCCCTTCTAAACAATATCAATTCAAAACAATCTATTCAAACAATACATAATACAACCAACCATAAAACTTATCACAATTATTATAATTCCATACCATTATCCAACTTAAATATATTTCATCATCAATACATTCTTAATCTTTTTTTAAATACAACTAATGAATTCTCCTTTTTGATATCATTCTCCAAACCATTCCATAAACTAATTCCCTTGATCGAAGTAGACCTACCCTTAAAACTTGTTCTATATTTCATCTTTACAAAAATATCAGTTCCCTTTAAATTATAACAACTATTCCTTTTAACGAAATACACTTGTATGTTTGATGGTAAATTTTGGTTCTGAGCCTTGTACATAAATAATAGAATATTGTAATCCACCAAATCATAAAACTTAAGAATTTTCAGTTGATAAAACAAAATACTTGAAGGATGGCGATAATGCTTTTTTGCGATAACTCTTATAACTCTTTTTTGTAAAATAAAAATAGACTTGGTTGCAGATTTACAAGCTGTACCCCAGATAGCAACACAATAAATCAAATGTGGCACAACAATTGTATTGTACAGTAGACACAATGCTTTATCAGTCAAAAATTCTTGTACTTTATGTAGCATTACTATAGACCTGGAAATTTTAGCTCTTACAAAATTAATATGTTTTTTCCATGTCAATTTATCATCTATAATCACTCCCAGAAACTTTACTTCACTCACTCTTTCTATCACAACACCATCAATTTCGAAAGGAAATTTTTTTACTTTTTACTAAATATATAATTTGTTTTTTCTCGATTAAGTGATAATTTATTTAATTTAAACCAAGTATGAATTTTTACAAACTCAATCTTCATTAATTCAAGCATCTGATTTAAGTCTTTACCCGAACAAAAGAAAGTGGTATCATCTGAAAATAAAACACACTTGAGAATACTAGACACCTTAACTAAATCATTTACATACAAAATAAACAGCTTAGGCCCAAGAACTGAACCTTGAGGTACTCCACATGACACATTACACAAACCAGATCTAACCTCATCAATCTGGACAAACTGTTTTCTTCTGTTTAAATAGCTAGATATCCACTGTATGGCTAGACCTCTAATACCATATTGTTTCAATTTTTCAAGCAAAATAGTGTGATCAATGGTGTCAAAAGCCTTTTTCAAATCAACAAATAGACTTACACAATATTGCTTCTCATCTATTGCTGTAGTAACCTGTTCCATTAAATCCATAAGAGCCAGACATGTTGAATTATTAGATCTGAAACCGTATTGCTCATTACTCAAAATATTATGTTTATCTATAAATTTGTCCAGCCTGGACACAAATAATCTTTCAAGAATTTTAGAAAACGGTGGCAACAACGATATAGGTCTATAATTTCTAAACAAACTTTTCTCACCATTTTTTAAAATTGGAATCACCTTTGCAATTTTCATTCTTTCTGGGAAAATGCCTTTAGAAAATGGTAAATTACAGATATATGTAAATGGTTCCAACATATTACTTATTAATTCCTTCACAATCCACATATTCATTCCTTCACAATCATTGGATCTTTTATCAGCAAATTGTCCAACTACCTTCATTATTTCTTCCTTACTAGTACCATTAAGAAACATACTGTTTGCACATCCATTGATCAAATAATTCACATTAACATCTACTTTAGGAATTGACGTTGCAAAACCTAATCCCACATTTGCAAAATAATTATTAAATCCATTTACAATCTCTGTATCATCATAAATTTCCATTGTTTTCAACAAAATGTTGTGACAATCCCCTATTACCATTTTGTTTACTTAAAACATTGTTAATTACTCGCCATGTCGCTCTCATATCACCACTGCATTTATGTAATAATTGACTATAATATTCCCTTTTATGTTTTCTTATTATCCCTACCAATTTATTCTTATACTTTTTGTATGTTTTTTTCAGCATTTAATGTTCTAGATTTCATAAACCATGAATAAAGTTTTTTCTTTTTTTACATGCATTCTTCAACCCTTTAGTCATCCAAGGATGATCGACTTTCTTATCTTTTATGTAAATTTTTTTACACAATTTTTTTTTAACAAAACTTCAAGGATCCTCATAAATTCATCATAAGATTTGTTTACATCATCCACATATACTTCATCCCATTTTTGTATATCTAAATCTTCTTTAAATTTATCCAATGCTTGTTTTGATGTGTTTATTTTTGTATTTATTCTTTTTATTTTTTGGGGGGGGTTATTATCATCACATTTATAAATTGAAAAAATTGGTAAATGATCACTGATATCCATCATCAATATTCCACTTATCACATCATCTTCTATGTTTGTGAATATATTATCGATTAACGTAGCACTGTGAGTTGTTATTCTTGTCGGCCTTAATATCAACGCATATAAATTTAAACTGTTCATCAAGTTCATAAATATACTGGTATTATTAGAGTCTGTCATGTTGCCCAAATCATTATTGAAATCACCACATAAAAAAACTTTTTTATTTCCACTCTTAACCAATAATTCTAATATTTTATCTGTAAATGTCTCTATCTTTGAACTTGGCGATCGATACACACAACTTATTATAATATTTTTTCCATCTTTGTTTATTATTTCTACTGTAATCATTTCCATCATATAACAACCATAGACATTTATTTAATTAACTTACATTTTATTTCCTTTTTTATAAATATAGCTACTCCTCCACCTCTTTTATTTTTTCTTTTTATATAATGGAAATCATATCCTTCAATGTGGATGTTTTTTATATTTTCATCATCAAGCCATGTCTCCGATAGTGCTATTATTGTAAAAGTGTTTTTTATGTTTTGGAGATTTTCTAGCATGTAATATATATTTGCATTTATACTTCTATAGTTCAAATGAATTATAGAAAGATCATCATTTGTCATGTTAACTTCCTTAAACTGTTCTTCATTGTAGTATTTACTGTCTTTTTTAGCTGGAAAAAGATTTCTATCTAGTTCTTCATCAACATTATATATTTTAAATTCCAAATCCTCATTCGTCATGAGTAAGCTATTGTCTTTCGTTAAACCATTTTACTTAGTCATCCTTATATGTGAATCATCGGGCATAGTTTTTTAATATATCTTATCTTATATGCTTATCCAATTTTTTCCAATTCCTTCACATCTTGTATTATTTTCGCTTGCAACCCTTCCTGTACTCTAATCCATATCTTTCCATTTCTTGTCCACGTTGAGACTATCTTTTTTCTTTTCCGTAACAACCTTGCTTCGCGTGCAATGATACCATTTCTTTTTGTCAAATGTTCGTTAATAAACACATTAGTTCCCTTAAGTTTATTTGCCTGCATGATTACTGCATTTCTAGATTTCCTACTAATGAATTTTACCACAATAATCGGTTTAGATTTCTCAGCTTTGTTAGGCAATGTATGACATAGAGAAATGTCTTCATATTTAATGTCTATTTCCTTGTTCTGTAGAAAAGTCACCACCTGTTCTTCGAGAGTCCTCTGTTCTTGTGGAGATGCATCTTCAGCAATACCTTCTCCTGAAGTGGCCTTTGAATATGAAGATTTTAACGCAAGACCAGATATGATTATTTTGTCTTGCCTAGAGTTCTGTTCCAATTCATCCACCCTATGCTCAAGTTCATTTATTTTTTTATCCTTCATGTTTAATTGTACTCTTAATTGTTTCACTTCTTCAAACAAACCGATCAAATGTTTCTGTTGGGTTGACAAATTCGTAATTTCAGTACTCATAAAGTATATAGTAAATATCTATTCAAAACAACTGTCTCCAGTGTCCATAACAATATTGCTCATTTCCTTCATAACTCTTGAACTCCTGATTAAATTGGGATAGAGGGTGGACTCGAGAAACCATTTGAGCACCATCAAACTGGTTGATCCACTATGTGAAGGTGCTGTTTATAAGACCAAGTTTGTTGCAGCTCCTTGGACTGATGAAATCTTTTGGATGAAAGATGACACGTTTCAACAAAATTAACTGTCCAAAGGACCTGACTTAACTTTGTTGGATCTTGATTAAGTTATTTTCTTGCTCTTATTCATCCCCTCTGACTTGGAGACTCATTATCTTGAATGAATTTTGAATCCAAAGAGCAAAAGCTGGAGAATTCAACCTGGCATTCCTGTCCAGATGTTGGCATCACTTCAAGAGCTTAAAGCGCAACTAAGAATTGAGACATATTATTAAACCATCATGATGGTAGCTGAATTCCTGTCTATCAAAGCAGATTGTTCCTTTGTTCCCTTGCAGAAATAAATAATTTCAAGAACGTGCTGCAGACAAATGGATTTAATGGTGTCATACCTCATGTAAGAAAAAAGGAAGATAAAGCACCCAGATGAAAACTACAGATACCCTCTGGAAGGAGGGAATCAGTGAAAATTCACTCTACATGCTGTTCCTGCCAAGACAGTAATTCTGTAATTTGGGCAAGTTGGACATTTGATCCCAATTAAAATGATAGCTCCTGCATATCAGAACCACATGGCTTTCCTTCCTCTGTGCTGTCTTGGGTCAAGTACAGCATTTCCTCTGACACCATCTAACCTGACCTTTTAATCCAATTATGTCAGATTGTTCTAACATCTGACTGTTTCATGTTTACTTCTTTATCAGAAGACCGTCTTTCCACTTTAACCTTGAACAAGGTGACACAGCTATAGAACAAGCTGGTCCCTTTTAGGCCATTACAAGGAGTGCCCACACAGACAGCAAGACGATCTCTGGACCCACAAAGAGTCTCTGGAACAAAAGACCAGGCTTCAAAACATAATGGAAGGCCTTTGAAAACATGGGTCAGAAGTGGGAGCAGGCTGTGGAGAACTTCATAACCATAATGTGACAGGGAGAGGAGTCAGGGTGATATACTGAGCCAAGGATGGTACAGTGGCCTGCGGCAGACACAATACAAACACTGCATAAACATTCCTCTGGAAGCCACATGCTCAGCTTCTCCTCCTCTAAAGACTTGATGATTACTGACACCACAGACCTCTTTGTTCATCCTCTTACTGCCGGATGACTGAACCTTTATCTCCTGATGTTTCCTGACTTTGTTTTTTGTGCTGTCAGTGCGCAGAAAAGGACCGACCCCCCTTGGAGATTCAGCATGTGTTTGCAGTAAATCCACAGCTGACAGAAAGCTGCTTATTTCCAATTGCAGGCTGGGAAGCAGAGGTTTGGCTCAGCGGGGTGTCTTAATGACAGTGTGTCGCAGCCCGCCAGCCACCGTGCATCCCCCAGCTGGATCACACACTCACCATTTATATGCGGAACATTGTTCTGCACAGCATCAAGACGGTTTGGTACAAACAAAACGAGACACGGTCCAACCTTTGGCCAAATGTGATGCAACAATGTTTCACTGATCACTCAGAGTGCATTCAGTTCATACCACAGAAAGAAACCTGTAAATACTAAAACTCTGGGTCTGAAACCTGTTCAACAATTTTTTAATCAGGTGGGGATTTATATTGTTCCAGAGAGACATTTTGACTTTGTGAATGAAATCAAAAGGCCACAAGTTAAAATGATATATGAGAAAAACAAGCTCCCTCCATATACACAACATCACATCATCTGCAAAACATACACAAGAAAATTAATGCTTTCATCCACTCAAAAACATGAAGCCTTATGTCATTGTAAAAACTTTGCAAAATTCTTCTTTCAGATAGATTTGTCAGAAGTGGCTTTCAAGTATTTATTTTTATAAGTTAAGTTTAGTATTGACATGCTTGTTCAAACTCAAACCATACTTTCTTAGTATATTAAACATAGCACCTAATAGAACTAGAACCAAAATTAATATCTCAATATTTTTTTAAAAATTGCGATATACAATATACATTTCGATATTTTTTCTTTCCATGAAGTAATAACAAAAATATATTTGAGTCAGTTTTGTCCCAATTGTCACACAGGCACATTTTTTTTTTTTTTTAATAGATGGCCTCCCTTCTCCCCTTACAGCCATTCTCTCCACACCATTATTATGAAATATTTATTCTAGTGATTATCTAGTGTAGGTTTTTTTTTTTTGTTTGTTTGTTTTTTTTAATAGGATAGAAAGAAAGAAAAGACAAAGTAAGACTCCAAAATATAAGAAATATACACAAAGAGAGCACACGGCAAAACACCCGGCCACGCAGCTTCAACCATGCTGGCGAATTGAAGCAGTCGGAGGAGGTGCCAGAGGCTGTGCGCCACCTCATCAAGCCGCGCGTCCCATCCCGGCACGCTGGAGGGACCGTCGCGAGCAAGCTTCGACTTTTCCACGGCTCTCGCTCAGCTCCACCACCAGCCCCGCCCGTCAGAATCCAGCCCTCTTCATTCCGGCAACCTGCAGCTCAGCGTTTCCCCAGAGTTCGCCTGCAAGACAGCGCTCTGGGCAAACAATCGCAGAGCTCATGAGAGAGAAGTTTTTTTAAATGACGGTCTCCGGGAGGTGTGTGTAAAAGTGACACGAAAGTTGAAATAAATCATCATTCAATGATCAAAGTGTCTGTTTTTAGCCAGTCTGTATGCTCGGATGAGCTCACAGCGGCCGCACACATAAGGAGCCGGTGTCCTTATTTAAAGGTTTTTTAACTCACCGTCTCTCTAAGACATGACGAGTCGATCACACGGCACGATGGTAAGCGGAAATAACTCGTTATCACTAGTGCTGCACGATCCTCACTCAAGCGGTGTCAACTCGCACTCGTGGGATGAAACAGCCTCCACACATAAGAGGCCGGTGTCCT
>NC_056517.1:19757379-19761007 GCF_014905685.2 Nematolebias whitei
CACTCGTGGGATGAAACAGCCTCCACACATAAGAGGCCGGTGTCCTTAAATAAGGTTTTTTAAACACTCCGCCGCTCTAAGACATGACGAGTCGCTCACATGGTAAGCGAAAATAACTCGTTATCATCCCGAGCTGCACGATCCTCACTCAAGCGGTGTCAACTCGCACTCGTGGGATGAAACAGCCTCCATCCAACGGCGCTGCGTTGATGTTGGCGCACACACACAGCTGCCCGGCGCTAACCGGCTCACATCGGTATAAATGTGGTCCGCAGGCTGGTTCGGGTGGAGGTCCTTCACCCTCACAAGAAGCGACACTCGTCTCAACGAATCAACGTGGGCAGCCGTCACCCACCGCGTCTCAGCATTCGGCAGCTCACGGCAGCATAAGCGTGAGGCAGCTGAACGAACCCGGTGATGAGTCCCGCCTCCCTCCAGCGCGCGCCCCTCCAGCGAGAGCGGCGCGCGTCCCTCCAGAGAAAACGTGTGCTCCCGCGGGGCTGGCAGCCTTCACTCCAACAGCACGGCGTTAATGAAGTCACGCCCTCCGCCTCTCAACGTTTGCACAGCGACGTCAAACGCGCAGCCCCACCGCGTCATCAGCTGTCACACGCTTCGCCTTCAGCACAAGCCTCGCCTTGGGTCACGCAGAAAACATTCCCGCGACGCATGACGGCGGTTGAGGGGCGGACTGCTGACAGCCGTACAAACGTGACACATCACTTAAACGCACGTTCACCCTACGAACGTTACGTAGAGTGGCTAAAACATGCTCGCCGTTTTCAGATGGATGGACAGGGTGTTATGCAAATGGTTACAAGTTACAGTTTGCAACCCGAACCCCTCCATTCAGAGGAGTTATAGAAACGGTCCTGTCATCATCAGACTAAATCTCATCCCTAAATGCAGAAGTCCAAGTGTTTCTGATAAAAGTAATCTACAGAGTCCCCCAACAGAGAAAACACAAGGTTTTACTCACGGATCGGAGGGATGAGACCGTTTTTTGGACCTGTTGTACAACATCCAGAGAACGCATACCGATCATCCTAAAACACAGAGACGAGAGTTTTTTGTTTTACCTGGATGATCTGCTGCTCCTGTCACTCCAGACAGGAGGCGCTGATGCAGGATCAGGTGTTGACATCACACCTGTTAATCTGGACTTCGCCATAAATTGGAAGGAAGCTTGATTTCTCGGCCCAGACAATTGTTTATCTGGGAGTGGAATTAAATTCAACCACCATGAAGGCTCGTTTATCAAACGAGATTCGACACTTTTAAAGTCAACTCCGCCACGTAAGACCTGGCAAGTGATAACAGCTGTCTCCGTCATGAAGATGTTGGGAATGATGTCATCAACTCACACAGTGGTTCCGCTGGGTTTGTTACACATGAGACGCCTCCAGAGGTGGTTTGCGCGTCTGCGTGTGGATCCAGTAAAACAAAAACGACGGATGATCACTGCCCCTCCCTCTGTGAGAGCAGACCTCCGACTCTGGGGAAACACTCTGGTTCTGTCAGAGGGAGTTCCCGTCAGCGGTCCCACGTCACACGTGTCAAGTCTTCACGGACGCGTCGCTGTCAGGTTGGGGGGGGGGACATGCCTATCCCAAGCAGTAGGGGCGCTGTGGCCCCACCACACATCAGCCCACATCAATGTTTTGGAGTGTCGCACAGTACTGAATGTGATTCAACACTTGCTCCCGTGCTACAGAATCAACACGTGTTGATTCACACAGACAACATGGTGACTGCTGTGTACATAACCATCAAGGGGTGTGCGTTCAGCCCAGATGTTACACATTGCGCGAAAACTACTGTGTTGGCTCATCAAAACCTGCTCTCCATCAGAGCGGTTTACATATCCGGTGTTCTGTACAGAGGGGCAGATGTGATGTCCAGGGGCGGCCCACGTCACGCGGACTGGACCCTCCATCCAGATCTGATGTTTTTCAGACGTGGCAGAAGTTGGCAAAGCAGCTGTGGACCTGTTTGCGACGCGAGAGAACGCTCAGTGTCAATTATGGTTTTCCGTGAGCCCGCGAGACGATCCATCGCTGGGGGTGGATGCATTTGCTCACAGCCCGTGGCCCAAAACGCTTCTGTACGCGTTTCCCCCACCTCCTCTGTTTTTTACGGTTCTGAACCGAGTTCAGGAGGAGGGATTGACAGCTCTCCTGGTGGCTCCCGAGCGTGTGAACGCACCATGGTTCCCAGTCCTGCAACGTCTGTTGTCGGGTCGCCCGTGGAAACTGCCGTGGACGGAGGATGCTCTCCTTCAAGCAGGAGGAGCGATCAGGAGTTACCCAGAAATAGGTCAGCACTTGTGGGTCTGACCGCTGAGCGGTTCCGCTTAGAGAGGATGGGTCTCCCTCAGGAGATAGTGTGCACAGTTCAAGATTCACGTGCTGCATCTACCAGCTCTGTACACATCAAAGGGGACGGCTTTTCAGCGCTGGTGTACAGAGAGAGGTTTAGAGGCCACCTCATGCCCATTAGGCGGCGTGTTGTCTTTCTACAACAGCTGATGGATAGGAAGTTGGCATTCAGTACGTTTAAAACGTACGTTGCAGTCATCTCTTCCTGCCACGAAGGGTTCGGAGACAGAACAGCTTTTAATCACCCGCTGATGAAGCGTTTTTCTAAAAGGTGTACAGAGACGCAGGCCTGCTTCATGCCCACTTGCTCCACAGTGGGATTTAACGCTGGTCTTGCGAGCCCTGATCAAAGCTCCAATTGAGCTTCTGGATCAGGTTTTCACTTAAATTCTTGTCTCTTAAAACAGCCCTGCTGCTGGTTTTAACACCCGCTAAGAGAGTAAGTAATTTATCTGCCCTCTCTGTTGCTCCGTCATGTCTTAGAATTCAGGCTGACGGGCAGCTCAGCTGATTTAAGACCAACCCAGCTTTTATGCCTAAAACATCACGAGCTCCTTTTTAAATCAAATATGATATCGTTGGAGGGGTTTTCTCCACCCCCCTCCCCACAGATCAGAAGAAGAAGCATCTTTTCATCTTCTCTGTCCGGTGCGGGCGTTGACGTGTTACATAGCGCGCACAGCTGCAATGTGTCAAACTCAACAATTGTTTGTGCATTATAGAGATGCATCTGCAGGTCGCCCGTTATCCATCCAGCGCTTGTCACACTGGCTGTGTGAGGCCATTTCTGAAGCCTACAGAGCATCAGTTTTAGAGCCTCCTGTCAACCTCAAAGTACACTCGACCAGGGGTATCGCATCTTCGACTGCTCTGCATAATGGTATGTCAACGCAGGACATTTGCACTGCGGCTGCATGGTCAACACCCTGCTCATTTATTCGCTTTTACCTACGTGATGTGACGGCTCGTTCCATGACACATTCTGTCCTTAGTGCTCTAACAGAATGAAGATTGTTGTCTTTCATGGAACTCTGTTTGAGCTCACTTCTGTCTGCATGCATTACAGTGTGAGATGTTGTTATCAGCCACAAGTTGTGTCTGTGATTTTGGTTCTATTGTCACTAATCAGTTCATGACTATTGTTACCAATCAGTTCATTTGATCAATAATCAGTTCATTGATATTAATCTGTTTATACTGTTCAGCCATGAACCAGTTGGTTCATGCCCCTCCCCCCCCCCCCCCCCCCC
>NC_056517.1:19761407-19781808 GCF_014905685.2 Nematolebias whitei
CCCCCCCCCCCCTCTTTTCAACATCTTCTCCCCGTTGAAAGTTTTTCCGGGGCGTTCCTGCTTTGTCAGAACGCATAGTTACACAACATGCGTCTGTGCATGGCACATAATTACGCGATGCGTAGTTATGCACACGGGGAGCTGAGTGACAAGACGTTTTTTGGGCAAGCTTCCGTTTCTTACTGTGTTCGAATGGACCCAGTGAGGCGAGGACCACATCTGCTTCGCCCTTAACCCATCAGCGACAGCCTTAAAGGGCGAAGCCTATATGACATAGAACGTTGGTTACGTACTGTAACCCCAGATTCTATGAATATAGGCGTAGCCCTTTAAGCGTCGGGCCTCACTGGCTCCTAAATGGCTGAAGAAAAAAGCTATTTTGGGAGCCGATTTCCCGCTCTTAACGTAATTTATACGGACCGGGTGGGGCCCACACAGCAGGTGGGCGTGGACTAAATTTTTTCAGTGCTTATGCTCCGCATAACGGGATAAACCCATCAGCGACAGCCTTAAAGGGCTAAGCCTATATTCATAGAATCTGGGGTTACAGTACGTAACCAACGGCTTCTCTAATAGAACATTTAATAGTAACTGTGAAGCAGCAGAGACCCGACCCCCAAGACCAGAGGCAGACGAAAAAGGGGGGACCAGAGCCCAAGACCCCAGGAGGGACCCCGACCGCGGAGCCCCCAGGGCCACCCACATAGGACGAACCACTCACCCACCCCCCAGATCGGACCACAGGGGAGAACCGGAAGATCCCCACCAGCGACCACATACAGTGACCCCTGGGGCCAACAGCGACAAACTCATAGGCCCCCGCCGGAACCCGCCGCACCGATGCAGGTCCAGACCCGGGCACCGAGGCCCGGGCACCGAGGACTCACACCACCCAGGCCAAGGCCTGACAGGGCCAGAGGACCTGAGCCCCACCAGGCAGACACCAGGCCGAGCCGACACACGCCCAAGCGCCCAGCCCCCGACACCAAGGGCCCCAAGCGCGCCGGCAGGCAAGGGCACACCCCACCAGGGGGCCACGCGATAGGGGCGCGATGCCAAGCACCCCCAGTTGTATCAAAGAGGGGGCAATCCGAGTCTCGGCCTAACAAATACCCATTCACACAGGCACATTTATTAACAACAGCTGTAACTGTACAAAATAAATGCCTAAAAAAATTAACTATTTACATATATTAAATAATTTATTTTTTAGACATTTATTTATATATATTAAATAATAATCCTCTTCAGCTGGAGGCAGCTGTGGTTGAGAGGTTAGAGCAGTCGTCCTCCAGTGAGAGAGTTGGGGGTTCGATTCCACCAGCAGTCACATGCTTAAGTGTTCCTGAGTGAGACACTGAACCCCTCATTGCCTCTGATGTGTGTCCCATCAGTGTATGAATGTGATCTAAAGCACTCATTATTCTTTGTAGAGATCTAGTAGATTGTATGAACGGGTAAATGAATGCACAGATGGTGTAAAGAACTTTAAGTGTCTTGATAAGATAGAAAGGCACTTTATAGTCCATTCAGCTGTGCCACCTTCACCTTAGTAAGCGTGTGAAATGCGGTAGTGAGCCTCTAATTGGAACCTTAAACCTGCCGGTCCGACAGACCTGTCTCCTTCCTTGAAATAAACCACGGTTCAGAGTTCATTTAGCCATGCTGTGCCTTTTATAGGAACACAAGAGAGGAAGCTCAACATTAATAAATCAGCAGCTTATCATATCCCGAAGACACTGTCCCGTCTCAGCTGTGGAACAAGACAGCTAAAGCGTTAGCCGTCTTGTTAGCCGCTAAGGACCGTATCTTTAGCGATATGATAGGCTGCTGATCTATTAATTTTGCGCTTCCTCTCTTGTGTTCCTATAAAAGGCACAGCACGGCTAAATGAACTGTGAACCGTGGTTTATTTCAAGGAAGGAGACAGGTTTGTCGGACCTGCAGCCTGCAGCTTCACCCACGCTCAGCTGCTCGTGTTTACTTTTGCTAAACGTCTCCTCTCCTGCCCGCCCACCTCCTGGCGAAGCAGGAAGGGGAGGGGGGGAGGGCTGTGTGTTTGTGTTTGAGGAGGGAGAAGGGGGGGGGCGAGTGGGAGAAAGAAGATGGCAGGATTTCCAAGTATAAAACTATATTGTTTTATATTGAGATAGTCTCAACTGATATCGTAAAAAAAATTCTCAATATTTTTAAAATATCGAGATATCGCCCAGCTCTAGCGCCTAACAAATGACACTTGACACAGGTAATTTGTGGCTAAAATATTGCTAAGTTTAATTGTTTTCAGAGACACCATCTTTCTTCTGTCTGCTGCCACAACTTTAACCTTGAAGACTGTTAGGGTGCATTCACACCAGTCCTGTTTAGTCCGCTTTAATGGAACTCTAGCTTGTTTTCATAGAAAGTCCGGTTTGTTTAGGGAGGTGTGAACGCGCCATCGAACTCTGTCACGGAACAAAAAGGCGAACTCTGGCCCGGGCTAAAACCTAGGTCTCGGTCTGGTAAAAGAGAACTCCAGCGTGGTTCGAGTACAGTGTGAATGCAAACAGACCGGGCCCCGCTCCACAAGCAAGAAGTGGAGTACAGCGCAGGACAAACAAACACACATTTCTCTTACCTTATATGGAGCCATCAGCTGCCTTGTGTGGAAAAACAATATTCTCCATGGTATTCTGTCTCATCTTCTGCTCATGCTAAGTCCATTTTTGAAAAATGACAAAATATAACTCCTAAAACTTGATGCCACTTTGTTTTTGTTTTTATTTCCAGAAGAAGAAGACGTGTCTTCAGAGGTTTTTGTGTCGTTTCTTTCAGTAGTTCTTGGTGCAGCACCCCCACAGGCGAGCGGGGGAATAGGTTGGTTCAACAGGTTGACTCGACTGCACAGTGCAGTGTGAATGCAAACGCACAAGCTTAAATGTAAACAAAATGTCATAAATATTGGTCCCCAACCGAACCAAGTCTAACGGA
This sequence comes from Nematolebias whitei, assembly GCF_014905685.2. Taxonomy (NCBI): domain Eukaryota; kingdom Metazoa; phylum Chordata; class Actinopteri; order Cyprinodontiformes; family Rivulidae; genus Nematolebias; species Nematolebias whitei. Next base: position 19,764,378 of record NC_056517.1, read on the forward strand.
CTATCAGGTGTGAATGCACTCTTAGGTTTACTTTAGTCTCTTGTAAACTCATAAAACGGCAGTTTAAACTGCGTTTAAACATTCCTCTGCTTTACTTTGTATAAGGATACCGAGGGCCACACTGACATGGCCCTTGGGCCCTATGTTGCTCAAGAGTGTATAAAATTATTTGACTAAATACATGTATACTGGAACAAAAATACAGGCAAGAATAATTTTAATTTCAATACTACTTTGTAAATAATAAAAGTTTCACTGTTCTATTTATAGGCAAAACTAGAACAGTTTTTACACCTGTATATCTGAAAAAAACATGACTGTGAGTTCCTTTAAGAACATCTGTGTCCACTTGTAGCTCCACATCCATCTATCAGAATTAAATTTTATGCAGCTCCAGTTAGAGCTGCTACGACAGAGCTTTAGGGCCATGCATCTTGTTAAGTTATGCTTTGGTATTGGTTTTACAAATAAGGAGATACCTAATCTGTTAGCACAGCATCAGATTATTATCAGTATCAAGAACAAGGTTTGGTGGGTTTTATATGTGATTAAAATGTGGCAGAGTGCGGTTAAAGAGAACAGCTCCTCCTTCCTCATTAATCTGTGTCCTGAAAGTTAAATGTAAGGAATAATTATCCTGATGCATGCTCAATAATCCAGGTAGAAAAATCCAAAAAAGTTCAATCTGGTCCTCTGGACATTCAAAAATGTCCAGAGGACCAGATTGAACTTTTTTGGGTAAGGAATAATTGATGTTTACAGTGTGAGTCCAGGTGGTCGTTTGTTAGTAAGTGTTACTGAAGGAAAATGGTATCTTCCTTATCAGCTGCACCATCAGTTATTTGCTGCAGCTCAGACATTATTCATCCTTTACAAAGTTGCTTTTCTTACTGAACAGATCGTACCTTCAGAGCAGCCGTCGTCACTGCTGACACTCAGCCTCTCTGCATTGCCCTGAACGTATTTGTTGTAGAGTTTGATCCTGAGTGCCCAGCTCAGGTCCGGCTGCCTCACTGTGTTCTTCAGTCGCCTCCTGGCATTGGCAAACCAGTTGGACACCTGAGGGGAGGAGAGAAGGTGCAGCACATCAGGAAGAGTAGAGTCCAAACCCTCTCCTCAGTGAAAATGCTTTGCTACAAGTCTCATTGAGGAAACAGTAAAAACAAGGATGACTGACGCAGGAGACACGAAGAGTCAGGCTGAAGAGAAACTCTGAAAGTGAGACATCCAAGATGCTCCTGAGAGATTTCCAAGCCGTGTTTCAATTCTGTGTCAACGCTGAGCAGAATCAAATGCCAGACAGGCAATGAACGCATCATTTCCTTCACTAATGCTCTGAGATGCTTGTCCCCTTCGTGTGCCTATTCTGACATGTGAAGTCTCCCTCCAACAACACGTGTTCTTTCCAGCACCATCTTCAAAATGCAATAAAAGACACTGAAGCCAATGCTCTTCCTGTCACTGAGAGGAGAGACTATTAGATGTTCTACTGGAATAACTTCATGCTCAATAAGTTTCAAGCAGCTTATGACGGAGCAGAGATGGGGGTGGGGGCACATGTTAGAGTACTTAGTTTTTAAATTCTGTCTTTCAGTATCATGTGTCTCAGTAAGTAAAACCATCCCAGGTCCTTTTGTCTCATGTCCAACTCTGTGGAAAACCAGGGGGGAGATGCATCGAGCAACTGTAATTTGGACAGCGGTAGGGGTCGGGGGGAGTGAAGTGAGACAAGGCCTGAGAAAGAGCAGTGATGAGGAGCGATGGACAGACAGACAGATGAGAATAAAGAGGAAGAATGGCACGCCTGCTCAGCTGACATCCAGAGAAGCCAAAACAAATCAAAGCCATGCTTGTCGGTGGCACAGAGACAGCATGCCAACACAGTGAGGATTTCAGAACGGACAGAGACATGACAGCACCGAGGGAATGAGTCACAACATTTACATGGAAAACAGCAGCTGTTGTCCTAAACACAACAGATTTAGTTGTTCTTTAGCACCTGGTGCCAGCTCAATGTTTTCACACTCAAAGAAACGGGAAGTGATGAGTTCAGGATCCCTGGCAGTCTTAGCAGAGGGTCTGTCTGGACTAAATCGTGGAAGAGCTGGGGAGTTCTCAGCCTCCGTCGATGGAGAGACAAAAAAGAACTTGTCAACAATCAGCTGTCATTTTCCATCAGATCATCAGATCAGTTTGACTCAGAATAAATGTTTTGTTTATAAAGAGAGCAAAACGTGTCAAACCTTCACCAGCCAAAATACTTCAGCGCGTTCGACATTCATTTTTTATTTTTTAAGTTAATGAGGAAACACACTGCCCCACAGTGAGAATCTAACATCAATCAAAGGCATGTTTCAGATTTTTTTTCAGAAACATTTCTTCTTGATGGTTTTTAGACAAGCACTGGTTTGATGTCTCAGCTTATGTTTCGGCTGCACCAACTTATCCCAGAAGGCCGACAGATGAAAGCTGCTGGAAAATGTGAGAACAAGTCACGTGTCTTTTGTCACTCACAAACAGTCGTGACCTTTGACCCCGCTGCTGGTGTTTGGGTATCACCTCGAACGTGAGAGCTTCTGGTTCCAAAGCATTCCTCCATTCTCGGCTTCTCCCCGACCAAAACAAACGACTGCAGCTCGCCCCCAAAATGAGAAGCAGATTCAACTCGATGGCCTGCAGCCTGGAAAAGCTGCAGACTCTCTGAGGTTATATCAGCGACCTTGTCAGCCAGACGATATTGTACACACGCAGCTGCACATGCCACAGGAAGAACACACACGGTGCTCAGCGCTGTTTTCCTCTCAGAGGTCAGAGTGTCTGATAAGTCAAGTTGTTCCCTCAACACCAGCGCTGTCAGTTTAGAAAAAATGAACTGTGAACATTAAATGAGTAGTTCTTCGTGTCTTTATCAAGTTATAATAAGAATAATAACACAAGTGTTTCCCTTACCATTATACAAGCAGGGTGCCCCACCCCGTCAACAGAACTGAGCACCCAGCCTACCAAACAGAACTTGCCCCCCAGCCCCCCGCCCAGCACTGACATAGCACTAAGCTAGCGGCGCAAAATACAGGCTCTCTAGCTAAAAAGCTAAAGGTAGCGCTCATGTTGCCTCTTCCTTCAAGCTGAACGCCCCCCACTCAAAAACTGCTGCATGTGTCCGTCCCCTCATCAACAAAAATCATGGATGAGATGAGCACCCCACTATGGCAAGTTAACTAGGGGAAACACTGTAACAAAAACACCAATGTTCCCCTGCTGCACGCTGGAGTTAGTTACATTCTCTACATCAAAATCCCAGAGCAGAACGCAACACGGAAATCTCCAAAACATTTTTATTTTCATCCTAAATATAAAAGCTGAGAACAACTGAAAGACAAATACAAACTAGAAAAATTGCATTTCCTGTAAAAATGCAGTGTGAGGGCTTATTGCTGAAGAACCTGCTGAAAAACAGCTGAAACTAGCTAAAAACAGATGAAATTGAAGAAAAGCCCAAGTTAGTAGAAGAAAGCCGAAAGAACACAGAGTTGCTCAATTCGGTTTAAAGAAGCACAAGTGAACCAATAAAAAAGTTAATTTGCTAAAAATACTGAAATTAGCAAAAAAAAAATAGCTGAAAAGTAGCTGAAAAGACAGAAAAAAAGCTTAAATTACCAAAAGGAAGTCGAGAGAGCAAATTTTTTGCTGAATTAGGCTGAAAAAGTTTAAATGAGTGCAAAAAATGTGTAATTAGCTGAAAAAGCTCAAATTAGAATAAAACAGCCAAATAGTTGCTGAAATAGTCCTGTCCTCATTGCATTGGCTCTCTGTGGTTTTTAGAATTGATTTTAAAATTTTATTTTGTTTTTAAATCCCTGAACGGTCTTGTTCCATCATATCTATCTGAGCTTCTTACCCCCTACATCCCCACTTGCAATCTCAGATCCTTAAATCCGTTCTTACTTTCCACTCCCAGAACTCGACTGGTGAAAGAAGGAGGGAGGGCTTTTATGGTCAGCGCTCCTAATTTGTGGAATGCTCTTCCTTTAAATATTAGACAGGCTTCTTCATTGTCTTCTTTTAAATCATTAGTTAAAACTTACTTGTTTAATAAGGCTTTTAATATTTGAATTTCTTTCTTTTTTATGTTGTTATTTTAATTGATTTGGTATACTTTTGTGTTTCTGTCATTTATGATGTTTTAATTGATTAATGTGAAGCACTTTGTAACATTTTTTGAAAGGTGCTAAACAAATAAATTATTATTATTATTATTATTATAAATAACAGAAATAGCTGAAACGTGCAGAAAAAAGCTGAAAGGAGCAGAACAAGCTGAAATTAGCAGAAAGAAGTTAGAAGAAGTTCAAAAATGTTGTAGTTAGCAGAATAAAACAGAAAGGAGCACAAAACGGCTAAAAAAACAGCTGAAATTAGCTGAAAGTAGCTGATTTTTTTTTTTTTTGCAGAAGGAAGCAGAAATAAGCTGAAGCAGAACAAAATGTGAAGGTATCAGAAAAAGATTGTAAACACATCTAAAGAGCTGAAAGATGGAAAATGAGCTCATTTCATTTTCCATGAAGGAAAAAAATGTCAGAAAAGGCTAAATATTTCTACAAGCTAAAGTTGCACCAGTACAAAAAGTCATAGCAGGATTGTCCTGAAAGAGCTGAACGTTTCAATTTATGATTTGTTGAAACAGCTGAAAACTGCGGGATGAGAAAGATGCTGAAAATTGTAGAGAATAGTTGAAGTAAAAAGAATATTCAATATAAAGAGGATGAGAATAAAACAAGAGAAATAAAAGAAAGTAAGCATGAGCTGAGCAGCAAATGAACATCGGTGCCTGAAGCTGAATGAGAAAGTTCACCAACAAACATCTGAACTTCAGTCCCACAGCGGCAGGCGTCAACTCACTTCTAGAGGCCGTGGTTAAAGAGAAGAGAAGAAATAAATGTGTTCTGAGCTGCAGCGTGTTCAGGAGAAGTTCGGCTCCTCAGCAGACTCGTCCCTCTCACACCTGCAGGACATCACTCACTGTGACTCCTTCAAGGAGAACAAGGAGGCTCACCTGGACCAGAGTCATCTGGGAGCCGAGTGCCAGCAGGATTTTCTCCGTCTTGGTGGGGTAGGGGTTGTCTCTGTGCTTGTAGAGCCACTGTTTGAGGGGCCGTGCCATGTCCTGAAGGGCCTGGCGCTTGTGTCGCACTTTGCCTCCACCAGGTCGACTGCTGCACACGAGCACCAAGCATTCAGACAGGATGGAATAAAGACAAATAATTAGACAAAGCAAAAAGTTTACCTTGTTTCTTTTAAAAAGAACAACATTTCAATCAATCCATTTATTCACTTGATTCAACAAATTGATCATAAGTTTACAAACACATTCTCTGACAACATTTATTTAAACGAGTGAAGAGGGAGCAAGAAGAAGAAAATCTTGTACAGACCTGCCCCCTTTCTCAATAATTACAAAAACTTCATGGCCGTGTTCATTAAAATAACAAAACAAGTTGCAAACAATATATCACTCTCCCCATTAACAACTCAAAAGTGTATAAGAGTTAATCATTCTTTTCTTATAAAGTGTTTTGAATTGGTTTATAGTAGAGCATTGCTCTAGAGCAATGTGGATATCCTAACTGGGCCTTCCTGAAAGCAGAGAAGAAACCCAAACAGGACTCCAGTCAGCCATCAGGTGAAAAGGAGGAACCCAGACCCAGACCAGTGGTCATTCCGTATGTTGAGGGGGTATCAGAGAAACTGAGACGTTTATTTTCTAAACATAACGTCCCAGTGGCTTTTAAACCCCAAAATACATTACGGCAAAACTGGTTCATCCCAAAGATCCAGTCCCCCGGCACAAACAGAGTAATGTTGTGTATGCTGTTCAGTGTCAGGAGGGCTGTGATCAGTCTTACATTGGGGAAACTAAACAGCCACTGGCCAAAAGGATGGTCCAGCACAGAAGATCAACATCATCAGGCCAGGATTCTGCGGTCTACACTCATCTCCAGGCCAGCGGTCACTCTTTCAAGGATGAAGATGTGCACATCCTGGACAGAGAGGAACGATGGTTTGAGAGAGGAGTAAAGGAGGCCATCTTTGTGAAAAGAAATTGTCCATCATTAAACAGGGGTGGAGTCCTATGTGTTCAATTGTCCCCCTCTTACAATGCTGTGATTGCTAGTATCACTCAGCCCTCTGTAAGTAGTAAACAGCCATCAGTGTGCTAATGACCCATTGTTAGGCTGATGGTCCTTCTTGAGCATGTGATCAGCTGGTTTTGGTTGTCAGCAACAAACTGGTTGATCCACTCTGAGAAGGTGCTATTTAAGAGACTGAGCTGAAAACAGCACCTCAGACTGAGGAAGTCTCTTGGATGAGAGACGAAACGTTTCTAGATTTTTTTGCTTTGTTTTGTTTTTTGCTTTTTTGAATGTCCAGAGGACCAGATTGAACTTTTTTGGATTTTTCTACCTGGATTATTGAGCATGCATCAGGATATCTTATGATCTAAAATAACCCCTAAACATTTAACTGCATGTACTCGTTCAAGTTGATTATCATCTACAGACATTACAATAGAATCAACTATTTTTCTATTACCAAAAATTATGAATTTTGTTTTATTCCAGTTTATTGATAATTTGTTGTTTTTAAACCACTAGTTAATAATTAAACATCTCACAAACCATATGTTCTATGATGTTTGTTTTTAAGTCGTTCCCAGAACAAAATAAGTTTGTATCATCTGCGAACAGGATGCTTTGTAATTTTTTAGACACTTCACAAATGTCATTAACATACAAAATAAAAAGCTTCTTTCCTAGCACTGAACCTTGGGGGACTCCACATTTTATATTTTAAAGATCTGATTTTTTTTATTTGTGGGCGGCTGTGGCTGAGTGGTTAGAGCAGTCGTCCTCCAATGTAAGAGTTGGGGGTTCGAATCCACCAGCAGCCACATGCATAAGTGTCCCTGGGCAAGACAATGAAACCCTTGTTGCCTCCGATGTGTGTCCAATCAGTGTATGAATGTGATAAAGCACTGATTAGTAGTGGTGTAACAGTACATGTGCACAAAGTTGCTCCGTGTTTCTCTGCAAGAAGAGAGACTGACAGCACCCCCCCCCCCCCCCCCCCCCAGCGTGAGTCAGTCTGTGTGTGTGAAACGGACTGAATCAACATTCTACAGCCGGACTCGTCTTCATCAAAGAACTCCGAGGACGGAGCTGTGTCTGTTTCAGCTGGTGAGTTTACGTTTGTTAACCTGACTGACCTGACTGAAAAATGTTGGATTTTATACCTGGATTATTGAGCATGGACTTTGTTACATTTGTTAACACGTACATCGCGGTGAAATAACGCTAACTTTAAGACATTAGTGTGTAAATTTATTTTATCTACGTAGCTAGCTAAACTCAGAAGCTAACTAAAGATTGAAAGTAACATAAATCTTAGCTTGTAAAACTGCTCATCCATCCAGTCAACTGCTTAAACAGTTCACCCAATGTTCACTGTTCATGTTAATGTTCTCCTCACAGGAGGTTCTGACCCAGATGTGAGGACAGACAGAAAAGTGAGGTGGAGGCCACAGGACAATCAAATTTTGTTGTTAAAAGTTTGCTGTCTTTTTCTACAGTGGAGCTGCATGGAGGAGGTACGCTGTAAAAGATTTTGTTGACCAGTTAAACTTTTCTCTCTCAGCCTAGATAATGTTTTTGAGCAATAATAACACAACAATGTTATTGTTGATGTTTTGTTCCCATGTCAATTAGGGAGATGATAAGAGCACTAAACCCCAGAGAACCACAGAGAAGATTCAGGAAGAGACACAGAGGTGCAGATGTCTGCATCAACCCTACCTCAGTGACCTGCTGGTGGAATATGAGTCAGAGTCAGAGTTTCTTTATTGTCATTCGCACCTCATGTGGTACATGTGGTGGAGCGAAATTATGTACACAAGGTCCCAGTTACATCCAACAATAAAATGTATAAGAAAAACAGTAATAACATCTAAGATATGAACTAAGAAAAACATCAACTAAATATACACACTAAGCACTCATAACATAAAACATTGAACATCAGCACAAACATGAACATGAGTCTGTGAGCAGATGTGCACGCATGAACACATCAACATGAAACTGATCAGCAGCAACATGAAACAGATCAGCAGCAACATGATATGGTTTTTCACAGTGATTATTCTAGTTAGAGATTCATGAGTCTAACAGCCTCAGGGTAGAAGCTGTTCCTCAGTCTAGTGGTTCAGTGCTATCAAAGTGACAACCAGGTATCTGTGTGTGCAACAATCATCATCTACAGCCTCAGAGTGAACATTTTCTACTGCTGGAGACACCATCAGCCAGGAGCAAGCTGGTTTGTGTCCACAGAAAGAAGACATGTTGATTTTTCTGAAGATAAACTGTTCAGTGAAAAGGTTCTCAGTGTGTATCAGTGAGCATTAGACACTGACGTGTCACTGGTTTGAAACTGTTCTTTTGAACTGGAAATTATTTGTTTATTTTAATGTAAGAAAACTGCTTGGAATAGAAATACCAAAGCTAAAAAATAAAATTCACAATTTGTACTGTAATGTGGAGCGTAATTTTATTCTTGTTAGAATTAATAGTAATTACAAAATTGGTACCGAAAAAAGAACCATACAGGAACCGACACCATAATTATGGACTTGTTTTGATCAGTTGGTCCCTCAACACAATTGATAACATTTCTTTGAAGAGAAGACAGGCTTTAGGTGAGCCGATTTGCCCTGTTGGCATGCACACAGCTGGATCTCATCAAATTGAAGACTTGATGATGTGTCTATCTCTGCTGCCATTTGTGGATGTTCAGAGTCAGAGTCAGAGTTTCTTTATTGTCATTCGCACCTCATGTGGTACATGTGGTGGAGCGAAATTATGTACACGGGGTCCCAGTTACATCCGACAATAAAATGTATAATAAAAACAGTAATAACATCTAAGATATGAACTAAGAAAAACATCAACTAAATATACACTAAGCACTCATAACATAAAACATTGAACATCAGCACAAACATGAACATGAGTCTGTGAGCAGATGTGCACGCATGAACACATCGACATTGAAACAGATCAGCAGCAACATGAAACAGATCAGCAGCAACATGATATGGTTTTTCACAGTGATTATTCTAGTTAGAGATTCATGAGTTTAACAGCCTCAGGGTAGAAGCTGTTCCTCAGTCTAGTGATTCTACACTTAATGCTCCTTAACCTCCTTCCTGAGGGGAGTGGGGCAAAAAGTGTGTGTGCTGGGTGGGTGGGGTCCTTCATGATGAAGGTGGCCCTCTTCCTGCATCTGGAGGTGTAGATGTCTGTGATGGTGGGGAGACTGATTCCAACAGATTTCTGTGCAGCCTTCACCACTCTCTGCAAAGCTTTTCTTTCTGCAGCTGTGCAGCCTCCATGCCACACATTGATGCTCGAGCACAGGATGCTCTCCACTGCACACCTGTAGAAGGAGGTGAGGACTGAGCTTCCCAGACCAGCTCGCCTCAGCCGTCTGAGGAAGTAGAGTCTCTGATGAGCTTTCTTGATCAGGCTGGTGGTGTTGTTGCTCCAGCTGAGGTTGTCATTCATGTGTACACCCAAGTACTTGTAGCTGGAGACCACTTCCACTGCAGATCCTCTTATGTTCAGGGGGGTGTAGGTGTTTTTGTTCCTTCTGAAGTCCACAATCGTCTCCTTTGTCTTCTTCACATTGATGTGAAGGTTATTCTCTCTGCACCAGCTCTCCAGGTGTTCCACCTCTTGCCTGTAGCTGGACTCATCATTGTTTGTGATGCATCCCACCACCGCTGTATCATCTGCAAACTTTACAATGTGACAGCCTGGATGGGTAGCTGCACAATCATATGTGAGCAGAGTAAACAGAAGGGGGCTCAACACACATCCCTGAGGAGAGCCAGTGCTGAGGGTTATGGTGGAGGAGGAGAGGTTGTGGATCCTCACTAACTGTGGTCTGTTTGTTAAAAAGTCTAGTACCCAGTTGCAGATGGAGGGGCTTAGTCCTAGTGTGGATAGTTTGTCCATCAGGGTTTGGGGGATCATGGTGTTGAAGGCGGATGTGAAGTCCACAAAGAGCATACGGACGTAAGAGTTTTTCTGCTCCAGGTGGTTGAGCGCAGTGTGGACCACAGAGGAGATTGCATCCTCTGTTGATCGGTTCTCACGGTATGCGTACTGATGAGGGTCCTTGTTGATGTTGATGGTTGTTTTGATGTGAGTCATGACCAGTTTTTCGAAGCATTTAGCGACTATCGGGGTGAGGGCCACTGGCCGATAGTCATTCAGACCAGTCACTGTAGAGCTTTTTGGGACTGGGATGATGGTGGCAGTCTTCAGGCAGGTGGGAACTGTCTCCAGGGTAAGTGAGGTGTTAAAGATGTCTGCCAGCACCTCACAGAGCTGATCAGCACATTCCTTCAACACTTTTCCGGGGATGTTGTCTGGGCCAGTTGCTTTGTGCGGATTAATCCTCCTGAAGGTACTCCTTACTTCTGCTGAGGTCACGCTGAGATGCTCTTCATCCGGTGGCGAGGTGAGTCTGGTGCTGGGTGGTCTGTTCGGGTCTTCAAAGCGTGCATAGAACTTGTTGAGGGCATCAGGCAAAGATGGGTCTTTGGGGCATTGTTAAGGACGCATATTTAATTGGATTTACGATAACTGGTTCCTACTTTTTGGATTCGGCTGGTTGCTGGTTTTATCTACAATCAAGGAAGTCGTCGGCAGCAAATTTGGACCCGATCACGCTGCTTGCCTTTATGATGACTTGGTTCGTGCCTCGAGTACCCAGACTCAAATGCTTTGAGCAGAATGGATCAGATCTCGGGGATTTTGCTCAGTCACGTTCCATTAGTGTGGCCATGCAATTTTGACATTTCGAAACCGAGTGGACCAACACAGACTCAAGGTAGATGTCATTAAGTTCTGCCTGTCCCCAAAACAACTGTGTGTTTAATTGAATTTGGCTCCCTTGGCTGGCCTTGGAAGGCCATCTTATCTGAATTCGCCTGGAGAACATGTGATCTGACGCTCACCACCCCCTCCCTGAGGAATTTCCAACTGATAGCCAGATGAAACCAGCTGAATAAACTTTGTGTCATCGTTTCAGGACTCTTGGATTCTCATAGACGTTATTCTTGGCCATTCCCCAACATCCCTCGAGAATGTTTATGGATCTCACTGGAGGACACTGGCTGATAATTCTGTCCTTATCAGAACTCTTATAGTAACCTCGAGAGCATCTATGGACATTCAAAAAGCGTTCAATACAAAAAAACAACTGGACTTTTTTTGTAACAGAAGACGTTTCGCTCCTCATCCGAGGAGCTTTCTCAATTCAATGAGCAGTAAGTGAGAGATTCAGGTTATAAGGCTGAGTGAGATAAGACACATACATATATGTAGACTGGTAATTAAATTGGCATCTATGGACATGCTCACCGCTCTCGTGAGGGGCAATATGTCAGTGCTATCAAACTGACAACCAGGTATCTGTGTGTGCAACAATCATCATCTACAGCCTCAGAGTGAACACTTCCTACTGCTGGAGACACCAACAGCCTGGAGTGGGCTTGTTTGTGTCCACAGAAAGCAGACATGTTGTTTCTGAAGAAAAACTGTTCAGTGAAAAGGTCCTCAGTGTGTAGCAGTGAGCATTAGACACTGACGTGTCACTTGTTGTTTGCAACTGTTCTTTTGAACTGGAAATTATTTATTTTAATGTAAGAAAACTGCTTGGAATAAAAATACCAAAGTTAAAAAATAAAATTCACAATATGTACTGTAATGTGTAACATAATTTTATTATTGTTAGAATTAATATTAATTACAAAATTGTTACCAAAAAAAGAACCGTCCAGGAACCGACACCGAAGTGAAGGTACCGACACCGGTACCGATACAGATATTTTTAGAAAGGTATCCAGCCCTAGTCAAAGCAGATGGCTGCTTGTCCTGAGCCTGGTTCTGCTGGAGGTTTCTTCCTTTTAAAATTGAGTTTTTCCTTTCCACTGTTGCCACTGTGCTTGCTCAGGATGGGAGACTGCAACAAAGCCAAGATTCAACTTGTCTGCTGGCCTCCTTAGACAGAGAACTTTACTAATTGGCTTTTATGTACTTTGTATGTGAATGTTTCTGTAAAGTGCCCTGAATCAACTTTGTTGTGATTTGGCGCTATATAAATAAACTGAATTGAATAGAATAGTGTAAAGAGCTTTGAGTGTGTTGACAAGATAGAAAGGCGCTATATAAGTACAGTATATTTACCATTTACCATTTATTTCCTAGCTGTACTTGTTTATGGTTAGTCAGATAACTACTCAACCAGTTATGAACTATTCCTCTGATTAATCTTGTAATTTGGAAAGCAATAAAGTGTGGTTGATTGTATCAAAGGCTGTTCTTAAATCAATAAGCATCCCCACTGTATATTGCTTCCTTTCTATTGCTTCTGTAATTTCTTCATTTACTTCTAATAATGCAAGGGATGTTGAGTTATTTGATCTAAATCCATACTGACTCTCACCCAACAAGTTATTATGTTCAATAAAACCATCAAATTTCTAGACAAACCATTTTTCAAGCACTTTGGAAAACTGGGGGAGAACTAAGATCGTTCTTAATCGTCAGAGCTAGGTCTATCACCATTTTTCAATATTGGAATTGCTTTTGTTAATTTCATTTTTTCTGGAAATATGCCACTCTGGACTGACAAATTACAATTAATTAATTACTAATTATTTAAACACATGATGAGTAAAAATTCTTCTCCTTATAAGAGACCAACATTTGGTGGAGTTCACGTTAAAACGTTCTGTTCAAAGTGAGTCAAACGTTTCACAGCTGATCATTTCCTGATGGAACGAGCTGAACAGGACGAGAAGAGCAGCAGGCTGACAGAAACACGTGAACACGACGCATTCTTCTCATCAAACGCAGCAACTGTTTCCACTGGAGAAGAAGAACGACAGGAAGAAGGGAGGCGGACAGAGAGAAGAACTGACCAGTTCTGTTCAATCATGAGGTCCACCAACACTTTGAGAAGGAACTCAAACTTTGTGCTCAGGAACTGTTTCTGTCAGAGCAGGAACTCCGTTACAGCCGAGACAAAGATCAACCGACATGACTGCTTTGAAAAGAATCCTAGCAGGGATGTTTGTGAAGATCCAAATGTTTTCAGTTGTAACTGCAGGACTGTGATTTGACATATATGTTGAGTTCCTGAAGGAACCTTTCAGTCATTCTTTGTTAAAAGTCTCTAAAAGAATCATCAGCTTATTCTGGTTCAAGTTCGGTCCCACCTGAAGAACCTGTAGATGTCAGTATGGTGCCCCCGACTGCAGATGTAGCATGTTGAAGCTGAACCTCAAGTCTGCCTGAGGTTCAAGTTCTACAAACATTTTCCTATGAACCTTTCTGAGCGTCTGATCTGAGGCTCTATGAAGTTTTTTCTCTCCTGCCAAATGAAGAAGACAACATGGTCCTCCACCTGCTTCCTGTTGCACACAACTAAATAAAAGAAGTTTGAAAGGAACTCCAGCAACGCTTCCTGAACCTCTCAGCTTCTGACCCATCAGAAAACTCTGGCAGAGACTGATGAGCCCAAAGATCAGTGTTGAATTATTTTAATCTGATTAAAAAAATGAAACCATAGGAAGCCAACATTCTTATATGTAAAGAATTATTTTTTTATATTGTTACAAAGATAATCAACATAATCTTAGGGTTAATGTTTCAATTGTATCTGAATTCTGGAGATAATTTCAGGAGCCCTGTGGGACTCCGACCTTGGGAACCCGAGCAGACGGAGCTGAAGATTAGACTACTTTGAGTTGAAACAGATTGAAAGCACTAAAGGAGCACCTTCTGAACTGATTATTAATCAGTTTTATCATTAATTAACTGATTATTAATTATAATTTATAATCAGCACCCACAGAACAGATAATTAATCAATTTTATTATTAATTACTATTTATAATCAGCACCTACTGAACTGATAATCAGTTTTACTATTAATTAACTGATTATTAATTATTGCGGCTGTGGCTGAGTGGTTAGAGCAGTCATCCTCCAAAACGAGAGTTGGGGGTTCGATTCCACCAGCAGTCACATGTCAAAGTGTCCCTGGGCAAGACACTGAAACTCTAAATGCCTCTGATGTGTGTCCCATCAGTGTATGAATGTGATCAATTTAATTTAACTGATTATTAATTATTATTTATAATCAGCACCTACTAAACTGATTATTAATCCGTTTTATTATTATTTAACTGATTGTTAATTATTATTTATAATCAGCACCTACTGAACTGATTATTAATAAGTTTAATTATTAATTAACTGATTATTAATTATTATTTATAATCAGCACCTACTGAACTGATTATTAATCAGTTTAATTATTAATGAACTGATTATTAATTATTATTCATAATCAGCGCCTACTGAACTGATTATTGATCAATTTTATTAATAATTAACTGATTATTAATTATTATTTATAATCAGCGCCTACTGAACTGATTATTAATAAGTTTAATTATTAATTAACTGATTATTAATTATTATTTATAATCAGTGCCTACTGAACTGATTATTAATCAGTTTAATTATTAATTAACTGATTAATTATTGTTTATAATCAACGCCTACTGAACTGATTATTAATCAGTTTAATTATTAATTAACTGGTTAATTATTGTTTATAATCAACGCCTACTGAACTGATTATTAATTAACCGATTATTAATTATTATTTATAATCAGCGCCTACTGAACTGATTATCAACAAGTTTAATTATTAATTAACTGATTATTAACTATTATTTATAATTAGTGCCTACTGAACTGATTATTAATCAGTTTAATTATTAATTAGCTTATTATTAATTGTTATTTATAATCAGCGCCTACTGACCCGTCTGAGCTGATCATTAATACTCACATCAGGTGTCAAAACCAACAAGAGCAGAAATACATATTCTTAATTTATTCAAAAGCTCTGCAGAAAAAACAGACTTGAACAAACTTCCAGAGAACTTCTGGCACACGTTGTGATTTTAACTACAGCTGGAGAATATTTTTTAATGACATTTATAATGTTGTGATGAAAACTTGAGGATTTTGTTTTACTGGGACAGAGAAAAGCGGTTTCTAATGTTAGAAATTATATTTGCTCCTTTCATTTGGCCTGAGCTGTTTTTGACTCAGAGTGAGAGCCAGATGGAAATAGGTCCACATGGTTCCTCTGAAGTACCCCCCCACACACACACACAAAAACACACACACAAACACACACACACACACACTGTGACCCAATAGAAAGCCCCACATACCTCTGTCTCATCTCCTGCTTGTCTCTGAAGCTCGGGCTGCTGGACAGCAGGTCTGGATGTTCTCCATCAATGACTTCCAGGTAATTTTTGCTGCTCATTTCCACCTCTTTGGCCTTCTCCTCAAACAGGACCTGGCTGCTCAGCTTGTTGAACAAGATGCTGTTCATCTTTGGATTGTTCTCTCTCCGGAGCACAGAGTCAGTAATGTCCAGCGACTGCTCAGAGGGTCTCCGAGTGTCTCCTGAGGGGCAAAATAGAACAACCACTTGGTAAAAAACACATAAAACAGCAGATATGTCACTTAAAGCCAAAGCACATTTAAACAAACCTTTCCTAAATGTTTAGCTTTAGTGACCATAAATAATCTAAATAATCAAAGCTTCAATTATCTGAAACTTTTATCCAAACCTCAAACTCATTGATTTTCTTTAGTTCAACATTCATTTGTTTATTGTTTCTGTCAGCGTGACACGTGGACTGGATACATCCTTAAATAGAACATCACTCTGTAGAAAATATTTCATAACTAATAACATTTGAGAAATGTTCCTAAAGAGTCTGCAGAAATGCTATCCTGTCAATAATCTCCAGGCATGGTGCAAATGTAGAGCGAATGTGTTCGCTCTGAGACCATCACCATCTTCTCTGGGACTTATACTCACTTGTTCTGGAAACACACTTTCTTGTTTGTGAACACAAACTTAGGAGCTACCATTTAACTCTAAAACAGTTTGGTTTCTTCTGTTTGAATATTCAGAGGAAGACTTTTTTTGTTGTAAACTTTATACTAATATTTGTCAGATTTCATATCCACAGCTGTAAATTTCCCATAATAAAACCCAGATTTACAGTTTTTTTCAAACTTATATTTCTTCTTAACTGTCCACTTTAAATTCCTGTACCAATGCAAACGCCTTAAAGACTAAAAATGATTTTCTACTGTAACGTGCACAAATCACATTTTCATTTTTATTTGCGTCTATTTCTATATTCTCTCGACCCATGTTTGCTGTTGCAAGAATTTTTGTACTTATTTTGTATAAATAAATATTGTTAAAAAAAAATATCACACTGCGGTGCGTTCAACGTCCGAGCTAAACGTTACGTTCACAGCCCTGTGTTCATCCAGGATAAAGCGGCTCCAACAGTCCGTTTGATCCACATTCTGCTCCGAAACATGAAGAATTCCTGAACATTTCTGTCACCAACACGGTGTGAGCTCTGTTACCTTCTTTCCAGCGTCCCTCCGGCGGCTCTCTGCTGAGCTGAATAATCCTGCTTCCATTCGTCCATTACCCCCCACCTCTCACATGCTCCCCACCTAAGTCTCAGAACTCGAAGCGCACTGACCGCGGTCTCTTCCCGTTCTTATACAGCGGCCTGCCGCGCCGCCCCGGACTCTGAATATCTGTCCCCGCTCATGTTTCCGAGCGCACAGACCGAGTCTGCGAACGTCCTGGTGCTGCATTAAGCAGATTCAGGGGCCATGGTGCAGAGAGGAAGGCGGGGTAACGACTGTGAAAGTTTGAATCCACTGCTTCTGAGCGAAAATGTGAAGAAGTGGGCCGGACAATTTCCTGCATGTCAACACAAATTTTTACAAATTGCGCTATATTTTCTCTGAAAAATAATAATAAAAATAACCGGTTACGTTGCTTAATATTTCATTTATAGTTGTATTGTGTGTGTCCACAGTTTGTTCCTCCCTCCCGGGTGTCAGGCCCTCTCTTTGACTTCCATTATAAAACAGTATGGGCTCGAGTCATCGCTTTTGAGGTTCTCTGCGTGTTTTCTTGGGGTTTATCAAGGACGTGACTTAGCAAGAGCCACATTAAGAGTTAGACTTATGTGTAATTATTGTTTATTTGTGCTTATTTTCATTTAACAAGGGAAGTTAACTTTTACTAAAAGCTTGCATAGACCTGCTATGAATGGTCCAGTCCTGTAATCATGTTAAGGTCAGGGACAGTTGAATTGTTTTGGTTTAACAAAATAATGTAAATTTAATCCAACATTTTTCAGTCAGGTCATCTGGACAGTTTCTTTTTTTTT
>NC_056517.1:19791808-19812868 GCF_014905685.2 Nematolebias whitei
CCAGACATAAGCAGGCTGAGGAGAAAAAGAATAAGGATAAGAAACAAATGTCTGTCCAGTCAGTTACAGAGGGAAATGAGGAGCCGGTTTCCACTGGAACAGTTGCTCTGCAGCAGTGGTCGGAAACTACAGGCCGGAGGGCCAGAGGTGGACATCCGACGAGGTCAGTCGGACGGGGGAGAGGGGGCACGAGACAGAGGCCGGTGTCTTGGGGCTGGGGTTCTTCACAGTGGGGACAGCGGGGGGATGCCTGTTTCATCTGTGGCCAACAAGGGCATTGGGCAAAAGATTGTTACTACCTGGCCGCATCAAACTACGTGCCACGAGGAGGCTTCCAGAGGCCATTCCAGCAACACATGAGACCACCACATCCTTTTGCACACCCGATGCCAAGTGCACCACCGGTACAGCAGCCACAACAACCACGCGCCGGATATCCTCCTCTCGGGATGAGGGGATGGGATTCCAGTAGCAATGAAACACCCCACAGAAAATGCTAAGTGTTGGAGGAGGGGCAGACCCAACACTGGAGGTGACAGTTAGAACGGAGAAGTTGCCGTTTCTAGTTGATACAGGAGCGACATTTTCAACAATTACTCACTTCCCACAAAACTGTGAACTGTTGAATAGGTCGTTGGAGGTGGTTGGATTTTCTGGGGCTAAACAAAGACTGCCGGTGACGTGTCCACTTCGCACAAAAGTGGGCACTCAGACTCTGTTACATCCCTTTGTGATAGCTGAAAATGCACCAGCTAACCTTTTAGGGAGAGACCTTCTCATCAGGTTGGGAGCTTCAATTTTGTGCTCTTCTGATGGACTGGTGGTGAGATTACCTGATGGCACCTCGCTGGAGTGCGGACTGGTCACCACTACTCACTCACAGTGTGTGATCCAGCCTGTCCATGATGAATATGTTGACATCTACTGGGGACTGCTTGAACCTGAGGTCATGGGTGGAGGGGGTATCTTTTCTGTTTTCCTCACGTGGAAGCCTTGGCTGATGACATTGCATCCGTTCTCAGCTCCTCCTGACCCCCCACATGTCACTCTCTTTTATGACCGCAGAGGAGATGAGGTGTTCCAAGACCACTTTGCAGAACAACTGTCAGGGAACATCTGGCCTATTGAGAGTGGGAATATTATTGTTGGCAAGGAGGGAGTAGCAGCTAGTGTTAACTTAACACCTGAACAGAAGGGGTGGTATATGATGGGTACTGAAGCAGCGCCTCATATCTCACTAGCATTTAATCCGGCATTTCAAGCGAGAGACTTAGGACCTATGGTCAAGAGGGCCTCAGAGGCCTCAGATTGGGTACAAACATCTTTAACATCCGTCTGGTATTCCCCCAGCTGTGAGTGTTATTCATTCGTCTCTGTAGCGCATGATGTAGCTTTAATGCAGCATGATGTGCTCCCCAGAGAACACGGTCGTGAACTGACGGACCACCCGCATGCAGGTCCTTTAATTAATAGCATGCCTGGGTCATTATGGTCTGAGGGACCCACGGATGTGGGACTGATAAACTGCCCTCCCATAACGTTCCAGGTGCATCACACATACCCAATTTGGATTTCACAGTATCCTCACAAACCAGCTGCAGAAGCGGGCATCGCTGAAACAATTCAGGGTTTAAAGGAAAGCGGCGTTCTTGAACCCTCCTACGTAGAGTGGAACACACCAATTTTACCTGTACA
Source organism: Nematolebias whitei (assembly GCF_014905685.2). Lineage (NCBI taxonomy): Eukaryota > Metazoa > Chordata > Actinopteri > Cyprinodontiformes > Rivulidae > Nematolebias > Nematolebias whitei. The sequence goes on from NC_056517.1 coordinate 19,793,504, forward strand.
AAAAGCAGGTACAGACAAATACCGGATGGCTCACGATCTGAGGACCATCAATAAATTATTGATCACTCAGACCGTACTGGTACCAAATCCATACGTAGCGTTGAATAATCTGACACCAAATCATGAATGGTTTAGTTGTCTAGACCTTACAAACGCGTTTTTCTGTCTTCCTCTAGCTGAAGACTGCAGGGACATTTTTTCATTCACCTTTCGTGGTGAACAGTTGCGATACACAAGACTACCTCAAGGCTTTGCGCTGTCGCCTGGCATCTTTAATCAAGTGTTAAAACAAGTTTTGCGCGAGGTAATGCTCCCAGAAGGAACGGTACTTATTCAATATGTTGACGATCTGCTTATTGCGAGTCCCACTGCACAAGACTCATTAGAAGCGACCAGGAAGGTTCTAGAACACCTACATGCAGCAGGTTTTAAGGTCAGTAAAAACAAACTACAGGTGACGAGGTGTCAGGTGTCCTTTTTGGGGAGGATGATCTCACAGAAAGGAGCAGGACTCTGCTACACACCGTGACACAATTTTACATCATCCAAAACCGCAGACGGTTAAAGAAATGCTCTCATTCTTAGGATTGACCGGGTACAGCAGAAATTACATTCCAAATTATGCAGGCCAAACCCAAATATTGCGCGATTTGGTTAAAGAACAGGGCATGAGACGACCCACTGCCAGGCTGATGTGGAATGAAGAAGCTGAGAGGGTCTTCATTGAGGTGAAACAACAGATGAGCAGGGCTACAGATTTAGCTCTGCCGGATTATGGCCGGCCCTTCCACTTGGATGTTTCTGAAACAGAAGGGGTGATTAACGGTGTTCTGTTTCAGAAACATGAGGGGGGAAGGAAAGTTTTGATGTATATCAGCTGTCTGTTAGACAACACAGAAAAGAGGCATCCGCCCTGCACACAACATGCTGCAGGAGTGGCAAAGCTAGTACAAAAGACAGCCCACCTGGTGATGGGACACACTCTGCATGTGTTGACATCACATAGTGTGGTTGCCTTTGTAAATTCACAAAACTTCACTATGTCACCATTAAGACAACAGAGGATAAACAAGATTCTGGAAGCACCGAACTTGTTATTCACACATGAGGGAATAAACATGGCAGACAGGATTGGAGGAGGTGAACCACACATCTGTGAGAGAAGAGTGGAAATTGATGACAGAGTCAGGCCAGACTTAAAAGCCGCACCTCTTGGAGAGGGACAGGTGATGTTTTGTGATGGAAGCTGTTTCAGAGCGCACGATGGACAACTCGGCGCAGGCTTTGCGGTCGTGCTGGAAACAGATCAGGGTTATCAAACTGTAGTGTGTGAGAAATTGCAGGGCTCTCAGTCAACGCAGAGAGCTGAGGTGAGAGCTCTGATTTCAGCACTGAGATGGGCGGAAAGCAAGAAAGTGACTATCTTCACAGACTCAGCGTATGCTTTTGGAGCAGCTCATGTGGAGCTGGCCCAGTGGAAGAGGGGAGGTTTTCGTACAGCTAACGGTAAACCTATTAAACATGAGGCAGATATGAGAGAATTAGAAACAGCTCTGATGTTACCAACAGAAATTGCCATTGTGAAATGTCGAGGTCATGATACAGATTCCTCAAGCATAGCAAAAGGAAACTGTCAAGCTGATTTGGAAGCGAAAAAGGCCTCAGGATTTATCAACTGGAGTCAGATGGTGATGATAACCCCAGAAGAAGAAGGGGAAAGAATCAGATGGGATGAAGAATCCATCGCCTGTTGCCAACAAGGTGCAGCTCCAGAAGAAAAGGCGATGTGGAGTGAAAGAGGAGCTGAAAAGAGACCAGATGGATTGTGGATAAACCCTGAAGATGGAAGATGGGTACTTCCACTAAGCCTGAAGAAGAGAATTTTCGAAGAGGCACACGGTTTAAGTCATGTGGGGGTACACCAGATGAAGAGAAATGTCATCAGCTGGTGGCACCCGTACATGAACGACTTGATCAGAGCGTTTGTGAAAGAATGCACGTTATGCAGTTTGTATAACTCCAAGCCAACTCTTAAACCACGTCAACAAGGAAAGTTTCCCACGGACATGACACCGGGTTGTGAGGTAATAATTGATTACACCGACATGATTCAACCAGTACGAGGTTTCAGATACCTATTGGTTTGCGTCGACGCGTTCACCGGATGGCCAGAAGCCTGGCCTGCTAAAAAGGAGGATAGTCAAACTGTAATCAAGTGTTTAATAAATCACTACATCCCCAGACATGGGTTCCCTACGATAGTTAGATCTGATAATGGGACTCATTTCAAAAATGCAGATCTGCAGAAGGTTGAAAAAGCCTTGGGTTTGAAGCATGTGTTTGGTACCGTTTATCACCCACAATCACAGGGTAAGGTGGAACGATTAAATGGAAACCTGAAACAAAAATTATCAAAAATCTGTGCACAGACAAATTCCAATTGGCTGGATGCATTGCCTATCGCCCTTATGGCGGTAAGAGCTTCTGTTAACAGGGGTACAGGTTTCACCCCTTATGAACTGACCACAGGAAGGTCGTTCCCAGGGCCCCAACAGAATGTAGAGTGGCCCTCAGAACAGGTATCGGAAATGACACACAAAATGTACTTTGATACACTAAAAGGTATGTTGTCCAGTTTTCATCTACAGATTCCTGAACCCAGTACTCCGGACGGAGTAAACCCCACGTGCCCACTCTCAGATTGGGTACTGCTGAAAGTCACTAAACGAAAGTGGGCGGAGCCAAGGTGGACGGGCCCATATGAGGTGACAGAACGCACATCATACGCAGTACGCTTGAGAGGGAAAGGATCCACGTGGTTTCATCTCAGCCAGTGTGCACCGGCAGCCGAGCCACAACGATCATTACAGCAGATCCGGATGGATCTGTAACATCAGGTAGAGGTGTGATCATACACCTCACGTCGGGAGCGAGCGTCTAACCTGCAAGAAAGGGAAATCAGCTGAGTGATCTCATGCTGTCAGAAAATTGGAAGACTCGGCGGGTTCAGATAAAAATTGGAAGACCCGGCGGGTGCAGATAAAAATTGGAAGACGCGGCGTGAGCAGAAGTGGAAAATTGGAAGACGCGTCATTTTAAAACCCATTGGGGTTAGTGAAATAAAAAGACAGCAGAACGCTGGGAATGAAGTCCCCCTGCTGACCAAATGAGCAGCAAAGTTCTTTAATCTGTTGATGTTTGTGTGAAATACAAGGCAGCAGAAACGTAACGGCAAGAGGAGTTGAGCAGCTGTGGTCCTGAAGACCCCAGGAGCAGTGGTCGGAGTGAGGAGAGCTCTTGGGCGTACAACCGGAGGAGAAGCTTCAACAATCCATTTCTAAAAAGAAAGAGAACACTGTGATTTTAAGGTGTATGTGGTCATTTTCCGCAGGTTGATTTAAAGTGTTAATACACCCATTTACAATTTTCAAACAGGTTATAATCTTAACATAGAGTTACTCTCAGAGGGTCACACTTTTAACTTTTACTGTGTGTGCATTTGAATCAATTTTGTTTCACAGGTTTACAGCGATCGATTCCTGGGTATAAAACAACTATAATTTTGGTATTCAATTAAAGTGTAGACTATAGGTGATAAGTTTTCCAAGCTTCTCCACAGGATCTAATAGAATTCTTTCAGGTTGTGCTGAGTTGACATTTTGCTGCAGATACTGTAAGTTTCAGGTTCATACATCATAATCAGTTTTCATTTTCAGCAGGGACGTAGCTATCATGGTTCTCATATCAAATAAGCTGTTGACTGCTGGTGGAATACTGGGGGTACTGATGGTTTGTCTTGTTTTGGTGCTGGAGTTTACCTGTGTCATTCCAGGGTTAAGTCGGTGTCGCACCAAGCCTGTGAAGATCAGGAGAGAGAGACCTAGGAGAGGAGCGTGGTCCACGGTCCATGATTTCAATCAGTTACCGTTGAATTTGTCCCATGCTTTTCAGATGAACAGCTGGTATCGTTATGCTCAGTTTTTAGCCAGGGGGCACCATAACTCGGAGTGTTATGTCTGTACCAAACTTCCAGTCACAGCTGCGCATTTGCCATTGCGTGTTAAACCCCTGGCTAGGGGGTTATCATTTTGTTTTCTGCAGTACAGCTCCAGTGGACATAGCAGAGGTCTGTACAGATGTGAGGCCAAGAGCTACGGTCTGACGCAAGCAGCACAAGGCATTGTGCTGAGCCAGTATGTGGAGTGGACCCCTGGTGAACAGTTTCCCATCTGCGTACACCGACAGCACAGGCAGGACTCTTATCAGGTGGCGGTGGGCATGTTGCCCCCGGAGAAGTGTCAGGCAATATATCACCCGGTAATCGTCACATTGGGGTACCTGGGAGTAATGGTACATTTCCTGTTGAGGATCTGGCTTGGTTGTGTGGACATACAGTGCTTTTAACACTTCCCAGTAATTGGACAGGAATCTGTGCACCTGTGGCAGTCACAGATGAATCATTTCTGGTGTCTGTAAGTAATGGTTCTCATTATGTTAGGCAAAGAAGGGACGTGGGCATCAGGTCGCACGACTCTATTTGGGGTTCAGACGTACCAGACAAGTTCAAACACTGGACGGTAGGTGAGAAGGTCATGTTGTCACTTTTTCCGTGGGCAGGTGTTGGAAAGCTACTTTTAAGGGTGGAAACCTTAGACTACCGTTTTGGGATTTTCATTAATTCAACAATTAAGGCGCTGGAGGGCATCTCTGAGGAATTGTCAGCTTTGAGGGTAATGGGCTCTTCACCTCCATGTCCGAAGACATCGCTTCAGACGCCGGGGAAAACGTGCTGGTCAGCTGGTGAAGCTTAAAGCTCTGCGCGCTGCATCTTCCTCTCCTGTGTGCCCGGACCAGGTAACCAGCGGGAGTTGTCAGCCGGTGCGCAGCTCGGACCGACCTGGAGGGGCTGTTATTGAAAATCTGCGGCCATTAGCGCGCGCTAACTCCACTGCTGCTGGCTCCACGTTGGACAGTATCCGGATATGTTTGATCAACGCAAGATCTGTTACCAACAAAACTTTTATCCTCAGGGATTACTTTCAAGAGCACGATTTGGACTTTCTGTGCATCACAGAGACTTGGATGTCTCAGGGTGAGTCCAGCACTTTGACGGAATTATTGCCACCGAAATGTTTGTGTTTTAACGCACCGCGGCCATCAGGCCGGCGCGGTGGTGGATTATTAACAATATTCAAACCAACTTTTGACTGTAAACAACTGCCCATCCCAGTTTCCCACACCAGCTTTGAGCTGAGCGTCTTTGAACTCGGACATTCACCTCAGACTTTATTTGCACTCGTCTACCACCCACCTCACTCTAAGGATTTCATAAATGAGTTTTCTGACTTCTTGGCTGAAATCACACCAAAATATGAGCATGTTTTCATTATTGGGGACTTTAATTTGCACATGTGCTGTCCTGAGAAGCCCTTGGTTAAGGACTTTTTAGATTTATTGGACTCATTTAATTTAACACAGCATGTAAACGGTCCCACCCAAGAGTGTGGACATACACTGGACCTTGTTTTAACTCATGATGTGACTTAATAATCTTGTTATTAGTGATAATGTTTTTTCAGACCACATGCCAGTCCAGTTTGAGTTCACCCTCCCCCATCAAACTCCTAAGTCGTGCATTCCTGCACGTAGCACCCGGACCATTAACCATTTCACTGTCGCACGTTTCACAGATGTTTATAACTCTGAAATGATCATTCAGCCCCCAGTGTTTCTCACCACCACTGAGGAGCTGACATCCCAGTTCAACTCTGTCTGCTTAAAGACTTTGGATCATGTTGCGCCTGTTAAAACTAGAAAATCAAAACTGAGAGCAGAACCTTGGCTGAGTGACATCACCAAGGCTGATAGGTAGCAATGTAGGAGGGCGGAGCGAAAGTGGAGGAAAGACAAGCTGCAGGTCTCTTTTCAAATACTTAAAGAGAGTTGGCGCCGTTATCAGAAAGCAGTGAAAGCTGCTAAATCCAAATACTTCTCTGATATAATTACCTCAAACTCTCACAACCCACGTGTCCTCTTCTCTACCCTAAACTCTGTTCTCCACCTCACTGAACCACCTCCTCTGGAAGCCTCGACTGAGCTGTGCAACAACTTCTTACATTTCTTTTTGGAAAAAATTGCGACCACCCGGGCTCTCATTTCCCCTCCAACTCATAACCCATCCATCCCACCTCAATCTGTAGCTCCTTTTGACCATTTTGAACCCATCACTCTATCTTCTCTATAGCAGGTCATGTCCAGCTTGAAACCTTTTGGCTCCCCCTTTGATGTGGTCCCCCCTCGACTACTAAAGGAGGTTTTTCCAACTCTGGGTCCATCCATTCTTGATATAGTAAACAGTAGTTTATCCACTGGCGTGGTGCCAAAATCCTTTAAACATGCTGCCGTCCAGCCTCTCCTGAAAAAACAAACCTTGACCCCTCAGTCGTGTCCAACTTCCGGCCTGTCTCCAAACTCCCATTTGTTTCTAAAGTACTGGAGAAAATAGTTGAGACCCAGTTGAAGTGCTTCCTGGAGGATCAAGCCATCTTAGAGCTTTTCCAATCTGGCTTTAAACCTCTCCACCGCACTGAAACTGCCCTGCTGAAGGTCTTTAACGACATCTTCAGATTCACAGATACCGGTGATTCTGTGCTGCTTGTCCTGTTGGACCTCACAGCCACCTTTGACACCATCGACCATGAGATCCTCATTGCTATGTTGGAGCAGTGGGTGGGCGTCACAGGATCAGCCCTCAATTGGTTCAGATCTTACCTCTCTAACAGATCTTTTTGTGTCTCCATCAAGGATTTTAGTTCCGCAGAGGCAGAGCTTAAATGGGGGGTTCCGCAAGGGTCCATCCTGGGTCCCCTCCTATTCTCTTTATACCTGCTGCCGCTTGGTGCTATTTTCCAGAAACACAACATGCCCTTCCACTTCTATGCCAATGACTGTCAAATTTACTTCCCCCAAGACACAATGGTACATGCTCAATTCAACCGCTGCTCAACTGCCTGGCTGACATCAGGGACTGGATGGCTTTAAATTTCTTGAGTTTCAATGAAAAGAAGTCTGAAGTCATGTTGTTCCCTCCCAATGACACGGTCACAAACCACTGTATCGACCTCTCCACTCTAACCCTGTCAGAAAAACAAAGAGTCACAAATCTGGGCGTGATAATGGACCCTTCCCTGAAGCTTAACAATCATGTAAACATGTGTAGTGAACTAAGCCTCAGGTCAAATCTGGCCCTGAGGGCCTTTCTGGGACAAGAACTGTTATTTCATTGATTTGAGTCCAGAAACACAAAATTAAGTTCATCCAGAGACTTTCTAAGTGTCCTGCACTGATCAATTGAAAGAACACTCTCTTTTTTATTATCATTACTATTTTACAAATGTCATGATAATCAAAAGTGTGTTTAGTTCAAACCATTTTTAAATGTTGAAGTGAACTACTCATTTTAAATCAACTGTGAAACAGTATTAATGATTTTTAATCCTCATTCAAAGTAGAAATCAAGTTAAGGTCTGTTACAGAGTAATTATTCATTTTCTTGATCTTCTGTCTGAAATGAGCAAGTGTAAGTTGGTCAAAGGTCAAGTTTCGGTCAACTACATGTTTACTGGAAAGAAATGTCATGTTTAACTTTTTCAGACAGATATGAGAGAACTGACTCCACGAAGTCTCGGTTTCTTCAAAACATTTTCTGTCTGTTCTTAAACAAACAATCTTTTTCCTTGACTTTTAATAACCTCTTACATCACTAAAACCACCCCCTGTTCGGTCGATCGACCAATCAGGAAGTTCTCAAATGAACCGGAAATAGAACTCTTTAAAAGGTTCAACACTTCCTAGTTCTATAGAGAATGCTGGAATAGAGAATCCAGAGCACGGTGGGAGAGCAGTTCAGTTCGGAGAGCAGAACCAAACAGAAAAGTTGCTGGAGAGAACAGGAGGTTCCAGACATGATCCGAAGTTCTTCCGAGTCTTGTGGGAATTATGCAATCTTCCACATCTGAGTGGAACTCTGACGGACTCACAGCTCCTGTGAGTCCACCCGTGAGGTGAGCTTCTGTTGAACGAAATGATCTCACGACTCCTGAGGTCTTTGCTATTCTTACGGAGACGCTGAAAAGTGGCTTGAAGTGGAACTTTACGCCGGAACTGAAATATCTTCAGAAAGGTAAAAAGTCGATCTTCAACTGCGAAGTGTACCGTGGTTAAGCTGGGTCCAAAGGAGCGTGTTGTTCTGGTTATAACAGACAAATTCCCTCACCCATCTCTCTCCATTTAAACTTCATTTCCCAAATTTAAAACTCTTCTATCTTGCCAGTAAGTCATCCAGATCTTTTCAGAAATGTCTGTTGTAGAGCTTGAACCCAGATACCATGGCCGTATGGTCTCTGATTGTAAAGCTAATTAATTAAGCTGTTATTGTAATCAAATTGCCAAATTAATGTAAATGTTTGATGTTAAACTTTGATTCTGTTAATAAATGACCGCATTCATTTGATGGGTCAAAGAAAATTAACGTCTCACGTCACATTTAATAATTCAATGCACAATATTATTCAGTCCAGAAAAATGAAAGAATCCGTTTAATTTATGAATATTTCACAGATATATGTTCATCTACACATGATTGTTAAATCATGCTTCTTCCAACTGAGGCGGCTGTCTAAACTGAAGCCCATATTGTCCAAAAATAACCTGGAGACAGTAATACATGCATTCATTACATCTAGGCTTGATTACTGCATTTCACTCCTGTTTGGTATCAGTCAGACCTCCATTGCATGACTACAACTTGTCCAGAATGCAGCAGCCCGATTTTTAACCAGTACAGGCAAAAGAGAGCACATTACACCAGTTTTGGCCTCACTGCACTGGTTACCGGTTCACTTTCGAATCCAGTTCAAAATACTCATGTATGTCTACAAATCACTGAACAGTGTCTGCCCCACTTTGGTTGGCCTTGTCGCTGTTTTAAGTGCTTTATAAATAAAGTGGTATGGTATGGTAATATGTAAGAGTGTAAATTTTACACACACAATCGATTAAAAACTGTGTACAAAATCAATTTAGTTTTAACAAAGACTAAACTTAGGCAACCAGGTTACCACATATGCTTACATATAAAACACACAAAAAAGAGCACAACTAGCTTTAAGCACCTCTCAACCATCAGGATAACCACCTCTCCTCCACACTAGTCCTCAGCACTGGTACACCTCAAGGCTGTGTCCTCAGTCCACTCTTGTACTCTTTATTTACACGAGTGTACCACCAAGCATAGCTCTAACATTATCCTAAATTATGATGATGACACCACCATCTTGGGCCTCATCAACAACAACGATTAGAGTGCCTACAGAGATGAGGTGAAATCACTGTGACCAGCTGATGTCAGGAAAATTCTTTAGAGAACTTTACTAATTGACTTTTTTATGTATGTGAATGTTTCTGTAAAGTGCCCTGAGACCACTTTTTGTTGTGAATTGGTGCAATATAAATAAACTGAATTGAAAATAACCTCTCTCTTAATGTCAGCAAAACAAAGGAGATGATAACAACAAAAAAGGTTGAATCATGTCATCTGGACTTCATCTGGAGATGATAGTGGACTTCAGGAAACAGAGTGGAGGCCAGCTCTCCACCACCTACATAAACACCGCTGAGGTGGAGCAAGTCAGCAGCTTCAAGTTCCTCGGCGTTCACGTTACTGAGGATCTATCCTGGACTTTACATACAGACACTGTGGTCAAGAAAGCCTGACTTAAGACTCTACTTCTTAAGAAAACTAAAGAAGGTTGGTACAAACACCAGCAGACGACACATGAGTCTGCCATCGCGCATGAAAAGACTCAAAGACTAAAGGACAGTTTTTATCCACAAACTGGCAGCTTACTGAACTCTCAATAAATAACACTGAACAACTGGCAATAACTGCACCAAGCCACATCTGTGACAACAAATATGACTAATATTAGCTTGTGATACCTAATGTTTTATTGCTAATGCCTTATGTGGCTGTATCATGTATGTCAATACCTTACCATCATAATTAGTCTCCATGTTACTCACCATCTGTGCAATAATCTGTCACACAACCTGTGTAGTTTATGTTAGTTATGTGCAGTATACATCATGTGAATTTAAGTTTATATTACTACCTTGAAATACATATTCATACAAATTCATTCTAATTGCACTGTTATATTCTATCATGTTTATTATTTTTTCATTAGGACCTTGTAAATATTGTATTTACTTTTTCACTTTTTGGTACTTTATGTTGTACACTTATTGAATGCTTTAGTATTTCTTGATTGTTTGTAATTTATTTTAGTGAGTCAAATCTGTTCTTCTCATCCTGAATATTGTATTGTACTGTTAACCTTGTGTTAACCTGCATATGACAAATAAACATAACCTGAATTAAGCATTAACCTTTAATTTAACCATTAAGTATACAATGTAGTTATGACAGAAAATGGAGGATTTACCTGCACTTATTTTCATAAAGATGAACATGTGGTAGCAACTTCCTGTTTATAACTTGTGATCAGCTGATGGGGTCGGTCCCCCGGCTTTTTACGTTTTCCAAACTTCGTTTAATTTTTGAAAATAAATAAACTGTATCCCACCATCTAAACGCTCAGGATAGCACGTGTCTGGATTGCCTGTTCCCCACTGACACTGTTTAACCATCTTTTTCTGCTGATTTTTCACAAAACTCTGACTGTAAAGCATCCAGGCTGTAGCCTCAGAGCTACAGGTAAGGGGCGTTTACCTTTGGGACAAATTGAGGTTACCGATTGGTCATTTGCTGACATGCCTACTGGAATGATTGACAGGTCGCGCCGCGGAGCTGACTTCTGGAAAAAAGGGGGAAAAAAGGAGAGCTGTTGCCGGCCCTGCAGTGGAGGCAGGGCGGCCCAGGAGCAGCGGCAGCGTGTTCTGTGTTTATATGTTGTTAATAAAAAGTTTTTAAAAAAAATAAAACAGGGAGCACTGGCCCTGCAGCTCACAAATCAGACCGGCCCACCGGAAAATCTCCAGACTCTCCTGATTGGCTACTCCGAGCCTGGTTTAAAGGTTAGCACTGTTGCCTTGCTGCAAGAAAGGTCCTGACTCCTGAGTTGGTCAGGACCAACTCCTACAGTTGGTGCACTGTAGGATAGGGTGACCAGACATCCCCGATTTTCGGGGACAGTCCCCGTTTTGGACAACCTGTCCCCGACTAAAGCTGTCCCCGAAAATGTCCCCGATTTGAGCGTTTAATGAATGAGAAAAAAAAGTTGCATGTCAACTGTTATTACAGTAGCCAAGTGCAGTTGCACGCAACAACCGCTGTTACTGTAGCAGCTGGTCGCGCAGACGCTGCAGCGATGACGTTACAGACAGAAGAAGAAGAGCTGCACGCGCTGCATTTAAAACAGAATAAGAAGGAGCGCAGCACGAGTTTGTCAACACCAACTGGGAGAAAGAAAAGAAAACAGATGGTGTTCTCCTGTGATGGTTTGTATGAACTGATTTATTTTCTTTGAACTGAGCTGATCATTGCCGTGACAAAAGTTTTTTTTTGTAGTAGGAAATGTTTCAGTGTTGTCAGGTGTGTCCAGGTAAAATAAATAAATTAATAGGGCTGAGATGTGTTTAGTTTTACTAAAGATGAGGACCCAAACCAAGCTTTTATTAACAAACAGATCAACAAAAGGCAAGAAGAGCACAGAGAGTAACTGCAGCTCGAGTGAGAGAGAGGGAGAAATCACAACAGGATGATAAACTGCCTTCAGGCTCAGTTAAACCGGTTTACACTTGACACACTGAATATTGCAAGAATGTGCATGTGCCAAGGGTTCATCCAAAGTAAGATGTTTTAGAATTGATTGGTGACTTTAGTTTATATTTTCAGAGCTAGTTATGAGATGTTTTGCTATTATATTACGAAATCAATCTGCTGGCTCCTTGGCTGTTCAGATGACTTCTGTTGTGCTTGGAGCTATATGAATAAACTGAACTTTATAAATAATTCATTCATTCAACCTTTATTTAGACAGGTAAATCCCTTTGAGCCTCGAGGACTCATTTACAAGAGAGACCTGATTTCAACAAAGAATGATGACAACAATGGACAACAGCGACAACAATAAACAGTTCTAAAAAGTCATACAATTGTTGTTTTTTTGTGTGTTTTTTTTAACAAATAGGATGGCTAAAAAAAGTAACAAAAAACAGCTAGAGTCTAAGGCAAATGTAGAAAACTAAAAACAGGAACAAGTCTGCATTGGTCCCTGCCATGAGTCCAACAGATTCTTAAAGCCACTTAGAGAGGTCAAGGTCGAGAGCTTCAAATCTTTTTGTAAGGTATTCCAGGAAACAACAAAATAAACTGAAAAATAAACTGAATTGATTTGTGAACATAGACTTTCAGGCTTATGTGTAATAAAATATTATGATCAACTGTATGAAATGCAGCACTGAGGTCTAACAGGACCATTGTAGACACCTGTCCATTGTCAGAGGCCATGAGAAAATCATTAGTAACTTTCACCAGTGCTGTTTCTGTCCTATGATGAGCTCTAAATAACTCTAAGATTTGTAGACATACAGGAGTATTTTGAACTGGATTCAAAAGTGAACCAGTAACCAGTGCAGTGAGGCCAAGACTGGTGTAATGTGCTCTCTTTTGTCTGTACTGGTTAAAAATCGGGCTGCTGCATTCTGGACAAGTTGTAGTCGGGCAATGGAGGTCTGACTGATACCAAACAGGAGTGAATTGCAGTAATCAAGCCTAGATGTAATGAATGCATGTATTACTGTCTCCAGGTTATTTTTGGATAATATGGGCTTCAGTTTAGACAGCCGCCTCAGTTGGAAGAAACGTGATTTAACAATCATGTTTACGTGACTGTTAAGTTTCAGGGAAGGGTCCATTATCACTCCCAGATTAGTGACTCTTTGTTTTTCTGACAGGGTTAGAGTGGAGAGGTCAATACAGTGGTTTGTGATCATGTCGTTGGGAGGGAACAACATGAGTTCAGACTTCTTTTCATTGAAACTTAAGAAATTTAAAGCCATCCAGTCCCTGATGTCAGCCAGGCAGTCGAGCAGAGGTTGAATAGAGCATGTACCATTGTGTCTTAGGGGGAAGTAAATTTGACAGCCGTCGACGTAGAAGTGGAAGGGCATGTTGTGTTTCCGGAAAATAGCACCAAGCGGCAGCAGGTATAAAGAGAATAGGAGGGGACCCAGGATGGACCCCTGCGGAACCCCCCATTTAAGCTCTGCCTCTGCAGAACTAAAATCCTTGATGGAGACACAAAAGGATCTGTCAGCGTGGTAAGATCTGAACCAATTGAGGGCTGACCCTGTGATGCCCACCCACTGCTCCAACCTAGCAATGAGGATCTCATGGTTGATGGTGCCAAAGGTGGCTGTGAGGTCCAACAGGACAAGCAGAACAGAATCCCTGGTATCAGCAGTTAAGAAAATGTAATTAAAGACCTTCAGCAGAGCAGTTTCAGTGCTGTGGAGAGGTTTAAAGCCAGATTGGAATAGCTCTAAGATGGCGTGACCCTCCAGGAAGCACTTCAACTGGGATTCGACTATTTTCTCCAGTAGTTTTGAAACAAATGGGAGTCTGGAGACAGGCCAGAAGTTGGATACGACTGAGGGGTCAAGGTTTGTTTTTTTTTCAGGAGAGGCTGGACAGCAGCATGTTTAAAGGTTTTTGGTACCACGCCAGCGGATAAACTACTGTTTACTATAGCCAGAAATAGCCAGCAGGAACCAGTTATCGAAAATCCAATTAAATATGCGTCCTTAAAATCCACAGAGGGCAGCAGAGAAAGACACATCATCAAGTCTTCCAAGTGGATGAGATATCCAGCTGCGTGCATGCCAACAGGGCAAATCGGCTTGCCTAAAGCCTGTCTTCTCTTCAAAGAAATGTTGTAAATTGAGTTGAGGGACCAACTGGTCAAAACAGTCCATAATTATATCCTGATGCATGCTCAATAATCCAGGTAGAAAAATCTAAAAAAGTTCAATCTGGTCCTCTGGACATTCAAAAAAAACCAAAACAAAGCAAAACAACAAAAAATGTAGAAACGTTTCGTCTCTCGTCTGAGAGACTTCTTCAGTCTGAGGTGCTGTATTCAGCTCAGTCTCTTAAATAGCACCTTCTCAGAGTGGATCAACCAGTTTTGCTGCTGACAACCAAAACCAGCTGATCACATGCTCAAGAAGGACCATCAGCCTAACAATGGATCATTAGCACACTGATGGCTGTGTACTATTCACAGAGGGCTGAGTGATACTAGCAATCACAGCATTGTAAGAGGGGGACAATTGAACACATAGGACTCCACCCATGTTTAACGATGGACGGTTTCTTTTCACAAGGATGGCCTCCTTTACTCCTCTCTCAAACCATCGTTCCTCTCTATCCAGGATGTGCACATCTTCATCCCTGAAAGAGTGACCGCTGGCCTGGAGATGAGTGTAGACCGCAGAGTCCTGGCCTGATGATGTTGATCTTCTGTGCTGGGCCATCCTTTTGGCCAGTGGCTGTTTTGTTTCCCCAATGTAAGACTGATCACAGCCCTCCTGACACTGAACAGCATACACAACATTGCTCTGTTTGTGCCGGGGGACTGGATCTTTGGGATGAACCAGTCTTTGCCGTAATGTATTTTGGGGTTTAAAAGCCACTGGGACGTTATGTTTAGAAAATAAACGTCTCAGTTTCTCTGATACTCCCTCAACATATGGAATGACCACTGGTCTGGGTCTGGGTTCCTCCTTTTCACCTGTTGGCTGACTGGAGTCCTGTTTGGGTTTCTTCTCTGCTTTTAGGAAGGCTCAGTTAGGATATCCACATTGCTCTAGAGCCTGTCTTGTGGGGGAGGCCACACCTAGTCTGTATGGTTTACCTAAAATCCACAAACAAGGTGTACCTTTAAGACCAATCGTTAGCATGATTAACTCTGTCACTTACAATGTTTCCAAATATCTGGCGTCTGTACTCATCCCTTTAGTTGGCAGCTCAGAACACCACATACAGAACACCATGGACTTTGTGGATAAGGTGAGGGATGTCATCATGGAGACTGATGAAACAATGGTCTCTTTTGATGTCACATCACTCTTTACGTGCATTCCTGTTGATGATGCAGTAGAGGTGGTCAGTTTAAAATTAAAATCAGACACCACTCTGAGCAGTAGGACCACGCTTTCCACAGAACAACTGTGTCAACTCTTGAAACTGTGCCTGCAGTCAACCTACTTCACATATGGGGAGCAATATTATAGGCAGAAACATGGGTGTGCTATGGGGTCTCCAGTTTCTCCTATTGTTGCCAACCTGTACATGGAGGAGGTAGAAAAGAGAGTATTGACGTCCTTTTCAGGGACACCACCAAGTCATTGGTTCAGGTATGTTCACGACACCTGGGTTAAAATTAAATCTCAGGAAGTCCAACATTTTACTGACCACATCAACTCTGTGGATAAATACATCAAGTTCACACGAGAAGATGAAAAAAATGGCAAGTTGGCTTTCTTGGACTGTGAGGTCTCAGTCTCTGATAGAGGACATTTGCAAACTGAGGTGTACCGCAAACCCACCCACACAGACCAGTATTTGCAGTTTGACTCCCATCACCCTTTGGAGCACAAGTTAGGAGTCATCAGGACTCTGTATCACAGAGCAGACAGCGTCCCCACTAGCTCAGGAGCCAGGCAGAAGGAGAAATCCCACACAAGACAGGCTCTAGAGCAATGTGGATATCCTAACTGGGCCTTCCTAAAAGCAGAGAAGAAACCCAAACAGGACTCCAGTCAGCCAACAGGTGAAAAGGAGGAACCCAGACCCAGACCAGTGGTCATTTCATATGTTGAGGGAGTATCAGAGAAACTGAGACGTTTATTTTCTAAACCTAACGTCCCAGTGGCTTTTAAACCCCAAAATACATTACGGCAAAGACTGGTTCATCCCAAAGATCCAGTCCCCCAGCACAAACAGAGCAATGTTGTGTATGCTGTTCAGTGTCAGGAGGGCTGTGATCAGTCTTACATTGGGGAAACAAAACAGCCACTGGCCAAAAGGATGGCCCAGCACAGAAGATCAACATCATCAGGCCAGGACTCTGCGGTCTACACTCATCTCCAGGCCAGCGGTCACTCTTTCAGGGATGAAGATGTGCACATCCTAGATAGAGAGGAACGATGGTTTGAGAGAGGAGTAAAGGAGGCCATCTTTGTGAAAAGAAACCGTCCATCGTTAAACAGGGGTGGGGGCCTATGTGTTCAATTGTCCCCCTCTTACAATGCTGTGATTGCTAGTATCACTCAGCCCTCTGTGAATAGTACACAGCCATCAGTGTGCTAATGATTCATTGTTAGGCTGATGGTCCTTCTTGAGCATGTGATCAGCTGGTTTTGGTTGTCAGCAGCAAAACTGGTTGATCCACTCTGAGAAGGTGCTATTTAAGAAACTGAGCTGAATACAGCACCTCAGACTGAAGAAGTCTCTCGGACGAGAGACGAAACGTTTCTACATTTTTTGTTGTTTTGCTTTGTTTTGGGTTTTTTTGAATGTCCAGAGGACCAGATTGAACTTTTTTAGAGTTCATAATTATGGTTTGGAAGAAATGCAAGAGAGTCTCACAGCAATTTAACAGACCGACAGAGCAGCAAAGCTCTGGAGAGGGAGGGAGGGAAGCATCCGATCTCGGCTAGAGCAAATGGTGAAGTGAACATGAATAAATATGTAAAAATAAATGGAACTGTAAATGTCCCCGTTTTTAATTTTATCTTAATAAAATTTCAGTCTTTTTGGTCTCCGAGCTGGAAATGTTTCCAGATTTACCTTCAGAAATCTGGTCATCTTACTATAGGAATGTACTGCTTGGTGCAGGGCTTAATTTGTAGACTGATTGATGCCAGAACACCAATGGCGGGCAGTCCCAGGGGGGACGGGAGTTGGGGGGGAGCGGTCTGTAGGTCCGCCCCCAGAAAATTGAGAAGGGGTTCTCTGCAGACCAAAAGTGGGCATTTCTGGAGAATAGGTGTTTCTAGAGGACAAACACTGATTGGCTAACTTGCTGGCTCTTTAGGTAAGTTACATCAGCTCTTTTTTTAAACTGACGGTTTCTAAGGGTGCATTCACACCAGCCCTGTTGTCCCGAACTCTAGCCTGTTTGTCTAGGAAGTCCGGTTTGTTTGGGGAGGTGTGAACGTGCCATGGAACTCTGTCACGGAACAAAATGGCAAACTCTAGCCCGGTCTAAAACCTAGGTCTCAGTCCGGTAGAAGAAAAGTCCAGCACGGTTAGAGTACAGTGTGAATGCAAACAGACCAGGCCCTGCTCCACAAGCAAGAAGTGGAGTACAGCACAGGGCAAACAATCATGCATTTCTCTTACCTCATATTGAGCCGTCAGCTGCTTTGTGTGAAAAACAACATTCTCCATGGTCTTCTGCCTCATTTTCTGCTCATGCTGAGTCCATTTTTGAAAAATGACAAAATAGAACTCCTAAAACTGCTAAAATTTGATGCCACTTCATTTTTGTTTTTATTTCCAGAAGAAGAAGGAGTGTCTTCTTCAGAGGTTTTTGCGTTGTTTCTTTCAGTAGTGCTTGGTGCAGCGCCACCACAGGCGAGTGGGGGAACAGATTGGTTCAACAGGTTGGCTCGACTGTACAGTGCAGTGTGAATGCAAACGCACCAGCTCAAATGTAAACAAAATGTTATGAATATTGGTCCCCAACCATACCGAGTCTACTGGACTATCAGGTGTGATGTTGTTGTTGAGGTTGTTGTTCTTTTTTGTTTCTGGGTTGTAGGCTGCACCTGACACAGGTTGGCTTGAGTGTGGTCTGGGTTAATGAAATATGAAGCATCTGATGCGAAAGCTGCTCCATTTGTCAAAAAGTCTGGTCTCAATTAAAGATCATGAGTCCTGTAACGAGATAATGGCCCAAAACAAAATGTTCTCTTTAGAGAATATGAATACAGCACCTCAGACTGAGGAAATCTTTCGGATGAGAGACGAAACGTATCTACATTTTTTTGCTTTGTTTTGTTTTTTGTTTTTTTGAATGTCCAGAGGACCAGATTTAACTCTTTTGGATTTTTCTACCTGGATTATTGAGCATGCATCAGGATATTCTCTTTAGAAGTTCTTCTATGAGAAGTGATCTATGAAAAGAGCTGAAACATGGAGTAGGACTGACCCTTAAAATGTGAGACAGCTGAGGAAGTTAACCAGTAATCAGAAATACTTGCTCCAGTTGCAGAAATCTTACAGAAACTGGCAATCACTCATCTGCAGTAACTGCTTTAAAAGATTGAACAAGAAAATGTGAAGTTAAAGGAAACATCCTTTGTCCCATATAGCCAGTTTAAGTATCATTATTATTTTGGTTATTTTATTTTTCTTTATTTATGAATTTATTTGTACTATTTTCAAATTATTCAACAACCAAAACAGACTGTTTTTTAATGTAATAAAAAACAAACATTTAGCCTTCCAGAGTCCCCACTACCCATTTATGTTGCTCTTATTTTGAAATGTAACTGGAAGTTCTGTGTTAAGAGAGGCAGAAAGAGAAGGTATGGAGACGCCACTAATGTCGAACCGGTTGACACCATAGAGATAATGTGTCTGTGGTGTTAACACAAACGCCTTGGTTATTTTTGTGTTTTTTGTCCAATCAGATGTGGCCCTCCAGATATGTCTTCCGTATTTGTCTGCAGAGGTACCTACTTGAGAAAATTTGGAATAAAAGACATGCTATTTTCTGCATTTGGGTGTATTTTAATGTGCTGTTAAACATCTTTGTTTAACTACATTTGTAAACATTTGACTAAATTGATTAAAAACTGGACTCTTTTGTAAATGAGTCCTCGATGCTCAATTAGACTAACAACCTGTATAATTAAAGGTTGACTTGAAATCACTATTTTAGAGAGCAAGAAGAAAAGCTTGTGAATAGAGCAGCGCCGATTCTGTCAAACGTTCCCCCCCGCCACACACACACACACACACACAGTCCGATTTGAACTCTTTTCAGCAGAATTCAGTCCTGAGTTATTGAGTTATTGCTCCTCCAGTTCCAATCTCGATTGCCACTGCCTTCAGGTACTTCAATTCTCAGTTGTCCAGCTAAGGACAATCCATCCATCTATTTAAATTACATAATAAATTGTCTTTTTGACATTTTGATTGCTGTTATTTGGACAAATTAGTGCCGTTGTTTTGAAATGTGATGTGATAATACTCATCAAACATTTCTCTCATTGTATATATATATATATATATATATGTATATATATATATATATATATATATATAGA
>NC_056517.1:19812968-19813057 GCF_014905685.2 Nematolebias whitei
TATATATATAAATATATATATGTACATATATTCATATACATTTATATATGTACATATATTTATATATATATATATATATATATATATAT
>NC_056517.1:19813157-19833263 GCF_014905685.2 Nematolebias whitei
ATATATATATATATATATATATATATATATATACGTATATATACATACATACAGTATATGTACACACATATATATATATATCATGCATTTTTTTTTTTTTTTACTGTAAGCTTTTTTATTATGTCTGAAATATATCAGGCAACTCAAAATCTCCGCCCCTAAAAGTCCAAAGTCATTGCACATTTTTATTTTGATTATTTATTAAAAATGCAATGAGAAAAGATGTTGCCCAACCTGTGGAGTGGATGTTCCAGCCGCAGCACGTGCACCAGCTTGCGCGCACACTCCTGCCCAGCAGAGACGCGGACCGCATGTCCCGCAGGGCTCTGCAGAGCTGTCTGGAGATGCTCCTGTGTGTAAAACATGCACTGTCTGCAGGGAGCACAGCTGAAGCATGAAGAAGCTCCCCGTAGGACATGCAATCTGCGTCTCTGCTGGGCAGGAGCATGTGCGTGAGTTGGTGTGCATAGTACAGTAGGAACATCCACTCCACAGACTGGGCACCGTCTCCTCTCGTATTTTAACAAATGATCAAAATAAAAATACACGATGACTTTGGACTTTTAGGATAGGAGATTTGCTGGATCCAACCAAATAGTTGCCAGAACACAGTCGGTCAGAATGAGGGAGTTCCCTGATCTTATTCTGGCAGGATCCGGCTCAAATTAACCACTGGCTTAGTGGAGAAAACAGTTTGTGACTCCTCAGACTGATGAAGTCCTTCAGATGGAGGGTGAAACGTCTCTCAATAAAAAATTAAACAAACTGTCCAGATGACCTGACTGAACAATGTTGGATTTTTTTTTAACCTAGATTATTGAACATGAACCTTGATGTCCTGAGTTTAATCCCTGGCTTGGACTTGGGGTCTTTGTGTGAAGCTTCCATGCTATCCTTGTGTTTGTGAGGGATTTCTACTCCTGGTACTCTGGTTTTTCTCCAACAGTCCATGTAACTGTCACTACAAGGATTTATGCATTGAAAAAATTAATATTTGTTCTCAGTAGTTAGAATATTTTGGTTTTAATTTGTTTGGTTCACACTTTGAAAATATTTTTTTATCTTTTGTATACGATGCATTTATTCTGTCACAAAGGATTATTTTTTGTTGTACCGTTATTGCGAGATTTGTGTGAATGTGTGTGTGTGTGTGTGTGTGTGTGTGTGTGTGTGTGTTTTGGGGGGGGGGGGGTGGGTTGAGACCTGCTGGTGCTCGCTATGCAGA
This sequence comes from Nematolebias whitei, assembly GCF_014905685.2. Classification (NCBI taxonomy): domain Eukaryota; kingdom Metazoa; phylum Chordata; class Actinopteri; order Cyprinodontiformes; family Rivulidae; genus Nematolebias; species Nematolebias whitei. Next base: position 19,814,383 of record NC_056517.1, read on the forward strand.
TATCTGGAGCCACAAGTGGTATGCAGCAGCCTTGGCCGTTCTTTAGCTGTAAATAGTGCACAAGATGAAAAATATTTGCCTAGGATCTCTTAAATGATGAGCAGCCACAAGTTTTCAGATTCAGAGTTTCTTTATTGTCGTTAACACCACATGTGGTACATGTGGTGGAACAAAATTATGTACACAGGGTCCCAGTTTCATCCAACAATAAAATGTAAAAGAAAAATCGTAATAAGATCTAAGATATGAACTAAGAAAAACATCAACTAAATAATCACTAAGCACTTATAGCATAAAAAAAACCCGATACACTGAACAGTAGCACATACACGAGTCTGTGTGAACAGATGAGCACGAATGAACACATCAACATGAAACATATCAGCAGCAACATGAAACAGATCAGCAGCAACATGATATGATTTTTCACAGTGATTATTCTGGTTAGATATTCATGAGTCTAACATCTTCAGGGTAGAAGCTGTTGCTTAGTCTAGTGGTTCTACACTTAATGCTCCTCAACCTCCTTTCTGAGGGGAGCGGGGCAAAAAGTGTGTGTGCTGAGTGAGTGGGGTCCTTCATGATGCAGGTGGCTCTCTTCCTGCATCTGGAGGTGTAGATGTCTGTGATGGTGGGGAGACTGACTCCAACAGTCTTCTGTGCAGCCTTCACCACTCTCTGCAAAGCTTTTCTTTCTGCAGTAATAACAATATATTACAGATATTATTGGTCCATTTTTTCCTAACAGAGCACTTCTCTCTCAGGCTGCAGGTTTACTTGTGGTTCCTAGAGTTTACAAAAACAGAATGGGAGGAAGATCTCTGCTCAACATGTGTAATTATTTTTTCTATCCTTAACATGGGGTTTTTTTTTTGTCTTTCAGGTACACCTGGACCTACCATTCTGTGTTTGTCTGTCTCTCTTTTCTGTCCTCTCAAACCAGCCGGTCAAAGCAGATGGCCGCTTGTCCTGAGCCTGGTTCTGCTGGAGGTTTCTTCCTTTTAAAAGGGAGTTTTTCCTTTCCACTGTTGCCACTGTGCTTGCTCAAGATGGGAGACTGCAACGAAGTCAAGATTCAACTTGTCTGCTGCTTCCTTAGAGAGAACTTTACTAATTGGCTTTTATGTATGTGAATGTTCCTGTAAAGTGCCCTGAGACAACTTTGTTGTGATTTGGCGCTATATAAATGAACTGAATTGAATTGAATTGCAGCTGTGCAGCCTCCATGCCACACGATGCCGGAGCACAGGATGCTCTCCACTGAACACTTGGGGCGGCTGTGGCTGAGTGGTTAACAAAGTCGTCCTCCATTGTGAGAGTTGGGGGTTGGAATCCACCAGCAGTCACATGCTGAAGTGTCTCAGGGCAAGACACTGAACCCCTCATCACCTCCGATGTGTGTCCCATCAGTGTATGAATGTTATATAAAGCACTGATTAGTCTCTTTAGAATTATTTGTTCAATTAGCTTTGTAGAGATCTAGTAGAGTACTGTATGAATGGGTAAATGAGGACACAGATTTTGTTGCAAAGTGCTTTGAGTATCTGGTTGAGTATCTGGATAAGATAGAAAGGCGATATATAAGTACAGTCCATTTACCTGTAGAAGGAGGTGCGGACTGAGCTTCCCAGACCAGCTCGCCTCAGCTGTCTGAGGCGAGCTGGTCTGGGAAGCATAAGGCCTGTTATAAATAAAGTAGCTGTGCCTGTGTCGTCATTGAGAGTTACAGTGAAAACTCGACCAGCCAGCGCAGGTGAGAAGAAAAAAGAGAAGATGGTAGCTGCCTGCATCTGAGTGATGGTACCGTTGTGATGCGAACACAAGGGGGTGCCATCTCCTAAGCTCAATGCTCACAAGCAGCTAAGCCCAGCAACATCTTCATGCAACAAAAATACGGTGAAAATTAACAAAGGACAGTGTTAAAAGTAGAAATAAGAGTGGTTGAAGTTAAGTTTAAAGCCACAATGTCTCTATAACACTTTTGTCAAAGGTTACTTAATTTCTATTGGACTTCAAAGTGATGCATTGTCCATCCATCCATCCATTTTCTTTACCCGTTTATTCCATTTTGGGTCACGGGGGTCGCTGGTGCCCATGTCCAGCAATCACTGTGCGAGGGGCGGGGTACACCATGGACAGGTCGCAAGTCCATCACAGGGCCACATAGAGACAAACGAGACAAACAACCATTCACTCTCTCACTCACACCTAGGGACAATTTTAGAGTTACCAATCAGCCTAACATGCATGTTTTTGGTCTGTGGGAGGAAACCGGAGCACCCGGAGAAAACCCACGCATGCACGGAGAGAACATGCAAACTCCACCCAGAAAGGCCCCTGGACCGGGGTTTGAACCAGGGACCTTCTCACTGAGAGGCAGCAGCTCTACCAGTTGCGCCACCGTGCTGCCTGATGCATTGTTGTTTAGGAAAAGAGTTTTGTGTATTTTGCTTATAATCAAACTAAATGCGAAGTTTACAGAATTTTTAAGTTGAAGTACATCTGTATTGAGTTAAACTCATTACAGCTAAAGTATAAAGTAACAGTAATCCCAAAGAAATAAATGGACTGTACTTATATAGCACCTTTCTATCTTATCGAGATACTCAAAGCTCTTTACACAACAATCTGTGCCTCATTTATCCATTCATACAGCATTCTAAAGAGACTAATCAGAGCTTTATCACATTCATATACCTATGGGACACACATCAGAGGCTATGAGGGGTTCAGCGTCTTACTCAGGGACACTTCAGCATGTGACTGCAGGTGGAATCGAACCCCCAACTCTTGCAATGGAGGACGACTGCGCTAACCACTCAGCCACAGCCGCCCCAAACCCATGCCTCCATATGGAGATCAGAAGTCAGCAGAAAACTGGTTGATCCACTGAGAAGGTGCTACTTAAGAGACTGAGCTGAATACAGCACCTAAGTCTGAGGAAGTCTTTCGGATGAAAGACAAAACATATCTACATTTTTTTGATTTGTTTTGTTTTTTGTTTTTTTGAATGTCCAGAGGACCAGATTGAACTTTTTTGGATGTTTCAACAAACATTTTGTTGCTTCTAGTTCTTTATTTGACACAGTTACTAATGGAAAATTAGCCACTTCACTTCATAATCAAACTTCTTCAAATCAAATCCCTCCTACAAGTCAATCCTCAGTTAATCACACCTTCTCTTTTTCTCCATTCTCAGTCAGTGAGGTTAATAAACTGTTAAAAGATCTTGATCCTAAAAAATCTGCAGGTCCAGATGAACTTCTACCTTATTTCTTAAGGCTGGCTGCTCAAATCATCACAGTCCCTGTGACCCACATCTTCAATATCTCTATAAGCCAAAACTCCATTCCAGATGATTGGAAAACAGCCTTTGTTCATCCTTTGCTGAAGGGAGGTGACCCCACCTCAATGAACAATTATCGACCAATCTCTAAACTCTGCATTTTAGCCAAGGTTCTAGAAAAACTGATAAACTCTCAAATCAAAAATTATCTTGGCTCATTTAACATCTTACCTCGCCTTCAATCTGGTTTCAGGAAACAACACAGCACAACGACTGTTTCAATGAAGGTTCTTAATGATGTTGTTGAAGCACTGGATGCTAAGGATTATTGTGCTGCACTTTTCTTAGACCTGTCTAAAGCTTTTGATATTGTGGATCATAACATCTTGTGCCATAAGCTCTCAGAAATCGGTTTCTCAGAACACACCATTGGTTGGTTCTCTAACTATCTTTCAGACCAGAGGCAATGTGTTCAACATAATGGTACTTCCTCCAGTTATTTAACAGTCAACAATGATGTACCACAAGGCTCAGTCTTAGGATCCACCGTCTTTACAATCTACATACATAATGTAGGTAAAAACATCCATACATTTCTATGCTGATGACACAGTTGTTTATTGTCGAGCTAAAACAGTTAAAAAGGCTTTTCAGCTTTTGAAATCGTTGGTTAAGTACTGTAACCCCAGATTCTACGAGTATAGGCGTAGCCCTTTAAGAGCTGTCGCTGTTGGGTTTATCCCGTCATGCAAACCATTGCACTGAAAAAATTAGTCCACGTCCACCTGTTGTGTGGGCCCCACCAGGTCCGTATAAATTACATTAAGAGCGGATTGTCTCGTCAAGATGGCCGCGCTCAGAGAAGTTGCAGCTTCACAGGCTCCCGGTACCATCCCAGTTTTTAGAAGTTTTGATATTGACTCTGTGCCTGACTCCGCGCGATTTATGCGTGTGAACTATAGCCGAACCGAACTGATGAGAATAGGAGCGGATTAGCCACGAAATATAGCAGAAATCGGCAACAAACTCAAAACTACGCTCGGCAGAATGCAGATCTTAAAGTCATCTACCTGGAAGCTGCAGCAGAGGCGTTCCAGTGGGCAGAAGAGGAAGCGCTGCTCCCGGCTTAAGAGGAGAGGATGCAGGGCGGGGGTTATGGTGAGGCTACGAGCTAACGCTAAAGCCGGTAAACTCCCCATGCCGTCTCTCTTTCTGTCGAATGTCCGCTCGTTGGACAACAAGATGGATTTACTTCGTCTGAGAGCGGGCGCCTCAGAAGAGATGAAGAAGTGTGCAGTGCTTTGCCTCACGGAAACGTGGATTACAAGCGAAACGCCGGACACAGTCTTCCAGCTGGATGACAGACTTTTTTTTCAGCGGACCGCTGCAGCGAGCTAACGGGGAAATCACGGGGAGGCGGAGTATGCATTTACGTGAGTAAAAGTTGGTGCACGAACTGTACTGTTGTAAATAGCTCATGCTCGAAGGCTTTGGAGCAAATAACAGTGAAATGTCGGCCACATTATCTACCCCGAGAGTTCACAGTGACTTTTATCACAGTTGTTTACATTCCTCCGGACGCTAATGCTAATGAATCACTGCAGGAGCTTCATGATATCATCAGCTTGCTGAAAGCAAACACCCCGAGGCTCTTTACGTGGTAGCCGGAGACTTTAACTACGTGAATCTAAAGGACTGTCTCCCAAGCTTTAATCAACATGTGGCGATTCCGACACGTGGAGACCACACGCTGGACCGTGTTTACACGAACGTAAAAGATGCATACAAAGCCGAACCCCACCTAGGACTGTCAGACCACATCTCAATCTTCCTGGCTCCTGCTTACATGCCCCCGCTGAGACGCTCCAGACCGGTACAAAAGAAAGTTAAATGCTGGATCCAGGACAGTGGCCCCATACTGAGAGATTGTTTTGATCGAACAGACTGGCAGGTTTTCAGAGAAGCTGCTGAAAAAGGAGGTTCGCTTGATCTTGACCAATACACATCCTCAGTTCTGGGTTACATTAGTACATGTACTGACACCGTCTCCACTATCAGAAATGTTAAAAGCTACCCAAACAGAAAACCTTGGCTGAATGCAGAGGTGCGTACCCTGCTGGAAGCCAGGAACACTGCCTTCAGGTCTGGAAACTCAGAGGAGCTGAGTAGGACAAGAAAAGAGCTGGTTGCTGGTATTAAGAGGGCCAAGGCCACATATGCAAAGAGGATCGAGTGTCAATTCATCTCACAAGACCCTCGGAGCATGTGGAGGGGCATTAAGTGCATAACAGATTATAAAGGAAGGAGCGAACAATGCCCCAAAGACCCATCTCTGCCTGATGCCCTCAACAAGTTCTATGCACGCTTTGAAGACCCGAACAGACCACCCAGCACCAGACTCACCTCACCACCGAACGAAGAGCATCTCAGCGTGACCTCAGCAGAAGTAAGGAGTACCTTCAGGAGGATTAATCCGCACAAGGCAACTGGCCCAGACAACATCCCCGGAAAAGTGTTGAAGGAATGTGCTGATCAGCTCTGTGAGGTGCTGGCAGACATCTTTAACACCTCACTTACCCTGGAGACAGTTCCCACCTGCCTGAAGACTGCCACCATCATCCCAGTCCCAAAAAGCTCTACAGTGACTGGTCTGAATGACTATCGGCCAGTGGCCCTCATCCCGATAGTCGCTAAATGCTTTGAAAACTGGTCATGACTCACATCAAAACAACCATCAACATCAACGAGGACCCTCATCAGTATGCATACCGTGAGAACCGATCAACAGAGGATGCCATCTCCTCTGTGGTCCACACTGCGCTCAACCACCTGGAGCAGAAAAACTCTTACGTCCGTATGCTCTTTGTGGACTTCACATCCGCCTTCAACACCATGATCCCCCAAACCCTGATGGACAAACTATCCACACTAGGACTAAGCCCCTCCATCTGCAACTGGGTACTAGACTTTTTAACAAACAGACCACAGTTAGTGAGGATCCACAACCTCTCCTCCTCCACCATAACCCTCAGCACTGGCTCTCCTCAGGGATGTGTGTTGAGCCCCCTCCTGTTTACTCTGCTCACGTATGATTGTGCAGCTACCCATCCAGGCTGTCACATTGTAAAGTTTGCAGATCATACAGCGGTGGTGGGATGCATCACAAACAATGATGAGTCCAGCTACAGGCAAGAGGTGGAACACCTGGAGAGCTGGTGCAAAGAGAATAACCTTCACATCAATGTGAAGAAGACAAAGGAGATGATTGTGGACTTCAGAAGGAACAAAAACACCTACACCCCCCTGAACATAAGAGGATCTGCGGTGGAAGTGGTCTCCAGCTACAAGTACTTGGGTGTACACATGAATGACAACCTCAGCTGGAGCAACAACACCACCAGCCTGATCAAGAAAGCTCATCAGAGACTCTACTTCCTCAGACGGCTGAGGCGAGCTGGTCTGGGAAGCTCAGTCCTCACCTCCTTCTACAGGTGTGCAGTGGAGAGCATCCTGTGCTCGAGCATCAATGTGTGGCATGAAGGCTGCACAGCTGCAGAAAGAAAAGCTTTGCAGAGAGTGGTGAAGGCTGCACAGAAATCTGTTGGAATCAGCCTCCCCACCATCACAGACATCTACACCTCCAGATGCAGGAAGAGGGCCACCTGCATCATGAAGGACCCCACTCACCCAGCACACACACTTTTTGCCCCACTCCCCTCAGGAAGGAGGTTAAGGAGCATTAAGTGTAGAACCACTAGACTGAGGAACAGCTTCTACCCTGAGGCTGTTAGACTCATGAATCTCTAACTAGAATAATCAGTGTGAAAAACCATATCATGTTCTCATATCATGTAATCAGGTCTCTCTTGTAGAGTCCTCGAGGCTCAATGGGATTTACCTGTATAAATAAAGGTTGATTGATGTTGCTGCTGATCTGTTTCAATGTTGATGTGTTGATGCGTGCACATCCGCTCACACAGACTCATGTTCATGTTTGTGCTGATGTTCAATGTTTTCATGTTATGAGTGCTTAGTGTATATTTAGTTGATGTTTTTCTTAGTTCATATCTTAGATGTTATTACTGTTTTTCTTATACATTTTATTGTTGGATGTAACTGGGACCCTGTGTACATAATTTCGCTCCACCACATGTACCACATGAGGTGCGAATGACAATAAAGAAACTCTGACTCTGACTCTGATAATCGGCTCCCAAATAGTTTTTTCTTCAGCCATTTAGGAGCCAGTGAGGCCCGATGCTTAAAGGGCTATGCCTATACTCATAGAATCTGGGGTTACAGTACGTAACCAACGCTCTATTTCATATAGGCTTTGCCCTTTAAGAGCTGTCGCTGGTGGGTTAAGGGCGAAACAGATGTAGTCTCCACCTCACAGGGTCCATTCGAACACCATAAGAAGCGCTCGCTTGCCCAAAAAACATCTTGTCACTCAGCTCTCCATGTGCGTAAATACGCATTGCGTAATTACACGCACCATGCACAGATGCGCATTGCATAATTTATGCGTTCCGAGTGCATGAACGCCCCGGAAAGATTTTCAACAGAAAAAAGGAGAGGCTGAAAAAGGTGTGAACAGAGCAGATCCATGGCTCTTCAATATGGACATACTAATAATAAATGAACTGATTATCAATCAAATGAACTGATTGATGACAGTAGTCATGAACTGATTAATAACCATAGAACAAGGACAACAGTCATAACCTGTGACTGATAACAACATCTCACACTGTAATGCAGTCAGATGTGAGTTTAAACAAGATTCCATGAAACAATAATATTCATTCTGTTAAGGCACTAAGGTCAGAATGTGTCATGGAACGAGCCGTCACATCATGTAAATAAAAGCGAATAAATGAACAGGGTGTTGACCACACGGCCGCAGTGCAAATATTCTGCATTGACATACCATTATGCAAAGCAGTCGAAGATGCAATACCTCTGGTCAAGTGCGCCCTGAGGTTGTCAGGAGGCTCTAAATCTGATGCTCTGTAGGCTTCAGAAATGACCTCACACAGCCAGTGTGACAGGCACTGGGTGGATAACAGGCGACCTGCAGATGCGTCTCTATAGTACACAAACAAATGTTGAGTCTGACGCAATGCCGCCGTGCATGTTACGTAACACGTCAACACACGTACAGGGCAGAGAAGATGGAAAGATGCTTCTTCTTCTGATTGTGGGGAGGAGGGAAAAAATCCCTCCAACGATATCGCTCTTGATTTAAAAGAGCTTGTGATGTTTTTAGGCATAAATGCTGGATTAGGCCTCAGATCAGCTGAGCTGCCATCAGCCTGAATTCTGAGACATGACGAAGCGACAGAGAGGGCAGATAAATCGCTCACCCTCTTAGCGGATGTTAAAGCCAGTAGCAGGGCTGTTTTAAGAGACAAGAATTTAATTGGAACCTGATCTAGTGGCTCGAATGTGGCTTTGATCAGGGCTCGCAGAACCAGCGTTAAATCCCACTGTGGAGCAAGTGGGCATGATACAGGCCTGTCTCTCTGTACACCTTTTAAAAAACGCTTCATCAGCGGATGATTAAAAGCTGTTCTGTCCACGAAATCTTCATGACAAGAAGAGATGGCTGCAGCGTACGTTTTAATCGTGCTGAATGCCAGATTTCTGTCCATCAGCTGCTGCAGAAAGGACAGCACGCCACCTAGTGGATATGAGGTGGCCTCTACACCTTGCTCCGTAGACCAGCGCTGAAAAGCTGTCCACTTTGATGTGTACAGTGCTGTGGTAGATGCAGCACGTGAATCCTGGATCGTATGCACTACCTCTTGAGAGAGACCCATCCTCTCTAAGCGGATCTGCTTAGCGACAAGACCCAAAGGTGCTGGCCTATTTCTGGGTAACTCCTGATCGCTCCTCCCACCTGGAGGAAAGCATCCTCCCTCCACGGCAGTGTCCACGAGCGCCCCGATAACAGGCGTCGTAGAACTGGGAACCACGGGGCGTTCACGCGCTTGGGAGCCACCAGGAGAGCTGTTAGTCCCTTCTCCTGAACTCGGTTCAGAAAACGTGATATCAGAGGGAGTGGGGAAATGCGTAAAGAAGCATTTTGGGCCATGGGCTGTGAGCAAACGCGTCCACCCCTAGCGGTGGTTCGTCTCGCGGGCTCAGTGAGAACCATAGTTGATACTGAGTTTTCTCTCGTGTTGCAAACAGGTCCATGGCTGCTTTGCCAAATTTCTGCCATGTCTGAGCCATCAGCTCTGGATGGAGGGTCTAGTCCCCATGACGCGGACCGCCCCTGGACATCACATCCACCCCCCTGTTCAGAACACTGGGGATGTACACTGCTCTGATGGAGAGCAGATTTTGGTGTGCCCAACACAGCAGCTGTCTCGCAATGTGTAACATTTGGGCTGAACGCACACACCCCTGTCAGTTTATGTATGCAGCAGTCACCTTGTTGTCTGTGTGAATCAACACATGTTGATTCTGCAGCACAGAGACAAAGTGTTGAATCACATTCAAAACTGTGCGACACTCCAAAAACATTTATATGAGCTGCTGTGTGGGGTGACCACAGCACCCCCACAGCTTGAGACATGCATGTGCCTTCCCAACCTGACAGGGACGCGTCTGTGAAGACTGACAAGTGTGACGTAGGTCTGCTGACGGGAACTCCCTCCAACAGAACAAGAGGGTTTCCCAGTGTCTCAGGTCGATTCTCATGGAGGGGGGCACAGTGATCAACCGTCTCTTCTGCCTCACCGGATCCACATGCAAACGAGCGAACCACCTCTGGAGGCATCGCACCTTGTGAGCAGACAACATGTCCTTAATAACTTCATGACGGAAACAGTTGTTATCACTCTGCCGGTTTCACGTGAGTTGCACTGCTGCCACCTGTCTGGAAAAACGGGTCAGCAGCAACAGATCATCCAGATAAAACAGAATTCTCCTCCCTGCTCTGTGTAACGGCTGCAGGGCCGACTCCACGCATTTTGAATGGAATGTTTTCTCACAGTTGAAAATTGACAAATCTAAGATGGGTCTCATCCCTCCGATCCGTTTTGGGACCAGGAAGTGATGAGAGTAGAACCCTGTGTTTTCCTCTCCTTCTGGAACCCTAGAGATTACATTTTTTATCAGAATTTCCTGAACTTCTGCGTGGAGGGACGAGATCTGTTCTGGAGATGACAGAAATGTCTCTAAAGTTCCTCCAAATGGGGGGTTGAGCTGTAAACTACAGCATGTATCCCCTGCAGATAAAACAGTTCATCCATCTGTCTAGAGCGCACGCTCGTTGCCACTCCGCGTAAGGTTCGGGAAGCGGGCACGCGTTTATACTACGTCACGTTATTTACGGACACCAATCACCGCCGTCATGTGTGCCGCGCTCAGGCTGCGGGCTCACATCCGTGCTGATGCGAACTGGCGTGCACTGAGGGAAGGCGCACACGCCCCTGAGCATGCGGAGCTGTGAAGGTGAGGGCTGCTGTGGGGGCACAGCGCTTCTGTGCTGCGCTCAGGCTGTGGGCTCACATCTGTGCTGATGTGAGCTGACATGCGCTGAGTGGAGGCGCACGCGCCCCTGGGCCTGCGGAGCCGTGTAGGTGAGGGCTGCCGCAGGGGCGCAGTGCTTCTGTTCCACGCTCAGGCTGCGGGCTCACATCCGTGCTGATGTGAGCGGGCGTGCGCTGAGGAGGCAGCGCACAGCTTAGGCTGAGAGCGAGGTTTCCCACTGGACTCGGTCTGCTGAAAACATTCACTTTGGCTGCTGTGTCACTCACGCGTGCATTTTGTGTTTTCTCGGGCTTTGGTGATTTTAAAAACCTGTTTGGAGGACACTGGCTCGCTTTTATGTGGAGGACATGTGAGGAAAAGCCGCTGTGAGATCATACGAACTGACAGTCAGGCTGAAATCAGACACTTTAATTCTTGAATGATGTTTACGTTTTATTCCAAAACTCAAACCATCATTATGCACACACACATCCTCCGCAATGAATCATTTTCGAATCTTCTCCCCCATGAGCCCTGCGGCTTGTCGGGATGAGGAGGGCTGTTCTCTGACGGGAGGGGCTGGTGGCGGAGCGGAGCGAGAAGATGCTGCTGTAGCTGTGGCGCATCTCTGCTGTCTCAGCCACGGCACTCTCTCCAGCGGGCGGGGGGGGGGGGGGGGTGGCGAGAGGAGGTGTGCAGCTTGACCAGATGGCGCATAGTCTCAGACACCTCCTCCGGCTTCTTCTATTTCTTGAGCATGTCCTTGAAAATTGGCTCCAAACAGCGCGGCCGTCGTGATGGGGCCTTCCAGAGAGTCCATCTGCAGCTTCTCCAACAGGGAGGGGGAGTGACAAGCCAGGTGGACCTCTGAACTATTGTCATCCAGGCTGCGATGCGAGACAGGCAGACAGCAGATGAGGCGCACAGGTTGAGTGTGATGTCAGACGCCTTGCAGAGGGAGCTCTTAGTCTCTTGAGGCAGGTCTGTCCCTCAGGCATCTGAGATGCTGTCCGTCAGCGGCGCAACGTTATTGTTTGCTGCGGCCGCCTGGAATGCATATTGGTGAGCTCGGTTGGAGAGCAACGTCACCGTCTGGTCATGCTTCCCCAGAGGTGCAGGACGCTGGTCCAACCTGAACATCTTTGCTCCGAGTGCATCCGCCAGGCTTGGCTCCAGGGGGGCACCGAGGGAATTTCCGCTCAATAAACCCCACCCCCACCCCCACTCTGGTGATGGGCGCGAATGTGGAAACCGGCGCTCTCAGTCTTCCAGGTCCGGCTGCAGCCTCCTTCCAGTAGGACATCACTGCTGGGAAACGAGGCCAGATGGGATCAGGACGGCGAGCCGGGGTAGAGCCAAAAAACCTTCCCGCTAGATCATCCAATCTGGGCGGGGGAAGGAGAGGGACGGAAAAAAGTCCCTTCATGTCAGCCGCCTCCTGGATTATGCCGGGCAGCTCCGAGAGGAGGGCACCGACAGCTGGGAGTGATGTGGTCGCCGATGCGAAAAGGCCCGGGGGGTGAGCATCCGATCAGCCCCCCTCGTTCCGACACTACGTTCTCCAGGAGGGAGTGAGCAGCGGGGGCTGCTGCTGACGTCGCCTGTCCCGGAAGAACCATCCGATTTGCTCCGAGAGTCAGCATTAAAAAGAAAAAAGGGTCAATGGCGTCGTCCAGCAGGTAGCGACCTGCCACTGAAAATATTCCTCGGTGCTTACCTTGAAACAAGGCAGCCTGTCTGCTTCTCCTCAGGGAGGAAGAACTCACCAGGACGGCAGGAGGCTGACGCGGCGGGAACCCAGGCCGCCCCAACAAAGGTTGTGCCGGTCAAGCTGGACAATTCTCCTTCTTCGTTCTTCTGACAGTGCTATTAGCTTGCTTAAGAAAAATGGGAGCCGATTACCCGCTCTTAACGTAATTTATACGGACCGGGTGGGGCCCACACAACAGGTGGGCGTGGACTAATTTTTTCAGTGCGATGCTTTGCATAACGGGATAAACTCACCAGCAACAGCCCTTAAAGGGCGAAGCCTATACGAAATAGAACTGCATTTGACATCATCCAGAAAGATTTGTTCCACCTCAAACTTGTCCTAAATGCTGACAAAACCAAAGGGATGCTTTTTACTAATAGGAAATTGGTCCCAGCAGTTCTTCCTCTGATTTCATCCTCAAATGGTGTCCCGATTGAGTTTGTTGATTCCTATAAATATTTGGGTATCTTGGTCGATTCACATCTCTCTTTTAATCTCCACGTGGAAAAAAGTTAAACTGGGTTTCTTTTTCAGTAACAGATCCTGTCTAACTCTGAATGCTAGGAAACGCCTTGTATCTGTGACCGTCCTTCCCTCCACTGATTACGGTGACATTATTTACATGAACGCTCCTACAAAGTACAAGAAACCTGCAGATGTTGGATGCTGTCTATCATGGTGCACTAAGATTCATAACTGGCTGTGATTATCGTACCCACCACTGCACCCTGTATTCACTGGTTAACTGGACATCATTAACTTCATGCAGACTCTCTCACTGGTACATTTTCATCTTTAAATCACTTCTTGGTTTGCTGCCTTCATACATCTCCTTCTACATGTCTCTGTGTGAGTGCAGCTACAGCGTGCACTCAGGACATTATTACCTGCAGTGTTCCCTCAGTGAGGACTGAACTAGGCAAAAGGGCCTTCTCCTACTCCGCTCCTGTTTCCTGGAATATCTTACAAAACGATTTGAAGCTCTCGACCTTGACCTCTCTAAGTGGCTTTAAGAATCTGTTGGACTCCTGGCAGGGACCAATGCAGACATGTTCCTGTTTTTAGTTTTCTACATTTGCCTTAGAATCTAGCTGTTTTTTGTTACTTTTTTTTTTTTTAGCCATCCTATTTGTAAAAAAATAAAAATAAATTTGGATGACTTTTTATAACTGTTTATTGTTGTCGCTGCTGTCCATTGTTGTCATCATTCTTTGTTGAAATCAGGTCTCTCTTGTAAATGAGTCCTCGAGGCTCAATGGGATTTACATGTCTAAATAAAGGTTGAATGAAAAAAAAAGATGTTCGATTTGGCATTGTATTATTCCCAGCACAACTTTGCATCACTTTCCAAGGAGAAGAAAAGAGCTTTATGGATGCAGCTGCATCGATGAAGTTGGTGAAAACAAATGTCATCTCAGAGGAGAGAGACGTTGTGTAAAGCGCTTTGAGTATCTTGAAATAAGATAGAAAGGCCCTATATAAGTACAGTCCATTTACCATTTACAATTTGTTAATTTAACATGCAGGGTAACGCTACACCATTTAATAATGTTTGTATATATGAGTATGTGTGTTCAGTAGAAGCTAGTGTTCAACTAACAACCAACTAATTTGATTTCTTAGGAGAATGTTTAATAAGGTTCCAAATGTACAGCTTCAATAACTTTCATATGCTGGTTTGAAATATAAGGATCTGAGTCATTTGAATAGATACCTGAGTTGATTATTATTCAAAGCATGGCTGATAGGATAACCCCTTTTTCTTTTTTGAAATTTGTATTATTATTAATATTGTTTTCCTCATGACTCATAGTTATATCAATACCCTGTTGGTTGATAATCATGGTAGTGTTTAACAATTAACCTTAAGAAGGTTGATGGGAGCCTGAGCAGTGGCTCAAAGGTTCCCCGAACAGTCAAGTAGGTATCGCTGCAGGCAAATTTGGAAGGCGTATCTGGGGGACCACATCTGATTGGATAAGGCATGTCCGGGGGGTCATATCTGATTGGACTATAGGAAAATGGGCGTGTCTGAGGGTCACATCTGATTGGACAATATACAAAAATGGGCGTGTCTGGCGGTCACAGCTGATTGGACGATATAAAAATGGGCGTGTCTGGCCGTCCACATCTGATTGGACGATAGAAAAATAGGCGTGTCTGGCCGGCCACATCTGATTGGAGGATAGAAAAAAAGGCTGAACAATAAAAAGCCGTTTGTGTCAACCACAGACACATTATGTCTAAAAACAATGCATTATTGGCAGATTGTGTTAACGGGCAGCCGGTTGACATGTTAACCGGTTCGACATTAGCGGCGTCTCAGGTTTAACATTGGCGGCGTCTCCGTAACTTCTTTTTCCGCCTCTCCTAACACAGAACTTCCAATTACATTTCAAAATAAGAGCAACCTAACTGGGTAGTGGGGAGGGCTAAATGTTTTTTTTTTATATATATATATATATATATATACCTGGCCGTAACATTAAAAAACAAAATCCATTTTGGTTTTTGAAAAATGTGAAAATAGTTACAATCGATTCATAAAGAAAGAAAAATATTAATGATACTTAAACTGGCCTTGGGACAAAGGATGTTGCCTTTAACTTCACATTTTCTTGTTTAACCTGCAGTTACTACAGATGAGTGATTGTCAGTTTCTGTAAGATTTCTGCAACTGGAGCAGGTATTTCTGTTTACTGGTTAACTTCCTCAGCTGTCTCACATTTTAAGGGTCAACCCTGCTCCATGTTTCAGCTCCTTTCATAGATCAGATCTCATAGAAGACACTTCTAAAGAGCAAATTTTGTTTTAGCTTTGTTTTGGGTTATTATCTTGTCATAGGACTCATGATCTTTAATTGAGATCAGACTTTTTGGACAAATGGGAGCAGGTTTCGCTTCAGATGCTTCATATTTCATTGTACCCAGACCACACTCAAGGCAACCTGTGTCAGGTGCAGCCTACAACCCAAGAACAAAAGAGAATCTTCTTGTGTTTGACAGTAGATTTAACGCTGTTCTTAGAAACCTTCAGTTTAAAAAAAGAGTTGGCGTGAATTAACTATAAAGCAGCAAATAGGACTTCCGGTTATGGCAGCCACGTGAGAAGACGCACGGAACTTCGCTCTGCCGCTGGCTGCACTAATAAGGGGGAAATAACTGCTGCCCACGAAGGATTTATGTGAAGAAAAGGACATTTCGATATATAATGCCTAACTCGACTAAACAACACAAAGGGAGAAGTGAGGCATCCAAACAAACAAAGCTGTTCGACCACGACCTCCGTGGAAAAGCTCGCAAAGCTAACAAAAATATGGCCGCGCAAGAAGAAAAGAGCTTGTCAGAAAACAGTAAGTCCGATCAAATTCTGACTGCGCTCGAATCCTGAAAAAGTGAGTTCTCCTCGAAACTTGATGGGCTGATGGTGACACTTCAGGATATGAAACAGGAGATGAAAGACTATAATGAGCGTATGTCGCGAGCTGAGGACCGTATTTCCTCCGCAGAAGATGAAGTGGCTAGCTTGCATGCTAGCGTGAGCACCTTGCAGGCTAAAAATAAATCAATGGAGAATAAACTCATGGACTTGGAAACAAGGTCTCGCCAGAATAATTTAAGGCTAGTCAATTTGCCAGAAGGTGCTGAGGGCCCAGACTTGTGTGCTTTTTTGGAAAGGTGGATACCCGAGGCGTTGAGGAGTGAGACGCTACAGCCCTCTCTGAGCCTGGAAGGAGCCCACAGACTGGGCCCGAGAGCGGACAACGCTTCCCGACCGAGAACCTTGATAATGAAGTTCCTCAACTACCGAGAAAAGCAAGCCGTTGTTCGAGCTGCACGAGAGAAAAATGAAATTTTCTACAAGGAGCAACGGGTCCGATTTTACCCTGATTTGGCTTCTGAGCTCCACCAGCTGAGGAAAAAGTTCGATCCGATCCGGGAGGAGCTGCGTAAACTGAATATCCGCAATGGGGTAACTTACCCTGCAACGCTTCTGGTGACTTATGAGAACAAGACACGGGCATTTAAAACACCCGAGGAAACAAGTGAATTTCTGAAGAAAATCAAAGAGAGCTCGAGACATACAGAGCACTAAGTAATGCCTCAGACGGTATGTAAAGTACGGTACGCAAATAACTGAACTCCTATTAGACATTTTACAGTTCGAGTGCTCAGGCAGTTTGCAAATATTCTTTCTTTTTTCTGCACTGCAGTGAATTTATTTCGGTATGTGTTATATTTATGTTCTCAAACATATTGCTTATCTAAGTTTCTATATTATGTAACAATAATCATTTAAGGGTGAAGATGTCCTTAAAATGCTATTCAATACTAGTGGGCAGGGGTCCAAATGTTGCTTAGCAGCGACGGAGCAGTTCTGCAGGGTAAGCTAAGCGTGGTTTTGCTAATCCTCACTGTGTGCTGGATTGGTGCTGGGCGATAACGGGAGACATAATGGATGTGGGCGGGACTTTCCCAGTATGGGGAAGGGACTTCGTGGGGGGGAAGGTTTGCGTTCTTTAGGCTGGATGTATGTACATCCGGTTTTGTTGTGCCTCACATTTCTACAATATTAAGCAACCCACTACTTTTATTAATATATGCCTCAAACCGTAAAATGTAATTTTATTTCATGGAACTGTAGAGGACTTCAACGCCTCCAAAAAGTCAAACAAGTTATGAATAGATTGAAAGAAAAGGAGTCTAAAATTGTATTTCTTCAGGAAACACATCTTCTGGATGAGGATAACTTAAAAGTGAGGAGGAGGTGGAGAGGCAATATATATACAGCACCGTTCACATCTCATTCTAGAGGGGTTATGACTTTAATACATGAATCAATACCAATGCAAATTAAAAACATTATTAAAGACAAAAAAGGAAGGTATCTAATACTCCAGGGCTCCCTACTGTCGGAAACTCTAATTCTAACTAATATATATGGTCCTAATGTGGATGACAGTAATTTTTACAAAGATTTATATCTCACCCTCTCAACGCTTAAAGGATCACACATAATGGGGGGGGGCGGGGGGGACTTTAATTGTACATTAAATCCAAGATTAGACAGATCAACTGGAATAGATCAATCTCTTAACAATTGTAGAGCTGCCATTCATAGAATGATGAAAGAGCTGAAGTTGTTGGAGAGAGAAAAATCCAATTAGCAATACATACTCCTGTTATTCAAGCTCTTTCAAAACCCACTCCAGAATCGACTTCTTCCTAATCTCTGCAGAGTTGCAGTTTAGAATTCAGGACTGCTCCTATGATAATATTGTAATTTCAGATCACGCTCCATGTTGCTTGGTTTATAAAGATGACCAATTGTTTTATGAAATTTCTTTAACAAGGTTCGTGAATCGGTCGGCACCAGATATTCACACGAGAGGAAATGAAACAAAGGAGACTGTTACTGCTAGAAATAATAGTGTAATTTATTAATCTGCCACAGAAAAACAGCCAAGCAAAAGCATGTACACTCGTACACTCTTAACACACAAATTGATATGAGAGTCCTCTCACCGTGACACTTGGTCGGGAAGCCTTCGACCCAATGACAGGAAATATCCTGATGCATGCTCAATAATCCAGGTAGAAAAATCTAAAAAAGTTCAATCTGGTCCTCTGGACATTCAAAAAACAAAACAAAGCAAATCAACAAAAAAATGTAGAAACGTTTCGTCTCTCATCCGAGAGACTTCCTCAGTCTGAGGAGCTGTATTCAGCTCAGTCTCTTAAATAGCACCGTCTCAGAGTGGATCAACCAGTTTTGCTGCTGACAACCAAAACCAGCTGATCACATGCTCAAGAAGGACCATGAGCCTAACAATGGATCATTAGCACACTGATGGCAGTTTACTGTTCACAGAGGGCTGAGTGATACTAGCAATCACAGCATTGTAAGAGGGGGACAGTTGAACCCGGAGGCCTCCACCCCTGTTTAACGATGGACAATTTCTTTTCACAAATCAATCAACCTTTATTTATACAGGTAAATCCCATTGAGCCTCGAGGACTCATTTACAAGAGAGACCTGAAAGATGGCCTCCTTTACTCCTCTCTCAAACCATCGTTCCTCTCTGTCCAGGATGTGAACATCTTCATCCCTGAAAGAGTGACCGCTGGCCTGGAGATGAGTGTAGACCGTAGAGTCCTGGCCTGATGATGTTGATCTTCTGTGCTGGGACATCCTTTTGGCCAGTGGCTGTTTTGTTTCCCCGATGTAAGACTGATCACAGCCCTCCTGACACTGAACAGCATACACAACATTGCTCTGTTTGTGCCGGGGGACTGGATCTTTGGGATGAACTAGTCTTTGCCGTAATGTATTTTGGGGTTTAAAAGCCACTGGGACGTT
>NC_056517.1:19833363-19837028 GCF_014905685.2 Nematolebias whitei
TTTTTTTTTTTTTTTTTTTTTTTTTTGGTGCTGAAACGTTTCACCTTTAGTCCGAAAGGCTTCATCAGTCAAGGAAACACAACAAAACTGATTCTTCCTCCAACAGCTTCTTCCAAAGTGGAACAAACCAATTCTGCTTGTGATAAGATGGTCCCTTTGGTACGCCCCCTCCTCCATTGCCAGCCCTCTTCCTTGTTGACAGTGGTTTGTTCCACTTTGGAGTAAGCTGTTGGGGGAAGAATCAGTTTTGTTGTGTTTCCTTGACTGATGAAGCCTACCGGACCGAAGGCGAAACATTTCAGCACAAAAAAAAAAAAAGAAACTGTCCAGATGACCTGACTGAAAAATGTTGGATTGTATACCTGGATTATTGAGCATGGACTTTGTTGTTTTCAACCAGTTTGACAAGACTGTCAACAAGGAAGAGGGCCGGCAATGGAGGAGGGGGCGTACCAAAGAGACCATCTTATCACAAGCAGAACTCCTTTGTTCCACTTTGGAGGAAGCTGTTGGGGGAAGAATCAGTTTTGTTGGGTGTTTCCTGGACTGATGAAGCCTTCCGGACCAAAGGTGAAACGTTTCAGCACCAAAAAAAAAAAAGAAACTGTCCAGATGACCTGACTGAAAAATGTTGGATTGTATACCTGGATTACTGAGCATGGACTTTGTTAATGTAAGTTTAAATTTTCAAGATCTGTCACCTCCTCTGACCTTGTTGCTGTTATGCTGTCTCAACAAGACCTTCTCTCAAGTCTTGTTGACAGAATCTCTTATCTAAATCAGGGCTGTCCAGTCCTGGTCTTCCAGGTCCACTATCCTGCACATTAACCACGAAACACAACAGTTTAAAGCAGGGCTGGAGTGGGACTCATTTTCAGCCCTGGATTTTCAGCCTCAGACTGGCCCACTTTAGATCACAACCCTTTATTATTAAAATCATGCAATTACATCAGGGGCGATTCTAGAATTTGCCCTTTTAGGGGCTCTTTTCTAGCCCCCAGTGCTGACAATGGCTCTTGGCTTGAACAATGTAGTGACCATTGGCATCAGAAGCCTTTTTAATGTGATTGGGGAGACACACTGGTGGAGGGGTCTGGGGTCCTCCCCCAGAAAATTTTGAATAAAGCAGATGCCATTTCCTGCATTCTGGTGTATTTTAACGGGCTGTTTAACATTTATTTTTGCCTACATAAGTAACACTTGATTCAATAACTATTATAGAGTTATTGGCACAACAAGAAGAAGCCTGACCAACCTGAGTGGTGGCGCAGAGGTTAGAAAAGGTGGGCCTGTGATCTGAAGATCGCCGGTTCAAGCCCCGGTATTGACAACATCAGAAATGTGGGTGGGGTAGGTGAAGCACCCACACCTGCCCCCACTCTCATTCGTCCCACTCTGGGCCCATGAGCAAGGCCCTTAACCCCCATCTGCTCCCTAAACAGGTCTCTCTTGAAATTGAGTTCTCGTGGCTCAATGAGACTAACCTGGATAAATAAAGGGTAAATGAAAGTAAATGAAAACAGTTCTCCTTGTGTGAATAGAGCACACTCCACTTCTCTCATGCATCTTAGCCACAGTCTAAGAAACACAATGTAGCCTAAGTTAACTTTTTGGGGAAAAAAAATCACTAGTCAATATGAAACAATAATTATAATCACTCCTTCTTACCAATGGCCTAGCATAAAGCAATATGATCATCACCCATCATGTTTATTAGTAGCTTTTTTCTTCTTTCGGCTGCTCCCTGCATTAGGGGTCACCACAGCGAACTAAGTCATACAAAGACTTGGTAGTTGTTTTTACGCCGGATGCCCTTCCTGACGCAATCACAGACCACCGAGCTACCACAGCCAGTGTGCTACCACTCTCTGCTCCACACAGTGTGGAGCAGAGAGCTGCTGTCTAGGACACCTGGGGAGCAGATGGTGGGGGTTAAGGGCCTTTCTCAAGGGTCGAGCTGCTGTCTAATGCCCCTTTTCCATTAGTACCGGTATGGGCCGACTCGACCCTACTTGGCCCGGTTCTGAGGCTTTTCCATTAGTACCGGTACTTAGCACCTGTTACTATTTTCAGTACCCTTGGCTCTGTGGTTCTAACCGGTACGAAGAGGTACAAAAACATGACGTCAGAACACTGTCGGTCACTGATTGGTCGGGGGCGGAGTCACTGGATCCTTCAGAAACGTTTCAAAACAATAATCCGCCATTTGCAATTTCTCGGACTGGAGCAGCGGCTGGATTTATTTTAAAGATTTTAAAAACAATACTGACAACATCTTGGTCTAATGCTGATGTGCTGGCATTTTTTGTGCTTGGTGGCTGACAACATAATTCAGAGCAAGCTGGATGGAGCTCTGCTGGTGTACCCCGATCCTCCCTCCGGAGCCTCCGAGCGCCAGACCGGGCAGGGCGTCATCTCCCCGGCTCCAAGTTCAGCTGGTCACCGCGGAAGATCCTTCGATGTGCCGACTCGGAGGCTCGGGTTCCGGATACCAGCCTTGTGTGCTCAGAGCTCCGCTGGTCACTGCAAAGCTGGAGATGGGGACTCACAGATGGCCGTTGCCAGACCCCGGCCGCGCGTAATCATGAAGGCTGAATCCTGATCCCACCCGGCAGCCAGGCGGACTGGACAGTCTGGGACGGACGCTGGAAGCGATTTTTAAATAAAATAATATTTTGTTTTTATACAAAAAATGTTTTAAAAAATTGCTGAAGCGATTTAAAAATGATTATATTTTTTTACACCTAAAATGTTTTTTAAAATCGCTTCCACCGTTCGTCGCAGACCCGTCTCTGCCCGCCTGTCTGTGCAGGTCGAACCTTCATGATTACGCGTGGCTGGAGTCTTGGAACAGCCTCTGTGAGTCACCAGCTGAGCTGGAGCTGGGAGGATGAGTCTCCCAGCCTCCTCCTCTCTGGAGGAGAGGATCGTGTGAGACCAGCAGAGCGTTGAAGATTTAAAAAAAAAAAAACGGTGCCAGCTTCATCGTGAAATCCTGTTTTCACTTTAATGACTGTTAACTCAGTTGAAAATCATAAAAAGAGACAAAACTATTGGATCTCAGGAATATTTCCCTCAAACATGTTAAAAGAAGAGACGACCTTCAGTTCAACTTTATTTTAACTTACAAATGTACAAATCACAAAACAAGAACTTTAAAGCAAAGCTAAAAATAAAATGTATATATGTGAACAAGGAAGAAAACCACACATCGAAAATGAACATTAAAAGTAGACACAATGAGTGCAAATACATCAAATGATGATGAAAACCTATAAAAATTTAAATCTAATGTTTTTGTAGAATCTGGTTCATCAGAGTTTTAATTTATATACATATATATATATTTATATATATAAATATATATAAATACATATATGTATATAAATAAATATGAATATATATAAATACATATATATGTATATAAATATATATGAATATATATAAATACATATATGTATATAAATATATATGAATATATATAAATACATATATATGTATATAAATATATATGAATATATATAAATACATATATATGTATATAAATACATATGAATATATATAAATACATATATATGTATATAAATACATATGTATTTATATATACATATATATACATAATTGTGTGTATATACATATGTGATCACATATGATATATATATATA
>NC_056517.1:19837503-19838794 GCF_014905685.2 Nematolebias whitei
GGTACCGCAACACCAGCCGGTAATGGGTACAATGTTCTGATAATAGGTGCTATGTGCATAAACACGTCACACAACGGAGTCTCATCTGCTAGTTCTAATATCCTACCACGGCCCCGAGAAGTATCTATAGTAGAGTGCAGATATGTCTGAACGGTGGCTTGATTAGCACAGCATGCAAAAACAGCGTTCAGATCCCCCACTGCCAGGGTCAAACCCAAGGTGAGGGCATTAAACTTCTCCAGCCAGCGTCCTCCACCTTGAATCAGCGGTGGGAGTTTCTCTGTAATCGACTCCAAATCACGTATATGGAATGGCTTATAACCTGACACCACACCTGTCGCCCCCTGTGTGCTCAGTAACGGAAGTTGAAAACCCGGACTGTCCTGCCCCTCTGCTTCCACATCCACAACAGTGTCACCACCCCAATGAATGAGAACAGAGGTCCCCACTGGCGTACCTGGAAACTCATAATGCAATCTATCTGGAGGTCTCCTATGTCTAGTTGAAACTCTCTCCCGTGGGCGCACCACGACGTTCTCCTCCTCCACCACTCCTGTCAACTTTCCCTCAATATACAAATTGGTACGTCTATCTCCGGGGTCAATCACCCGCGCCTTGTCCATCCACACAGGAGACTTACTGAGGTGAGTCCCACTTGGACCTGGAGCCTCCTGCCACTCGTCTACCCTCACACTATCACGTGAACCACTCACGGTCAGAAAACTCATTACTCAAACGTTGTCGTCTCTGCGCAGACATTCTGTCACCAATCCCCCCTAAGTTATTATCCAGGGTAACACTGTTCTCAGAATCAGTCCCCTCAAATGTCAGTCTGCCTCCATGAACCTGCAGCACCGGATAAATTCCAGCAGGTGGCGCTTTAGGCAACGTCGTACCAGCAGGTGTCTCTGTCAGCATTGTCACGCTCTGTCCACCAGGTGGTGCTGTCGGCACCGTTACCTCAGTCATATAAGGTGGTGGTTTAAACTGTTCTGGCTTCCCCAAGTTCTGTACACTCTGACACAACAAAGCTAATTGTTTATACATCTCTTGGATACTGCCACGCTTATCTAATTTCTTTTGAAGCCTCTGACGTCTAAGAAAAGAGTTGCATGTCAGTAAATCCTCATTAAGCTCCTGGATCTGTGTGTTTTGATCTTTAACTTTGTCCCAAGCCAGTTGTGTAAGTGTATGTGACGTTCCTACCTCAGCCTGGACGAGCTGATTCAAAAGGATGTCCAATGCCCTACATTTACCTGTGTTTGCTGCATGTATGACATTAATTACAGCT
>NC_056517.1:19838894-19841635 GCF_014905685.2 Nematolebias whitei
CTTTATTCTCAAACAGTACGGGCATCTGTTGAAAAAATCAATACAAGTCTTTAATTTAAGCAAGTAAAGCCTTGCAATTGCCTTATCCAACAGCGCCCCCTTCCGGTCAGGATATGGTAGCACCAGTCAGGCTGAGACCTCTGACAAACAACACGCTTCCCTCTCCCAAGACAGTGAAAAAAGGAAGAAAAAAAAGGAGAAAAAAGAAAAAGATGGTTTAACCTTCCCCCACCGAGAGAGAGTCAGATAAGAGAGTTAGACAGACAGCAGTCCCCGTCAGCCACACGCTGATAAGAGAAACGCTAAGCAGAAGGAGAAAGAAGAGAGAAAAAAAATTCCCTTGACAGAGACGCAGCGCACGGCACACACACTAAAACAATAAAACTAATCCAACTACCCTGATCCCTGATCAGTTGAAATTTGGTAAACACTCTATTCTAAAACATTTCCCTGTAAAACTATCTAAGAAATGGAGTACAATTAGTAACGCAGTCAACACGAAAACGAGGAGTACCCGCGCCTCAGCCTCACTCAAAAATGAGTGCACCTTAATTCCGTCAAATTAAGGGTTTGCCGGCCAGCTCCGCTGTGGACAGGGAAATGCATCTTGGTCACTATCGGGCCCACCGGCAGGCCGTCTCGCCTTCCTCCGGCCACAAGTAAAACTTGTGAATCTATTTAACTAAACACACACTTCTAAACTAAGCCGTGTACAAAACACCGTAATACACGCACGCGCCGCGCGTTTATAAAACCACCCAGATCTGAATACAAGCAAACCGTACGTCTAAAGTTTCACAAATAAGTTTAAATTAGCTTACCAAATGCCTGTTTCAGGAGATGGTACGAACACCCACAGAGGAAGATTTTAATTTAGTTTACAGCCTAAAATGCGGAGTTTTTGAGCCGAAGCTAACATAGGTAACTCATGCTTACCTTTAATTGAAGTAGGGCCCAGAAGTTCACAATGTGGGAGTTCAGCACCTTCTCGATCCAATTCGTGGTCCCTTCAGCTGCTACGTCGTGGGTCACCAATTGTTGTGGCTTATAAGAACCACATTGGCGTTCAATACAGCTGAAGCGGTACCTTAGTTCAAAAGATTTATTTGACAACGGATTACAAGTATTCAGAAGATCAAAAACAAATACAATTGTATGCATACAATGGGCATTTTTCAGACAGACCTGCATCAGCGCCAATCTTCCAGCAAAATGCAACAACCTCTCCTGTGACTCTGCACCTTATCCTAGATTTCTGCAGCCTCGGCTTCTGATTGGTTTAAACACCCCGTTGTCATGGTTACGGGGCTCTTCTGCCTGCTAGATAAGTCTTGGAGGTCACATACCATAAGATAAAGTTTATGGCCCTTTGTTAGCTGGTGTTTTAGCTGAAGATTTTACCCTGAGCTGATCACACTTGTTAAACGATTAAATGCTACTTTCTATTATCTTTACTAATTATGTTTAGTCAACTATATTAAGTTTAAGCAAACTATATTGAGTTTAAAGTAGAGAAATGTGCTCAGAGACTCTTAACGTCCCCCAGCCTATGTGTGTGTGTGTCAGTCCCTGTGTGTGTGAGAGCGTAGGTGTGTGTGAGTGAGAACTTATACGAATGTGAATTAGCTGAAGATTTTCTCTAGTTAATGTAAGATTATATTTAAGCAAACTACCTGAATAAGATTATATTTAAGCAAACTACCTGAAGTTAAGATTCTATTTAAGCAAAGTAACTGATTAATATTTAAATGATTGTAAGGTAATAAAAAACCCTTCAAAGAATGACACATACTCATTTTATAACATGAAATTTCAAGCTTGATTAAAATAATAATAAAAGATAAAACATGAAATCCAACAGATGTCAGCTCCTCAGTGGTGGTGAGAAACACTGGGGGCTGAATGATCATTTCAGAGTTATAAACATCTGTGAAACGTGCGGCAGTGAAATGGTTAATGGTCCGGGTGCTACGTGCAGGAATGCACGACTTAGGAGTTAGATGGGGGAGGGTGAACTCAAACTGGACTGGCATGTGGTCTGAAAAAACATTATCACCAATAACAAGATTATTAAGTCACATCATGAGTTAAAACAAGGTCCAGTGTATGTCCACACTCTTGGGTGGGACCGTTTACATGCTGTGTTAAATTAAATGAGTCCAATAAATCTAAAAAGTCCTTAACCAAGGGCTTCTCAGGACAGCACACGTGCAAATTAAAGTCCCCAATAATGAAAACATGCTCATATTTTGGTGTGATTTCAGCCAAGAAGTCAAAAAACTCATTTATGAAATCCTTAGAGTGAGGTGGGTGGTAGACGAGTGCAAATAAAGTCTGAGGTGAATGTCCGAGTTCAAAGACGCTCAGCTCAAAGCTGGTGTGGGAAACTGGGATGGGCAGTTGTTTACAGTCAAAAGTTGGTTTGAATATTGTTAATAATCCACCACCGCGCTGGCCTGATGGCCGCGGTGCGTTAAAACACAAACATTTCGGTGGCAATAATTCCGTCAAGGTGCTGGACTCACCCTGAGACATCCAAGTCTCTGTGATGCACAGAAAGTCCAAATCGTGCTCTTGAAAGTAATCCCTGAGGATAAAAGTTTTGTTGGTAACAGATCTTGCGTTGACCAAACATATCCGTATACTGTCCAACGTGGAGCCAGCAGCAGTGGAGTTAGCGCGCGCTAATGGCCACAGATTTTCAATAACAGCCCCTCCAGGTCGGTCCGAGCTGCGCACCG
>NC_056517.1:19841735-19847971 GCF_014905685.2 Nematolebias whitei
CCATTCCTAGTATCCATTCTTTCATTGGTGTAATGAGAACTTGATACTTTTGAATGGGCATTTTTCCAACTTTTAAAGGAAGAGTAACACTTTTTCCAAAAATCACATTTCCTCCTAAGCCTGTAAGGGGAACCCAGGTACCTTTAAATCTGTTTGGATTCCCACTGATAATAGTGGCCTCAGCCCCGGTATCTACAAGAGCCACCACTCTCTGTACATTTGTATTATTCCAATAAATTTCAACATGTGGTCTAATGTCATTTACTGACCAATTTGATACTCTTTCCTCTGGGGCCCGGCCTGATCCCTAATCCCAATGCATGAGATCATTCAAGTTGGGATAGAGATCAGAACTGTGTGACTTTGGCTGTGATTTCTTAGGTGCTTTCTTTTTCTGTCTCACAGCTCGAATCTGCATTTCTTCCTCCTCTGATGAGTCATCCTTATCCTCCTCCTTCATGTGTCTCAGCTCAGCTACTGGCTGAGGGGGGGGGGGGGCAGCGGAGGAGCAGAGGCAGACACGATCACATTTCTCAGCATGTTGGTTAATCGGTGCATATCCACTCCAGCACAGTGCACCTTTAATCCTCGTTTCTGACATTCACTCCTTAATGCACCAGTTGGCAGCCCATCAATCTGTTCTTTAGGCACGCCTGCTCCCACCAGTGATTCCAATAAGCAGTACATGACGGACCCTGACCTGAACCTCCATAATTCTGAGGGCCCCGTTTTGGTCCACGAGCCACATGTTGATAATCTGATCGAGGCTCTCGATCACGTGGCTCTTTTTTGTCCCACTCTCCCAAAGTTCCTAGCTCAAGAATGCGAGACCTTATCTCCAAACACGAGCTGTCAGGGCTCCCCATCATCATAGCAAGCATTGCAGAGCGAAAATGTGGAAGAGCAGTTCTGATCAAAGTGTCTCGGACAGCTTTCGGGACTGGTTTCGACTGATAGTCCTTTGTTTCCAAATACAAAACTGCTTCTCTTACACAGAGTCTAACCATTCTCTGGACACATTCTTTAAGTGTCATCCAAGGCATTACTGACATCGGAGGCCAGCTAGAAGGGGTGACAAACTGAAGTGCCACTGCTTCTTCCCACAAATCAAATAATGATTTTGTTGTTGTCAGAGTGCGTGCCATTTCCCGATAGTTTGCATTAATGGATGGATCGTTTGACATCCCAGCAAACCTGGAGGCATCTCCAACATCAATATCCACCTGAACTGCTCCTTCTTCCAACATTCTTGCCAGCCACATGTCAACCGGCTCTCCCTGCTGGTGTCTTAATTTCTTAATGATAGACACCACCTCTTCATATGAATAAACCTCTGTCATCATATGTAACACAGGGACTGGCTGAGGTTGTGGTCGCTCATCATAGATCGGTTCACCATTTGCATCTACAAGGACCACTCCGTCTGCGTCTCTGCGCTCTTCCCTGACTGCCGGCACGACTATCTGATCTTGTCTGCGCCGTTTAATTGGTTTCAACTTTTTCTCATCCTCTGTCCAAATATAATCATCATCATCATTTTCTTCATCTCCCCAGATGTTTCCGTCCCAACTCGACGGATCCCATCCGGTATCTAACTTTGTAACATAAGCTCTGACTCGCTTTGGTGAAATATCACGCTTTTTCTTCCTCATTTTTTCCCTTTTAAGCCTGCATATTTGACCGACTGCACCCTCGGCTACTTTAGTCATGCGATCTAGTTGTACCGTCAACAGCTGCACGTGCTGTTTCTGAAGCATGCACTCTGTCTGTGCATCAGATAACAACTGTTTCTGTTGTAACAACTGTTTATCTTTCTCCTGAACTTCCTCCACACACTTTTTCTATGCAGTCGCACAAACCCACATTCGGCGCTGCAAACCAGACACCGGCGCTTTCTTTTTGACCTCTATGACCTGCAAAGCGGTTAAAACATCACCCGGTTTGTCTGCCTTTAAATTCTCACAGCAAGGTTCGGGGCGTCCCCCCCCCCCCTCTTAAACACAAAGCCAAAATTGGATAACTCTCCCAACCCGGCACAACCTCTGTGGACTCTTGTCCAGACATACTCACATCAACTTTTTTCTCAACACTCTTTTCCTTTCGTTTGAACATGGTGCAGCCGTTCAGAATTATTTATTTATTTTAATAATATCCCATCCTCGTCGCCAAAAATGTTTTATGAAATTTCTTTAACAAGGTTCGTGAATCGGTCGGCACCAGATATTCACACGAGAGGAAATGAAACAAAGGAGACTGTTACTGCTAGAAATAATAGTGTCATTTATTAATCTGCCACAGAAAAACAGCCAAGCAAAAACATGTACACTCGTACACTCTTAACACACAAATTGATATGAGAGTCCTCTCACCGTGACACTTGGTCGGGAAGCCTTCGACCTATCCATCCATCCATCCATTTTCTTTACCCGTTTATTCCATTTTGGGTCACGGGGGTCGCTGGTGCCCATGTCCAGCAATCACTGTGCGAGGGGCGGGGTACACCCTGGATGGGTCGCAAGTCCATCACAGGGCCACATAGAGACAAACGAGACAAACAACCATTCACTCTCTCACTCACACCTAGGGGCCTTTGACCCAATGACAGGAAATCACACCAAACTGCTGGGCACCGCGCGCTGGTCCACAGCAAGACTTCTCACTCTCTTTGTTTGTTACACTTATTATATATACCCCTCCCTGACCGGATCGCGTGAGAGCAGTGAAAAACAAGTTTGATGGTTGTCAGGAGGACAGACAGAAAGTCGGTATCTCATTAAAACATGTTTTCCATCATCAAAGCAGTCTGTACAACAGAGCGATGGCTCATAAAAACATGTCTTTCAAACCCAAAGTCGTGGGTGGATGAAAGACCTGTCTTCATCAAACTCCGGGTCACTGTAACCACAAGAGGGGCCAGATCCTACGGTCAGAGCATCCCCCGGAGTCTTACTTTAATTATTCCAAAACACATCTGTAGCACAGGCCTGACTTTGGGCAGATAAGCTGCATATAAAGTGAGTATAAGTATAAATTGACATAAAAGCATCAAAATAATCATTCCTATATCACCAATTAAAGAGAGACCCACCGAGATGGCAGTTTCAGCACAAGATGAAAACTTTGTGTCATATTTAGGGAAACAAATTGACGAATTCTTTCAATTTAATACTACAGAAACAACAGCATGTACAAAATGGGAAGCATTTAAAGCTTTCCTCAGAGGACATATTATTAGTTACACAGGATCTAAGACAAAACAATCTGAAAAAACTAGAATACAATTGGAAGAGAAAATAAAGGTAATCCAAGCTAAAGTAAATAAAGGGAATAACCAGCATTTAGAAAAGGAATTATTGATTCTGAGAGCAGAATATGATAAACACTCAGCTTCAAGAGCAGCGTCGAGCCTTTTGCGACTCAGGCAATCATTTTATGAACAGGGCAATAAAGCAGGCAAGTTATTGGCATGGCAAATAAAACAACTAGAAACTAAACAACTGATTACATCTATTATATCAAATGGACAAACTTTGCATGATCCTCAAGAAATTAATGCAGCCTTTAAAAATTACTATGAGGAATTGTATAAAGCACAAATAAGCATAAAATCAGAAAACATAAATCAGTTTTTGAAAAATTTAAATATACCTAAAATCTCAGACAAAGACAAGGACAACTTGGATTTAGAAATTATGAAAGAAGAATTAGGGCAAGCCATTAACAATATGAAATCAGGGAAAAGAGCAGGACCAGATGGTCTTCCAATAGACTTATACAAAACCTTTAAAGACAAACTTTTGATCCCAATATTTGATATGTTTCAAGAAATTTTCTACTCCAATTATCTTCCTCCCTCAATGAATGCTGCCATGATTATTCTTTTGCCAAAGGCAGGCAGATCTCCAAACAAATGTGAGAACTATAGGCCCATTAGCTTACTAAATTCAGATATAAAAATAATCTCCAAATTGCTAGCGCGTCGTTTGCAAAGGGTCCTACCAAAAACAATTGACCGTGATCAAAACGGATTCATTGCGGGAAGGCAAGGTTTCGACAATGTGAGGCGAGTCTTAAACATAATCCATTATAATAGAGGAACCGCAGACTCTGCCCTTCTATCAAAAGATGCCGAAAAGGCGTTCGATAGAGTTCATTGGGAATATCTTTTTCGAGTTATGGAAAAATTTGACTGTGGAAACAACTTTATGAAGTGGGTGAAATTATTATACAATAATCCCTCAGCTGAAATAATAACTAACAGAAATATTTCTAAATCGATAAAGATCAATAGAGGTTGTAGACAAGGATGCCCACTGTCGCCTCTACTGTTCACTTTGGCAATAGAACCCTTTGCTATTGCAATACGTTCACACCCCCATCTTAGTGGAATCACTGTTGGACCTACAGAACACAGAATAGCCTTATTCGCAGATGATGTGATATTGTCATATCAAAATTAAGTCGATCAATACAATTTATCTTGGAAATAATTAAAGTATTTAGTGGAGTTTCTGGATACAAAATAAATAAAACCAAATCTTCAATTATGTTATTAAATGCAAAGGAAAGAACTAGCCCAACTTCAGGCATGTTAAGTTTAAAATGGTTAATGACTTTAAATATTTAGGGATATACATTTCTTCAGATCTAGAACAGATAGCTGAGACCAATTACAATCTCATAGTAAATGAAGTAGATAATTTACTTGAAAGGTGGATGCCTTTACCAATGTCGATGATTGGAAGAATAAATATAATAAAAATGAATATATTACCTAAGCTCCTGTACATATTTCAGAACGTTGCTCTTCCGCCTCCCCCTGAATTCTTTTCACAATTAAAGAGGAAAATGCTATGTTTTCTATGTGTAGAATGAACATATGCTGTATATATTCATAAATTAAACGGATTCTTTCATTTTTCTGGACTGGATAATATCGTGCATTGAATAATTAAAAATGTAACGTGAGACGTTAATTTTCTTTGACCCATCAAAATGAACGTGGTCATTTATTTACAGAATCAAAATTTAACATCACACATTTGCATTAATTGGCAAAAATTGAAAATAACAACAGCTTATTTAGGCTAGTTTTACAAGGAGGAAACAATACGGCGATTGTTTCCCTGCTTCACAACAGACATTTCTGAAAATACCTGGAATGATTTCTAGCAGATAGAAGAGTTTAAAGATGGAAAGATGAAGTTTAGAGGGAGGGAGATGGTGTGTGTGAGTGAAATGTGTTGAACAGAACGGCACCCTCCATTCGAACCCAGCTTTCCTCAGTACGCTCGGTAGTGAACTCGACTCGTTACCTCTCTGACGATGAATCAGTGGAAACGGAGCTCCAGTTAAGCTACCGGTCCAGCGTCTCCGTAAGATGGCAGAGAACCGTCCGGAGTGGTGGCGAGACTTCATCAACAACAGTTCACCTCACGAGTGGACTTCACATGAGTGGAGTCCTTCAGAAGTTCCACTCAGATGTGGAAGATTGCATAATTCCCACAGGACTCGGAAGAGCTCTGGATCATGCTGGACTTCTGTTCTCCCAAACGACTGGAGCTGCAAACTCTCCACCCGACTGGAGCTGGAACCTCTTGCAGAACTTCTGTGAACTAGGAAGTGTTGCACCTTTTAAAAAAGTTCACTTCCGGTTCATTTGAGAACTTTCTGATTGGTCGATGGACCAAAACAGAGGTGTGTTTTGTGATGTAAGAGGTTATTAAGAGTCAAGGAAAAAGATTAAGATTGTTTAAGAACAGACAAAAGATATTATGAAGAACTCAGACTTCGTGGAGTCAATTCTCTAGTATCTTGCTGTAAAAGTTAAACATGACATTTCTTTTTCAGTAAACTTGCAGTTGACCGAAACTTGAACTTTGACCCACTTACACATTTTGCTCATTGAAGACAGAAAATCAGACAATGCATCATTAACCTGAATTCTACTTTGAATGAGGATTAACAATCATTATTACTGTTTCACAGTTGATTTAAAAATGAGTAGTTCACTTCAACATTTGGAAATGGTTTGAACTAAACAGAATTTGATTATCAAAACATTTGTAAAATAGTAATGATAATAGAAAAGAGAGTGTTCTTTCACTTGATTAATTCAAGAAAGAAAGTCTCAGGATGGGTCAACCTGTATTTCTGGATTCAAATCAATGAAATGACAGTTTCTGTCCCATAAGGTCCTTAAGGTCAGGATTTGACCTCAGGCCTAGTTCACTACA
>NC_056517.1:19848071-19897089 GCF_014905685.2 Nematolebias whitei
ACTTCCTGTGGACGTTCTGTTGACATCCTGTCGTTAGCCGCTTAGCTCAAAATTAGCTTCGGCTAAACTCGGTTAAATCAACATTTCTGAACGTATTTCAAGCTAAAACGTGGCGTTGTTTCAACAAGCACGACTTTTTTGCATGAACATGAGTTTTTGGGGACATGTGGCACGGCACATTTAGTGATTTTAAGCACAGAAAAGGCTTCGGTTCAACTGAGCTCATTTCTGGGTCACGTGACTGAATCTACCAATCATAACAGCGCGGGGGTGGGCTTTACATAGCTGACATCAGAGGAAGTGACGCAGACACGTCACTCACTTCTCAGCGTATCACAGCGTTCCAACTCAGCCATTTTCAACCAATCACAGATCGTTTTCCCAGCTAGCGTGTAGCATTAGCCTGAACAAGTCCGGTCAACTTTTCGTCTTTTAAACTGTCAAAATGTACTATTTTCTGTTAAAAATGTAACGAATCAAGTCTCAAAGCTGCACGGAGGCGGCGCTCCGGTCTCAAAACGTCTTTCCAACCATTTAAAACAACTCGTTCGAACTTATCAGAACCGAGTCAGGCCAGAACCGGGTCTGCAGCAGAACCTCCGTCCGGACCACAGTTTAAACAGAATAAAGCGTTTTAACTCAAACCCAGCTTAGTTACACACAACAGACGTACAATTTCAGCTTTCATAAAGACTCATTGACTCTCAACATTCAGCTTTCAAAACATCACTAGCTGCAAACATTTCTGTAAGCTTTCTCTGAGCATCGCAGCCCACACGCTGCGTTTCACACAGCTACAATCTGCACTTTTTTATGCCAACATGTAAAATCAATTGTTACACGAATACACAGTCCATTTATGAACCTGTAACGGGCCACCAGATGTAGATGAACGTACGGGTCACCAGATGTAGAATGAACATATGCTGTATATATTCATAAATTAAACGGATTCTTTCATTTTTCTGGACTGGATAATATCGTGCATTGAATAATTAAAAATGTAACGTGAGACGTTAATTTTCTTTGACCCATCAAAATGAACGTGGTCATTTATTTACAGAATCAAAATTTAACATCACACATTTGCATTAATTGGCAAAAATTAAAAATAACAACAGCTTATTTAGGCTAGTTTTACAAGGAGGAAACAATACGGCGATTGTTTCCCTGCTTCACAACAGACATTTCTGAAAATACCTGGAATGATTTCTAACAGATAGAAGAGTTTAAAGATGGAAAGATGAAGTTTAGAGGGAGGGAGATGGTGTGTGTGAGTGAAATGTGTTGAACAGAACGGCACCCTCCATTCGAACCCAGCTTTCCTCGGTACGCTCGGTAGTGAACTCGACTCGTTACTCTGACGATGAATCAGTGGAAACGGAGCTCCAGTTAAGCTACCGGTCCAGCGTCTCCGTAGGATGGCAGAGAACCGTCCGGAGTGGTGGCGGGACTTCATCAACAACAGTTCACCTCACGAGTGGACTTCACATGAGTGGAGTCCTTCAGAAGTTCCACTCAGATGTGGAAGATTGCATAATTCCCACAGGACTCGGAAGAGCTCTGGATCATGCTGGACTTCTGTTCTCCCAAACGACTGGAGCTGCAAACTCTCCACCCGACTGGAGCTGGAACCTCTTGCAGAACTTCTGTGAACTAGGAAGTGTTGCACCTTTTAAAAAAGGTCACTTCCGGTTCATTTGAGAACTTTCTGATTGGTCGATGGACCAAAACAGAGGTGTGTTTTGTGATGTAAGAGGTTATTAAGAGTCAAGGAAAAAGATTAAGATTGTTTAAGAACAGACAAAAGATATTATGAAGAACTCAGACTTCGTGGAGTCAATTCTCTAGTATCTTGCTGTAAAAGTTAAACATGACATTTCTTTTTCAGTAAACTTGCAGTTGACCGAAACTTGAACTTTGACCAACTTACACACTTTGCTCATTGAAGACAGAAAATCAGACAATGCATCATTAACCTGAATTCTACTTTGAATGAGGATTAACAATCATTATTACTGTTTCACAGTTGATTTAAAAATGAGTAGTTCACTTCAACATTTGGAAATGGTTTGAACTAAACAGAATTTGATTATCAAAACATTTGTAAAATAGTAATGATAATAGAAAAGAGAGTGTTCTTTCACTTGATTATTTCAAGAAAGAAAGTCTCAGGATGGGTCAACCTGTATTTCTGGATTCAAATCAATGAAATGACAGTTTCTGTCCCATAAGGTCCTTAAGGTCAGGATTTGACCTCAGGCCTAGTTCACTACATATGGAACAATAAAAAAGCTAGACTCCGTCTGTCCCTATTATACCTCCCTTACGACCGTGGAGGCTTGAAGTGCCCAAACTTTCATTGGTATTACTATGCTGTGCAGTTGAGGTCTATGATGTTTTACTACAGCGATCAATCCCTGCATTGGGCTGACATGGAGACTCAAGATTTAAAATTAACTCTCCCTTCATATTTATTTTCAAATTCAATAGCAAAGCTTTTGAAATGCACTAAAATCCATTTCTTAAAAACATGTTAAGAGTATGGAGAGATGTAAAAAAAATCTTTAATGAGCCATATTGTCAGTCCAGTGTGGGGTAACCAACTTTTTGTACCTGGTAGAGCTGATCTGACTTTTAAAGCATGGAGCGATAAAGGGCTCCAAATGATTCGGGATCTATATGCACCGGATTCAGACATACTAATGAGCTTTCAAGATCTGCAACAGAAATTCCACTTAAATAAGAAACACTTTTTTAAATATCTCCAACTCAGAAACTTCATAAGAACGAGTCAAAATAATGAGCTGACTAAACCAGCCAAGTCAACTTTAGAAAAAATGTTAACGCAAAACAGTTTAAAGAAAGGTATCATATCACAATTCTATCAATCACTGATGTTGCATATACCTGAAGGTTCTCATGACAGACTCAAAGCTTGGAAGGAAGATTTACTGCTAGAATTATCTGAGGAAGTGTGGCAGAGGGCATGCAAGCAAGCCCACACCAGCTCCATTAACACATCTCTTAAAATGATCCAATTCAAATGGTTAATGCGGATTTACATAACACTGGTGGATCTGAATAGGTATAATGGGGAGATACCTGATATATGTCCAAAATGTACAGAGGATAGAGGAACTCTAGTTCATTGTATGTGGTATTGTAGAAAAATTGTACCATTTTGGAGGGAGGTGAGAGATGCGACCGAGAAAATTATTTCCAAACAAATAATTCTGGATCCAAAGCTGTTTTTGCTTGGATTGTACCCTGAAAAACATGTATACACTAAAAATGAAAGAACGTTTATAAATTTGAGTCTGCTCAATGCAAAAAGATGTATAGCATTGTTTTGGAAGAAGACTCACGGACCGACTGCAAACCAGTGGCTGCAGCAGATGCTGTCTGCCCTCCCTCTGGAGAGGATTACATATGTATTAAGGGGCAAACGAGATCTATTTGAGAGCATATGGAAACCCTTCATTAGATATGCCAAGGATCTGTGTATCTCGGAGGACGGCATAAGTGACTGAATAACATGTTGTAAGGATGGTACTTTTCTGTGGTCCGGTTTGTCTGTGTTCCCTCGTGCTCCCTCATTAGTTCCATTGCTACCACCCGTGTCTCGTCCCAGCTGTCTGTAATCATGTCTCGTCTTGTCTCTGTATATAAGCCATCTGTTCTGTCTTGTTCATCATCGCGTAGTCTTCGTTGGGTCTCCTGTGTCTTCCTGGTTCCTCGAGTCCCCTGTGTCTCCTGAGTCCTCCTGAGTTTCCCGTGCCTCCTTCCTATGTTCATGTAAGTTTTGCTGCCCCGTCAGCTTGTTATTTTGTACTTTCATTTATCATTAAATCCCTATTTTTGTAACTCTGCCGAGTTGAGTCCCTGTTCTGCACTCTGAGTTCGCTCCTGACCACAAATCCTAACAGTACGACGCGACCAGACTAGAACCCAGCGGGCAGGGTCTCGCTCGGCAACACTCACTTTTTTTCTTTTTCCCTCCTCGTGCCATGATGGATGAGCTCCACTCTGTCCCTGTCCTTCTGCCGTCCCACCGCCGCTGTAGTGGCAGAAGACGGTTCCGGAGGCAGTTTGCGGCGACCGGCCCGGTCTCGTCGGCCGAGCAGAACTTTAGAGCTGGTTCCGGTGTTTTTGTGGGAGCGGGGTCCGCCGCCTCACCTCCCAGGTTTCCGATGGGGGCGAGATCCAGCGTCCCGCGGGAGCTCCGGTCCACTCCTGTTCGGTTTGGTGAGTCCGGTCCCGTTGACGTTACAGGGGCGGGTTTCGTCGCCTCACCTTCCAGGTTCCTGGTGGGGGCGGAATCCGGCCTCTCACTGTCACTCTGCGCCGCGGCTGTTCGACCCAGCCTGGCCGTACCTCCGGAGCGTATTCCTTATGACTCCGTGGGGGCGTGTCCCGTCGCCTCACCTTCCAGGTTTCCGGTGGGGGCGGCACCAGTCACCACACCCACACATAAAGACATTCCCTTTTTTCATTCATTTTCTCCTGAAGAGATTTTTCAAGTTAATCAGACCCTTTTAGAATTATTTAATTCCGCTAAAACTAACCTGTCCTCCTTTGATATAGTTTTGTCCCAGATGGAGGATTTTTTACTTTCTATCCCTGGTCTTTCTTTGCTCCCTGAGTAATGATTTTTTATTATCTAAATTAGAGACTTTTAAGACCCCTGTTACAGCCATCCCTGAGGTGGACTCCATGCTGCACGCAGTCCTTGAGGTGGACTCCACGCTGCACGCAGCCCCTGAGGTGGATCCTCACCTCTCCTTTTCCGAGGGGGTCCCGACAGACGCTCCTCATCTCTCCTATTCTGAGGGGGTCCCGGCAGACGCTCCTCATCTCTCCCATTCCGAGGGGGTCCCGGCAGACGCTCCTCATCTCTACTAATCCGAGGGGATCCCGGCAAACGCTCCTCATCTCTCCTATTCCGAGGGGGTCCCGGCAGACGCTCCTCATCTCTCCTATTCCAAGGGGGTCCAGGCAGACGCTCCTCAGCTCTCCTGTTCCGTTCCTGCCGCCGCAGAGGGCTCCGTTCCTGTTTCCTTTCCTCCCGCAGAAGTTTCCGTTCCTGCCGCAGAAGACTCCGTTCCTGCCGCAGAGGGTTCTGTTCCAGTATCCGTTCCTGCCACAGAAGACTCCGTTCCTTCCGCAGAGGTTTCCGTTCCTGCCGCAGAAGACTCCGTTCCTGCCGCAGAGGGTTCCATTCCAGTTTCCGTTCCCGCTGCAGAAGACTCCGTTCCTGCCGCAGAGGGTTCCGTTCCAGTTTCCGTTCCTGCCGCAGAAGACTCGGTTCCTGCCGCAGAAGTTCCTGCTCCTGCAGAGCTCCAGGCCTCTCCGCCGGCTCCTGCAGAGCTCCAGGCCTCTCCGCCATCTGCTGCAGAGCCACAGGCCTCTCCGCCATCTGCTGCAGAGCCACAGGCCTCTCCGCCGTCTGCTGCAGAGCCACAGGCCTCTCTGCCGTCTGCTGCAGAGCCACAGGCCTCTCCGTCGTCTGCTGCAGTGCCACAGGCCTCTCCGTCGTCTGCTGCAGAGCCACAGGCCTCTCCGTCTTCTGCTGCAGAGCCACAGGCCTCTCCGTCGTCTGCTGCAGAGCCACAGGCCTCTCCGTCGTCTGCTGCAGAGCCACAGGCCTCTCTGTCGTCTGCAGCAGTAACTCCCCAGGCCTCCCCGACAGCTGCAGCATCTCCCCAGGCCTCTCCGACAGCTGCAGCAACTCCCCTGGCCTCCACGACAGCAGCAGCAACTCCCCTGGCCTCCACGACAGCAGCAGCAACTCCCCTGGCCTCCACGACAGCAGCAGCAACTCTCCAGGCTCCCACGCCGTCCGCCGCAGCTCTTCAGGCTTCAACGCCGTCCGCCGCAGCTCTCCAGGCTCCCACGCCGTCCGCCGCAGCTCTCCAGGCTCCCACGCCGTCCGCCGCAGCTCTCCAGGCTTCCACGCCTCCGCCGCAGCTCAGGGCCCCACCCTGGTCCCCTGAGCAAGGCCCTTAACCCCCACCATCTGCTCCTAAACAGGTCTCTCTAGAAAATGAGTTCTCGTGACTCAATGAGACTACCTGCATAAATAAAGGCTAAATGAAAAAATAAAAGTTTAAAATAGAAATACTCACATCATTAGGCCGAGGTTGTGTGTGTGACGTGCACGTTTCTGAGGTTGTGTGTGTGACGTGCACGTTTCTTAGGTTGTGTGTGTGACGTGCACGTTCCTGAGAGTGTGTGTGTGACGTGCACGTTCCTGAGAGGCCACAGACAGAGCAGCTCCAACTTTTGTTGAGTTCCTGTAGTCCTGCAGTTTTCAAGCTGAAATGAAAAAACATCATGAATATGAACTTTACAGTCTATAGTTACCTGTACATATAAACACATGGAGGTGTCTCACCTTGTGACTGACAATAAAATATGTACATTTATGAACTCTAATGAACTTATAATGATGCACCTACTCTTTGAAGGTGAACCGATGGTACCACACCATCTCTGTCGGACAGTCTGATCAGTTTGATCAAAATCCTCCTGTTTAAAATCCTCACTGCTCAGATGAATCCTCCTCAAAGATATTTCCTCCTCTTCCTCACATCTTGTTCTTTGGGAAGCCTTCAAAATGAAAACAGGAGATTTGTGTCTACACAAAAACATACTTAACTAACATACATACAAAAACAATTTAAACAAAACTCCAATTATGATACATATCTCTTGATAATGAACCAAAGCTACTAAAATAGTGAATATGCTTGTTAGAAAAATATTCCTGTCATCAGATCTCAGTCAGCTTCATTGCAGCTGAACACCGTGTTACACTGAACATCACATCAGCTGGTGGACATAAATACAGTACAGTAATATTATATTTAAAAAATATTAAGTATAATGTGAGTTCATAAAAATTATTTACAGTTGATCTTATATTTTAGCTAAGCTTTTTATTATTTTTTTTTTATTTGTTTTTTTATTAATTCATCTTGCTTTTGTATAGTAATTTTGTTTGGAATATATT
Source organism: Nematolebias whitei (assembly GCF_014905685.2). Taxonomy (NCBI): domain Eukaryota; kingdom Metazoa; phylum Chordata; class Actinopteri; order Cyprinodontiformes; family Rivulidae; genus Nematolebias; species Nematolebias whitei. Next base: position 19,855,087 of record NC_056517.1, read on the forward strand.
TTGGGGACAAGGGGCAGATATTATAAGAACTCATTCTTCTTCTGCTGCCTTTCATTTTATTTCTGTGATTGTATATCTTTTTTCTTTTCTTTAAATTGTATTATATTTGTTGTTTGGATGAAATGAAATGAATAAATAAAACATACATACATACATACAATTTATCAACATTAATACTTCATGTCGCCAGTTTTAGTTAATTAAACGTGTTAAATTGCTAGTTGTGTTTTAACTGCAGCTGCTCTGCAGCATGACGGTTTAAACGGGTCTATTTCCAATTCAACGTTGTAAAATATCTATTACTGCTTAAATTTTGAAAGGTGGTCTTTTTTTTTAATTTATGGTAATTCCAGTTACTGAACTCAACTAGAAAATATTTGTCCTTTTTTTCCTGAGAGATTTGTTCAACCTTTATTTCTACAGGTAAATCCCATTGAGCCTCGAGGACTCATTTACAAGAGAGACATGATTTAACAAAGAATGATGACAACATGACAACAAGATTGACTTAGTTGACTTAGATTAATTTAGTTAAAGTTATAGATCATTTGTCAAAGACTGCAGCATAAATTGTGACATTATCATTAAAGAAAAACGTGATTGTGGAGATGAGTCCATTTTTTTCATGTTTTCCAGGTAAACCAGAGGAGAATGACTTCATGAACTGAATGTTGCATTCAAAGTATCACAAAGGTACAAGATCTCATTTTCTGTCTTCCAAAACAATAACAGCTTAATCAAGATGTTTGAATAAAATTACTTTAACACCATAACCTTCACAAAGTTGGTATTTACTGCAGGACTGTTCATTTACAGTTGTTTTATATTATTAGTTTAGTGTATGATAATCATGGGTCAAGTTGAGATGAGACTCTTTCAAGACAGAACAAGACATAAGAATTATTACCAAGAATATATCAGCATCAATAAACTGTAGGACAGTAACAAAAACACTTATTAAACTATCACAGGTACATTGAGATGGAGCTGGAAGTTATTCTTCATGCCAGTTGTCTTCATCTGATCTTTTGTAAAAAATATGTCAGAATTTATTTTCCATTAACATTTTTCTTGGCAGGACTGCGTTAATTTTCTTGTCTGAGTTTCTTCTGTCCTGCTTATGTATTTTTGTGTTCTAATTGTTCCCTCAGGTTTTTCATCTCTGTTCCCTGACTGCCTGTTGATTCATCCTCCTGGTCCTGTTGATCCTGGATCATCAGATCCTGACATGTCCCCGTCCTGAGGACACATTTTCATCTTTCCCTCATCTCACTCGCCTCATTTCTGTTTCTTCCTTCCTCAGTCTCTGAAATTACAACGTCACTGTTAGAATGAAGATTAATGTTCAATAAAAAATATGACATGCCTTATTTAACACTGTTCGTACCAAAGTTTAATTTAGAACAACATGTGTGATCACTGGTCAGATCACTGGTCAGATCACTGGTCAGTGGAAGTTCTGCTGTTCTTCTCATTTGGTTCTGGTCCATGAACAAATGGTTGAACCTCCTTCAGTCTCACACGTCCTCACTGTGTCTCTGTAAACTGTCCTCTCTCTAAATGTGCCTGTAGAGTGACATTAGTTTATTTTCTTGTACATTTCTTTGACAGTTAAACATCTTGAGCCCTGATTGAAAATGTTTCTGCAGATTAAATTTACAACTCTCACTTTGTGTTGTTGTGATGATGATGATGGTGCTCCTGCTGACTTGAGATGATGTCATTAATAAACAGTATAAATGGCAGTAAAAGTACTTTATTAAAGCTTGTAAATGGCAGTAAAAGTACTTTATTAAAGCTTGTTTTACATTTTACATATTTTATAATAAATTGTTTGGAAATTTATTTTTGCACAATTAACACTTATTTTGTCAACTGTTATGATTTTAACTAGAAACCGTTTCATTTAAATGAACATTTTAATCAATGAATTACAATTTTACAATAGTTGTCAGGCTACAATCAACTCAGTTATCAGGTACTTGGTTGCCATTAAAAAAATGACAAATACAACAATTATATTCAGTCTCTCTGGTAAATGAGTCCTCGTGGCTCAATGGGACGAACCTGTTTAAATAAAGGTTGAATTAATATCTTCTATAGAAATCAAGAATTCATCCAGATGATCTAAGGTAAGCTGGAGCAGATCTGAACTTCTGCATGGAGGACAAGGTGGAGCATTATCCTGCAGAGAACATCAGAAATAGCTTTATAACAGGTGTTACTCTGATCTTTTTTTAACGTGTGTAACGTTATAAAACACTGATATGGCTATATTGATCATTGTATTGCATATACTTTTTTTTTCTAACAAATATGTGTTTGCAGACTCGTTCCCTTCTAAAATTTAATGATAAATGTATCAGCCGCTTCTAAAAATGTTTTGATAAAATGCATAGTCTGTGAAATTATCAGTAATCAGTTCGTTACTGCTCAATAATTACTGAAAGACACCAGGTAAAGTAAGAAAAGTCGATTTTTGTGTTATGTTGCGCCAGCAGCCGCTCAAACTGACTGACAGCGATGAGCTGTTTGGAACTATGGGGAGCTGCATGAACCACGTGACCGCGTATCGGCGAGTTCAAAGAGTGTCGCAACTCTCTCTTTATAGGACTCTGTTTCTACCCAGGGCAGCACGGTGGCACAACTGGTAGAGCTGCTGCTTCTCAGCGAGCAGGTCCCTGGTTCAAACCCCGGACCAGGGGCCTTTCTGGGTGGAATTTGCATGTTCTCTCCGTGCATGCGTGGATTTTCTCCGGGTGCTCCGGTTTCCTCCCACAGACCAAAAACATGCACGTTAGGCTGATTGGTAACTCTAAATTGTCCTTAGGTGTGAATGAGAGAGTGAATGGTTGTTTGTCTCATTTGTCTCTATGTGGCCCTGTGATGGACTTACGACCCGTCCAGGGTGTACCCCGCCCCTCGCACAGTGATAGCTGGACATGGGCACCAACGACCCCCGTGACCCAAAATGGAATAAGCGGGTAAAGATAATGGATGGATGGATGGATGTTTCTACCCATAGATATAAACACTACATGCCTCATTGGCTGCTGCGGCGCAGGATTTTCGGTCGCCATCTTGAAACGGTCGTCCTTATTTGGTTAAAGCAGATGTTTCAGCACTTGGCAGCTTATTTCTGTTCAGATCGACGGACTGTTGACGTCAGGTCTCATGGGATAACTTTTCACAAGTAAGATGAACTTATTATTGTTAGTATTTTGTGAATAGAATATTACTGTACTGTATTTATGTCCACCAGCTGATGTGATGTTCAGTGTAACACGGTGTTCAGCTGCAATGAAGCTGACTGAGATCTGATGACAGGAATATTTTTCTAACAAGCATACTCACTATTTCAGTAGCTTTGGTTCATTATCAAGAGATATGTATCATAATTGGAGTTTTGTTTAAGTTCTAGGAAATAAAAAATAAAACTAGGGAGAATATAGGAAATAGAAAATAAGCTTGACCTCCTCTGTACAATGTTTTTGTGTGGACACAAATCTCCTTTTTTCATTTTGAAGGTTTCCCAAAGAACAAGATGTGAGGAAGAGGAGGAAGTATCTTTGAGGAGTCTAAAGGAGTTAAATCTGGTCCTCTGGACATTCAAAAAAACAAAAAGCGAATCAATTATAATGTATTTTGGGGTTTAAAAGCCACTGGGACGTTATGTTTAGAAAATAAACGTCTCAGTTTCTCTGATACTCCCTCAACATATGGAATGACCACTGGTCTGGGTCTGGGTTCCTCCTTTTCACCTGATGGCTGACTGGAGTCCTGTTTGGGTTTCTTCTCTGCTTTTAGGAAGGCTCAGTTAGGATATCCACATTGCTCTAGAGCCTGTCTTGTGTGGGATTTCTCCTTCTGCCTGGCTCCTGAGCTAGTGGGGACGCTGTCTGCTCTGTGATACAGAGTCCTGATGACTCCTAACTTGTGCTCCAAAGGGTGATGGGAGTCAAACTGCAAATACTGGTCTGTGTGGGTGGGTTTGCGGTACACCTCAGTTTGCAAATGTCCTCTATCAGAGACTGAGACCTCACAGTCCAAGAAAGCCAACCTGCCATTTTTTACATCTTCTCGTGTGAACTTGATGTATTTATCCACAGAGTTGATGTGGTTAGTAAAATGTTGGACTTCCTGAGATTTTATTTTAACCCAGGTGTCGTCAACATACCTGAACCAATGACTTGGTGGTGTCCCTGAAAAGGACGTCAAGGCTCTCTTTTCTACCTCCTCCATGTACAGGTTGGCAACAATAGGAGAAACTGGAGACCCCATAGCACACCCATGTTTCTGCCTATAATATTGCTCCCCATATGTGAAGTAGGTTGACTGCAGGCACAGTTTCAAGAGTTGACACAGTTGTTCCAGATCCAGTCCCCCGGCACAAACAGAGTAATGTTGTGTATGCTGTTCAGTGTCAGGAGGGCTGTGATCAGTCTTACATCGGGGAAACTAAACAGCCACTGGCCAAAAGGATGGCCCAGCACAGAAGATCAACATCATCAGGCCAGGATTCTGCGGTCTACACTCATCTCCAGGCCAGCGGTCACTCTTTCAAGGATGAAGATGTTCACATCCTGGACAGAGAGGAACGATGGTTTGAGAGAGGAGTAAAGGAGGCCATCTTTGTGAAAAGAAATCGTCCATCATTAAACAGGGGTGGAGGCCTCCGGGTTCAACTGTCCCCCTCTTACAATGCTGTGATTGCTAGTATCACTCAGCCCTCTGTGAGTAGTAAACAGCCATCAGTGTGCTAATGATCCATTGTTAGGCTGATGGTCCTTCTTGAGCATGTGATCAGTTGGTTTTGGTTGTCAGCAGCAAAACTGGTTGATCCACCCTGAGAAAGTGCTATTTAAGAGACTGAGCTGAAAACAGCACCTCAGACTGAGGAAGTCTCGTGGATGAGAGACGAAACGTTTCTAGATTTTTTTGCTTTGTTTTGTTTTTTTTGAATGTCCAGAGGACCAGATTTAACTTTTTTGGATTTTTCTACCTGGATTATTGAGCATGCATCAGGATATGTGTCATAAGAATATTTTATTAGTGTTAATGTTAACACCACCAAGAATATTTAAATACACTGAACCATGTGTTCAGCTTTAATGGCTGTGCTCCTGAGATTTACAGAGGAAAAAATCGTGAGAATGAGTTTAGTATTTAGCTGACTGATTAAACGCGCAAATACTTCATTGCTCCTGAGAAACAGGCTACACTGAGTGGAGCGGTCGACCGTTTCAAGATGGCGGCCATCAATATCGTCAGCGCCAATAGACGATAGCGGTCAATGCTGTATCTAGTCACATATTATATCTATGTTTCTACCGATCAGGATACTTTCTGGTACGTTTCGCTTTCCATACATTCACTCAGGCGCATGCGTACTTATGTTTCATTTTGAACAGCTATGGCGTCTTACTTTGTCGTGTGTAGGTTACATGTGAGGGGGAAGATTGGCTTCGTTAACTGTTTCCCAAGGCTCGACACATTTTTTCACAGGAGTGTTCGAACAGAAGCTGCTGTAGCTCAAGCAGAGGCATCTCGGAGAGATGAACGTGGTTAGTATCATTTACGTTTAATAAGTTAGCAAACTAGCTACTGGTGCTGAGTTAGCATTCAATGTAAACCTAAAGGAATTTCCTGTTTTTATGGATTTGTGGCTTCAGTCCGAAGTGCTTACTTAATTTGATACATCACGTTACGGGGTATAAAACATTATGATATACATAACTTCCGGCATTTTATTTTATATGATGATGACAGTCTTCTTCTTCTTTCGGCTTGTCCCTCTTCAGGGGTCTCCACAGCGAGTCCTCCGTCTCACTCTGTCCTTTTCACCCTCTGTCCTCACTCCAACTACCTCCATGTCCTCTCTAACTGCATCCATAGATCTCCTCTTTGTCTTTTTCCTGGCAGCTGCACTTCGAACATCCTTCTACCAATATACTCACGGTCCCTCCTCTGGACATGTCCAAACCGTCTCAGTGTGTCCTCTCTAACTTTATCTCCCAGTTGTTCAACCTGTGCTGCACCTCTGATGATCTCATTCCTAATCTTATCCATCCTTGTCACTCCTAAGGAGAACCTCAACACCTTCATTTCTGCCACTTTCAGTTCTTTCTCCTCTCTTTTTGTCAATGACACTGTCTCCAGACCATACAATAAAGCTGGTCTCACCACTGTCTTGTAAACTTTTCCTTTGACTTTTGCTGACACCTTTTTGTCACCTTTTTGGGGCGGCTGTGGTTGAGTGGGGCGGCTGTGGCTGAGTGGCTAGAGCAGTCGTCACGAGAGTTGGGGGTTCGAATCCACCAGCAGTCACATGTCGAAGTGTCCCTGGGCAAGACACTGAACCCCTCATAGCCTCTGATGTGTGTCCCATCAGTGTATGAATGTGATCTAAAGCACTGATTAGTCTCTTTAGAATGATTTGTTCAAATAGTTTTGTAGAGATCTAGTAGAGTGCTGTATGAATGGGTAAATGAGGCACAGATTGTAGTGTAAAGTGCTTTGAGTATCTTGAAATAAGATAGAAAGGCGCTATATAAGTACAGTCCATTTACTATTTACAAATCACTCCTGAAACTTTTCACCATCCGCTCCATCCTGCCTGAACTCTCTTTTTCTATTTCTTTACCACTTTTCCTGGGCAGTGGATCCCACGTACTTGAAGTCTTGCACCTTTGTGACCTCTGCTTTTTGTAGCCTCACTGTTCCACCTCCTCCCTCCCTTTGTATTGAACGTTTTTTGAATTCACCTCCTCCCTATCATTCACACACATGTACTCTGTCTTACTACGGCTGACTTTCATTCCTCTTCTTTCAAGTGCGTACCTCCACCTCTCCAAGTTCTCTTCCACATGTTCCTTGTTCTCACCACAGATCACAATGTCATCTGCAAACATCATCGTCCATGGGGATTCTTGCCTGACCTCATCTGTTAGTCGGTCCATCACCAGAGCAAACAAGAATGGGCTCAGAGCTGATCCTTGATGCAATCCCACCTCCACCTTGAAGCTATCTGTCACTCCTACATCACATCTCACCATTGTCCTGCTGTCGTCATACATGTCCTGTACCAGTCTAACATACTTTTCTGCCACTCCAGATTTCCTCATGCCGTACCACACCACCTCCCTTGATACCCTGTCATATGCTTTTTCTAAATCCACAAAGACACAATGGAGTTCTTTCTGACCCTCTCTGTACTTCTCCATCATCATCCTCAAAGCAAAGATGGCATCTGTGGTGCTTTTTTTGTCATAAAACCATACTGCTGCTCACGGTCACCTCTCCTCTAAGTCTTGCTTCCACAACTCTCCCAGATCTTCATTGTGTGGCTCATCAACTTAATTCATCTGTAGTTGCTACAACTGTACATCACCCTTTGTTCTATGAAATTATCTTAAACAAAATACAGGTTCGGGGAATGGTCGGAGCAATGAATAAAAACTCACAGGCTGTTTCTGCTAGAATAATAATGTCATTTTATTATTAAACCGCCACAGATGCAGCAAAGCAGAGCACAAGTACATTCAGTATAAATCAAACACTGTTTTCTGCTAGAATAATAAGTGTTATTTTATTAAACCGCCACAGATACAGCGAAGCAAAGCACAAGTACATTCAGTACAAATCAAACATTGATGTAAAAGCCCCTCACCGTGACACCAGACCGGGAAGCCGTTTCAGTCCGAGTGGGAAGGTAACATCAATTGGCTGGGCATCAGATCAGGATCCACAGCAGACTTCAACTCTTATTCTGAGTGTTACACTTTAATACTCTCTGCATTACATGGGAACGTCTCCCAGTAAACTAAACATGCCCACCAGGACTTAAAATCTGTGAAAACCCTTGAAATAGCGTGAGAGCGTGAGAAACTTAAAAACCTCTAGATAGCGCGAGAGCTTGAAAAGCTAGGGTGAGAAACCTCAAGATAACGTGCAGGGAGGGTGGGCCAAGCCTCCCCCCTCAGGCCTCTCGGGTGGCTCACAACAACATGCACCAAAAACTCTTCATATCACAGGTTAAATAGTCAGAAAAACAACATTTTATTCAACTCTCAACTCACCCTTGTTCTTAAAAATGGGCACCAGCACACTTCTTCTCCATTCCTCAGGCATTTTCGCACCCTCAAATATGCCTTTGAATATTTGAGTCAAAAATCTCACTGCCAAGACATTTCCAAACCTCCACTGGTATGTAATCAGGTCCTACTGCCTTCCCCTTCATTCTTTTCAGAGCTTTCCAGACTTCACCCTCACTAATCTTTCCCACGTCCTGGTCCACAGTTTCTATAACCTCTACTCTTCTTTCTCTTTCATTCTCTTCATTCATTAGCTCCTCAAAGTACTCCTTCCATCTTTCCGTCACTCTCCTCACTTGTTAGAACATTACCATTCCTATCTTTAATAAGCCTAACCTGTTGCACATCCTTTCCAGCCTGGTCCCTCTGTCTTGCCAAGTCCTTCTCGCTCTCTTTAGTGTCCAGTCTCCCATACAACTCATCGTACGCCCTCTGCTTTGCCTTAGCTCCTTCCCTCTTTGCTCTACGTCCCATCTCCTTCTATTCCGGTCTCCTCTCTTCAGTCCTCTTGTTCAATTAGCTTTGTAGAGATCTAGTAGAATGCTGTATGAATGGGTAAATGAGGACACAGATTCTAGTGTAAAGCGCTTTGAGTGTCTTGAAATAAGATAGAAAGGCTATCTGTCTATCTGCGCTATATAAGTGCAGTCCAATTACCATTTACCATTCCTCTCACTGTCATATTTCTTCTTGGCTAATCTCTTTCTTTGAACAGCGTTCTGCACTTCACTATTCCACCACCAGGTTTCCTTATCATCCATTCTCTGTCCAGATGACACACCAAGTACCTTCCTACCTGTCTTTCTAATTACTGTTGCTGTAGTAGTCCAGTCATTTGGAAGCTCTTTCTTACTACCCAGAGCCTTTAACGGCTCTTCTCAGAATTTCTCACAACATTCTTCTTTCTTCATCTTCCACCATTTGGTCTTTTTTTCTGATTTTGCTCTTTCTGTTCTTCACAACAGTCATTCTACACACAACCATCCGATGCTGTCTGGCCACGCTCTCCCCTGCCACAACCTTACAGTCCCCAATCTCCTTCAGGTTTCCTCTTCTACAAAGAATGTAGTCGACCTGCGTACTCCTTCCTCCACTCTTATAGATCGCTCGATGTTCCTCCCACTTTTTGTAATAAGTGTTGACTACAGCCATTTCTATTCTCTTGGCAAAATCCACCACCATCTGTCCTTCCTAGTTTCATTTCCTTGACACCAACCCTACCCATCACTTCCTCATCCCTTCTGTTTCCTTCACCAACATGTCCATTCAAGTCTGCTCCAATCACCACTCTCTCCTCCCTGGGAATATTCTCTTTGATCACTTCATCCAGATCTTTCCAAAATGTATCTTTCTCCTCCTCGTCACATCCAACCTGTGGAGCATAACCACTGACAACATTTAGCATCAGACCTTCTACTTCTACCTTCAGACACATCACCCTATCTGACACTGTCTTCACTTCTACTACATTATTTGCCAACTCCTCCTTCAAGATCACCCCTACTCCATTCGTCTTTTTATCCACACCATGGTAAAACAGTTTGAACCCTGCTCCAATGTTGCGAGCCTTGCTGCCCTTCCACTTGTTCTCTTGGACACATAAAACATCTACCTTTCTTCTCTGCATCATGCCAGCCAGCTCTCTACCTTTGCCTGTCATTGTCCCCACATTTAGAGTTGCAACCCTCTGTACTTCATTCTTCTTATAGGATAATGACAGTCCTGTTTAGTATTCTGAATCAAGATTTAAAAGTAGTGAACAGTATGGACTGTGTTGCATATAGTCTTTTTTACGTGATGTTGAGCAAAATCTAAGAATAAGCCACGCACCTGCAATAAACTTGGTGTACAGTCCTAAAAGGTCTCAATCAATCAATCAACTTTATTTATACCCTTAAGTAGATTTGGTTACAGCAGTGCATCTCACTTATTTTCTTTTACGCCCCCACTAGGAAGAAGTAAACCTTTCTCGCCCTCCGCTAGGAATGTGCAATATAAACGGTACACAGTAGAAACGATAGAAATTTAGCCTACGATAGAGATCTGTCTTCTACCGGCTAACCGCAGTAATGCTGTGTCTGAAGTAAAATCAGAGTTGTCAGCTTAATCATTACTTTTTTTTAGTTGAAAACTTTGCATAAGTGGTGGTCAAGTGTAAAATCAGAGCTGTCAGATTTAATCATTACTTTTTTTGAGCTGAAAACTGTGCGCAAGTGGCGTTAAAGTCTTTTCTTCAAGAGCTAAGTGGCGAAGCTACAAGCTAACTACAGCCGGTTTGCCGTAGTGTTGCCGTATTCTTACGCATGCGCAACACGCTGTGTTTCGTCGAAAGTTTTATTTTTTTCCCATCATAAGTTAAAGTAAGCGTTGGTCAGCTTTAGAGAAACCTGATCTGTGAAAAGAACGCTGTGTTGTGTGATTTTACTGCGAGACACTCTGGTCAAAGCCACAGACTCATTTTGTGTCAGCTCTCCATTAAAGCGGAAGGAGACGCCTACTAGAGGGTTGGAGGATGAATTGTTTCAGTGTAAAATGCTGCTCTGTTGCTGTTCATTTCTTAAGTAAGACTGGAAACTGTTAAGAGTTAACAACTTTTTTTTTGTTTAAAACATATGGCTAAAACTACATTTGATATCTTTTGCACTGTTTTGCACTATAAGAAAGAAGCCTAATACTTGATTTGTTTATTATTTAAAAACTCTCTGGACCTAGTAGTGGAATTTTCTTAATTCAAAACATATGATGGCAAAAGGACACCCTATGCTTTTTTTAGCAAGTTTTATACTAAAAACATATCGCAATATATATCGTTATCGCCACCCTTCACAGTACATATCGTGATATGAATTTGTTGCCATATCGCACATTCCTACCCTCCGCAATTCTCTGCTGCGACTGTCAATAGTGTAATTTGTCTATAAAATTGTTATAAGTGCACCTCTGCATAACATTGTGTCCTTATTAACTAGGGGTGCACCGATTTATTGGCCCCGATTTCCTTAATTTTGGTAAATCGGCCGATATTTGCATGAGAAACCAATTTTACCCATTCTTGTGTTTTTGTTTGTTTGTTTTTACAACAGTTATCTAAACTTAGTTTCTATTTCAGAGCACTACTTCATGGCCAGTTAAAACAAGTTTGTATTGTTTCTAGGATATTGTTCAAGAGTGTGTTTTTCAATAAAATAAGATTAGAACATTAAAGGTGCATAGTGACCTTATAACACCTGACAGTGTTGCTTATAAAACAAAATCGGTATCGGCCAAAATCGTAATCAGCAGGTCAGACTTTTTAGAAATCGCTGATCGGTCAGAAAACTGCAATCGGTGCACCCCTATTATTAACATTAAAAAAATAAAATAAAATAAAAAGGTGAACTTACAACAAAGAATAACTTTATTAACATTGTTTTTTAGTCTGTAACAGAAACAACTTAAAGTGCATCAATTTGCCTGAAAAATAAACTCCTTATTTAAACTGTAACATTTTCGACCATTTGATAGGAACAGAAAATGAAATTAAATATAATCAGTAAATGATAATAAATTCAAATTGATCAGCAACATTTTAACTCAGGAGTGTTATATAAAACACTTTGACCTACAAAACAAAAATGAATAAAACAATTTGTGCTGTTTTTTTTTATTTTTTTAAATCAAAATGAAAATGTCGGGATCAATGAGCACACTCATCGATAAAACTAAAAAATTTTGTCAACACGAAAGAGGTAAGATGGGGTAGGTAACGCTCTCGCTTTGAGTTCACTCTTTGTCGCACGCGTGCTGTGGGTGACAAGCGTCCAGAGCGTCACAAAAACAGCAGCTTAACTGAGGAGGTGAATTTATTTTGTTAACAAAGAATAGAGTCCTAATATTTATTAAACATTACTAGTGTATTTACAAAAAAAAAAAAAAACATGCAAAATTGCGCTTCGACAAACTCATCAATAACACTAAAACATTTTGTGAATGCGAAAGAGGGGGCAGGTAGGGGTGCGAATCTCTGTCTGTTGATCCGATTTGATTCTGATTTTTGGCGTCACAATATGATTTAAAATCTATTTTTCGATTCAGAAATGATTTTTCTATTGAAATGGTCATACATTTTGTTTCAATTATGTAAATGACAAGCTGAAAAGATTAAACAACAATGTAAACAAATAGAACTTTTTAAAAAAAATCATTTTAGGTTCTTTACTGTATCAAATTTTTTTAATGCATTTTAAATTTATATCAAAAATTTTAAAAAAATATACACGAGTGCATAAAATTCTGTAACTTAAATTACTAGTATTAGGTTAGCTTAGTTGCCTTAATTTTTCCAATAAATAAATAAATAAATAAATAAAATAAAAAATCTATAAAAAAAATAATTCATCCATCCATCATCTTTATCCACTTCTTCCTTTTCGAGTCACGAGTGTCACTGGTGCCCATATCAGCCATCACTGTGTGAGAAGCGGGGACACCTGGACAGGTCTCCAGTCCATCACAGACAAATAATTCAAAATATATAAATACAAAAGTAAACAGACTTCAGCCTACCATACATAGTATATTAACCTTTAACTCAAAATAAAATACAGACTTCAGTTATTTTTAACCTTATTTCTCTAACATTTGTTATATTTTCAAAACTTAACCTAATATGAAATATACAGACTTCAGTCTTAACCATATAGATTCATATTTAGTAAATCTTTAACAAAATTTCAAAACCTGTGTAAGTTTACACAAAAACATCTTCTGAACTATAATTTATAAACCTTAAACTGTATCATTTAGAACTGGCTTCTGGTGATGTCCTCTTCAACCTGTTAAAAAGACAAATTGCATAAAGTTTGTTGTACAACTTGTCTATAAGTTTTAGTATAATATGAGAAAAAACAGTTACCTTTGAGCTGCTGCTGCTTCTCCCATTTGTTGTTTCATGGTGAAGTTGTGGTGCTGCTTTATCGCAAAAAAAAAAATCTACATGAAGGAATAACATACATTGAATCCAGCATATTAAAAATAAACCTGAATCCCTCACCTTCCACTGAGCTGTCTGATCGTAAATCCTTTGTGATATAGCAGGAGATGGAAATCTTTGCAGCCTTTGGGGAAGCCTGGAAGTTTGTTGCAGAGTTCGCTGGTCGGCTGCTTTGCTTTCATCTTCCGTGAATTTTGTCTTATTTCCAAAATACTGTACTGCAATTTTATTTTACACTTCTTGTAAACAACTTTGCTCTTGTGGAGCTCTGTCTTCCCCTGGAACACTGTAGGATCTGAAATGATTTTTAAAGACGAAGAGACTGGTTGAATCACGCTATCCCCCTCCTCCATGCTAGCAGGCTCCATTCAGATTAGAGGATGACATTTTTTCGGGAGTGCCGCGGGTCACATGATTCCGACCGGATTCTGGCGGGACCGGAGTCAACCTCATTATAACTCGCGTGACCGGACTGAAAGCTAACGGGAGCAGACAGGAGCGGGAACCAACCAATAACCAAGAATGAAAATGAAACAAAAAAATATAAAAAAAACACGGGCGCAGATATTTTGGTTTTCTTTCAGTAAGCCTTCACTTTAACAGAAGTCAAAAGGACTACATTGCCCATAAGTCACCTGTTCCAGCCGTAGCTTTTCAACGAGAGGGTGGGAGGAGCAGCAAAGTCTCCAGCAAAGAAACCGAATGGCTGAATTAGTTTGCAACGCAAGGTAAGAAGTAACTGTCTATTAAACTCACAGACCAGGCAGGAAAGTGTCAAATAACCCTGAACTTCATGAGTTGTGTCGGTGCTGTGCTGCTTTAAACATTTAGTCTCAGCTGCGGGGAGTCGGACTTTGTTTACTGTCAGTAAATAAACTCAAACAGCACATTTTTCTCAACCATGTCCCTTTTAATTTAAAAATTATGCTCTGCTTTGTTATGTGGGTTTTTAGGTTAAAATCTTCATTATCTGTTGCTGTTTGTAATGTAAAAAAACAACAGAACTCTACCTGTTTAAAGTGCACACGTTCTCCGGTAAAAATATCCCTATTTTATATTGTGACGTCCTGCTGGATACTGGAATGGAGGAAAACTTGAATAACCATCACTTTATTGCGTAAATAGTTACTGTCGGCTGCAACCATATAACAAACTCTTTAGTGAAGCATTGTCCGGTAAAAATATCCCAGTTTTTATACGAAAGACTGGTTATATACATTATAATAATTGTTTTAGTTTTAGATTTAAGATATGATGTGTGTGTTGTTGTTAAATTTTAGGCCAAGAGTTGATTTTTCTCAGTTCATTTTTTAACACCAGGGGCGACTCTAGAAGCCCGTTTTAGGGGGCTTAGCCCCCGCCCAGTGTTGACAATGACTTTTGGCTTGAACCATGCAGTGGGCATTAGAATTATTGTAGGGGGGTCATATTGGTGTGAGGTCTGTGGGTCCTCCCCCATAACTTTTTGAATAAAGTAGCTACTATTTCCTGCATTCTGGTGTATTTTAACAGGTTTTAAAACATCTATGTTTACCTACATAAGTAAATACTTTATTCAATAACTGTTTTATAAAGCATGGCACAAGAAGTAGCACTAAGCTTTTTGTTTGTCTTTAATTTAATTAAATTTTTCTACCTAACACAGGAAGCTATTAGCTCTGGAAGCAAGCTGTTAATCAGCTTTGGACACAAAGACCCTTGTCACACACTTCAAAAGAGCAGGTAAGATGCATAAAATCTTGTAATCTCTGCCTGGTGAGGCTGATTAAATAATTATAAAATATGATAAGTCAAATAAATAAACATTAAGCTTCTGTAATTTATAATTGCAAAGGTCACATTTTCTTGACTTAATTTCAATTGTAAATTTCTTGTTGTTGATGAAATTTTTTTTTCCAAAAGAAAGGCCAACAAATTGTAATTTGTATTCACTGTAATGCTATTTTGACTCGTGCACTGTCTTCTTTCACGTTTAGGTTACACAAGGCTCTGGACTGGTCCAGCTGTGGAGAGATGAGGTGGAACACCAGACCTGCAATGGTCCAGTCTGTAAATGATGCTCTGAAGTCTGGTAAGATGCACGACATCATGCTTCACCCAAACGAGCTCGTTACCTCAACCACATAGACTGAACTTCTTGAGGACGTCGTCCAATGTATAATAATGCCTTTAAACATTTTTATTTGTTGAGTTCTCTTGCTTGGCACATTATTTTTCTTTTTTTGTTTGTTTAAACAATTTAAAACATGACAGTAATGTCACTGTTTAAAGGAAACAATTGATCAATAAATTAGTAAAATGCAACTTGTTATGTTTGGGTTCTTTCATCTAAGGTAGACATGGTGTGACACATGTACTGGTTTTGATTTTTTGGTTTTTACTATAACTGACCTTCAAAACAGCTAGAAACAGGGACTCAGCAGCTGATCCTCCGTAGAAAAATTATATGGACTACAGGCCATGGATTATTTGTTTTATGATATTTAGTGAAGGTTTTTGTTTGGATTAAGACAATAAATGTCTCTATTTCACCACAGATGAACTGTTCCTGTTGCCATATCTTTTGAAATAAAACTACAGAACACAAAGTAATTTAAACAGGAATGGGTAGAGGATCAAATCAAATTCAATGTATTTCCTAAAAATTAAATGAAAAACAGGAGCAGGACAGGAGTGGGAGTGATTCTGAACAGGAGCAAGACAGGAGTGGGAGTGATTCTGAACAGGAGCAGGACAGGAGCAGGAGTCATGTTACCAGGAGTGGGACAGGACAGGATTAATTTTTTTTACTCTGGACCAGGATTGGGACAGGACAGGATTTTTTCTGTGGGACCAGGACAGGAGTGAAAATCCACTCCTGTGTCATCCTCTAATTTAGGTAAAGGGAGCTGGCTAACTATCTTGCTGTACGGTGGCCTACATGGCTCAATTCTATGGCAGGCGAACGGGGAGTAGGAGCGGGAAAAAATATAAAACTTAAATGCATTTTAAAATCAAATTTTGGACTTTTAGAAACGATTCAGAATCGCCAGGACTAAGAATCTAGATTAAATGAAAAATCTTTTTTTTTTTCCTGCACCCCTAGGGGCAGGTGTTGCTTTCACTTTGGGCTTATACTCTTTGATGCATGCGTTCTGTGGATGACGAGTGTTCAGAGTGTCATAAAAACAGCAGTGGAGGTGTCAGAGTTATTTATTTATCGTCTCAGCAGCATAGGGGAGCAACACGGTTCAAGCATGCATCCCAAAACGACAAGACAGTCATATTTGTTCATATCTTTATGATTAGTAAGCCTGAGAGATATGAGCAAACGGTTGCTGGAATGCATGCAACAAAATGAGAATGGTGAAAATTTTATATATTTTTTAAATACTCCCTTTGGCAAAAAAAGCATGTTCCTGGGGGTCTCATGCGCTCCCCCTGGCATCGCCCGGGGTGGGGGGGTGGGGGGGGGGCACTATTTGAGAAGAACTGAGTTACAGTGAGGTGAGTCAGCTTTCTTGCCAGACAGGAAACTTGATACAGACACACTTAAGTATAAAAAATAAATATAACATGATTCAAAAATGATTTGAAAAATGGCCTGGTGCTATGTTATGCTAAGTCAAATTTTGAAGGCTTATGGCAATAGGAACAAAACTTGTTTTATACTGCTTACTTTTACATCTGGGAATCAAATATCTGCGTCCCAATGGGAGGAGCCTGAACTTGCAGTGCAGAGGATGAGACACATCTCTTATGGGCCGTTTACACAGCGCGTATTTTGAGTGAAACCGCACCTTTCTCTATGCAGTTCAGCTGATCATTTACATGACACCAGTAGCCCCCCTCTTTGAATCTGGACATTTCTCAACCCATATCTCATGGTGGAGGTTTTTGGGAGGCCTCCCACTGATAATGTAAACATCTCCCACAGAGGTGTTAAACAACATACCATACCATACCATACCAATTTATTTATATAGCACTTAAAACAGCAACAAGGCCAACCAAAGTGCTGTACAAAAGAACCAAACATGCACAGCAGACAGGAAAACATAAAATAGAAATACAGATACAAATAGCAGCAGAAGCTAACTAAAATGGCCAACAGAGTAGAGAACAGACCGGGCCAAAACAAATCACACCGTGTTAAAGGCAAGCGAATAGAAGTGGGTCTTCAAGCGAGACTTAAAGACTGAGAGTGTGGGAGCCTGCCGGACACTCAGTGGCAACTCATTCCACAGTCGTGGACCTGCAACAGAGAAAGCCCTGTCACCCCTGAGCTTACGACGGGTTTCTGGGACTGAGAGAAGCATCTGGTCTGCTGACCTCAGAGAGCGCGGTGGGATATATGGCTGCAGAAGATCAGTGAGATAGGATGGGGCGGAACTGTTCAGTGATTTAAAAACATACATGAGAATTTTGAAATGGATCCGAAGGTGAATGGGTAGCCAGTGCAGGGAGGCCAAAACTGGCGTGATGTGCTCTCTATAGCCTGTACCAGTTAAAAATCGGGCTGCAGCATTTTGGACCAGTTGTAGACGAGCAATGGAGGACTGACTGATTCCAAACAGAAGTGAATTGCAGTAATCAAGCCTAGATGTTATGAAGGCGTGGATCACTGTCTCAAGGTTCTTTTTGGAGAGTATAGGCTTCAGCTTAGACAGCCGTCTCAGCTGAAAAAAACAGGATTTTACCATCATGTTTACGTGACTGTTGAGTTTTAAGGACGGGTCCATTATCACCCCCAGATTAGTGACCTTTTGTTTCTCTAGCGGGGCTAGAGAGAAAAGGTCAATGTCATGGTTCATGAGTGAGCCACTGGGATGGAACAGCATGACTTCAGACTTCTTCTCATTGAAGCTTAAGAAGTTTAAAGCCATCCAGTCCCGGATGTCAGCCAGGCAGTCAAGAAGAGGCTGAATAGAGCGTGTGCCTCTGTGCCTCAGGGGGAAGTAAATTTGGCAATCATCGGCGTAGAAATGAAAGGGTATGTCGTGTTTGCGGAAGATAGCACCTAGTGGCAGCAGGTATAAAGAAAAGAGAAGGGGACTGAGGATGGACCCCTGCGGTACCCCCCACTGGAGCGCTGTCGATGCCGAACTAGAATCTTTGATATTGACACAGAAGGTTCTGTCAGATAGGTAGGACCCAAACCATTTAAGGGCTGACCCTGTGATGCCCACCCACTGCTCCAGTCTAGAAATGAGGATCTTGTGGTCGATGGTGTCAAAAGCAGATGTAAGGTCCAATAGGACCAACAGCACAGAATCACCCGCGTCTGTGGAAATGAAAATGTCGTTAAAAACCTTCAGTAGAGCAGTTTCAGTGCTATGGCGAGATTTGAAGCCAGATTGGAATAACTCTAGGATAGCGTGATCCCAAAAAACTGTTTCAACTGAGACTCCACAATTTTTTCCAGTAGTTTAGAGGTGAATGGGAGTCTGGAGACAGGCCGGAAGTTGGACATGACTGAGGGGTCAAGGTTAGGTTTTTTCAGGAGGGGCTGGACAGCAGCATGTTTAAAAGTCTGGCACCACACCTGAGGATTAACTGCTTTTCAGAATAGCGAGGATAAAAGGACCCAGGGTAGGAAAAACTTCCTTTAGTAGTCGAGGGGGGACCACATCAAAGGGGGAACCAGATGGCTTCATGCTGCACATTACCTGCTCCAGAGAGGACAGAGAGATGGGCTCAAAGTGGTCAAACACAGCCACACACTGAGATGGGATGGACAGATCATGAGCTGGTGGAGAAATGAGTGCCCGGGTGTTTGCCACTTTTTCTAAAAAGAAATGGAGGAAGTTTTCACACAGCTCAGTTGAGGCTTCCAGAGGTGAAGGCTCACTGAGGTGTAGAACTGAGTTCATGGTGGAGAAGAGAACTCGGGGGTTGTGGGAGTTGGAGACAATTAAATCAGAGAAGAATTTACATTTGGCAGCTTTAACGGTTTTCTGATAGTGACGCCAACTCTCCCTTAACATTTGAAAAGACACCTGGAGCCTGTCCTTCCTCCACCTTCGTTCAGCTCTGCGACACTGCCGCCTAACGGCTCATGTGACGTCATTCAGCCAAGGCTCTGATTTAAGTTTCGTTTTTCTGGTCTTAAGGGGAGCAACACGGTCCAGAACATTTAAACAGGCAGAGTTGAACTGAGAGGTTAGCTCCTCAGTGGTAAGAGACACCGGGAACTGTTCGATCCTCTCAGAATTAAAACCTTCATTAAAACGAGCAGCAGTGAAACGGTTAATGGAACGCGTACGTGCAGGAACGCGCGTCTTAGCAGTAGGACAAGGGGGGGTGAAGTCAAACAATACAGGCATGTGATCTGAAAAAACATTGTCACCGATTTTCAAATTAGAAACAGAGACATCGCGTGTTAAAACGAGGTCCAGCGTGTGACCATGTTCTTGGGTGGGGCCGCTCACCTGCTGAGCTGAGCCAAAAGAGTCCAATAAATCTAGAAAGTCCTTCACCAAGGGCTTCTCCTGACAACACATATGCAAATTAAAGTCACCAATAAACAAAAAGTGAGTGTATCTCTGTGTGATATCAGCCAAAAAGTCAGAGAATTCATTTATGAAGTCCTTAGAACGAGGTGGGCGGTAGATGAGCGCACACAGGACCGGAGGAGAGTGTCCAAGTTCAAAGGCGCTCAGCTCGAAGCTGGCACGGGACACCGGGATGGACAACTGTTTACAGGCAAAGTTTGCTTTAAAAACTGTTAATAATCCCCCCCCGCGCCGACCTGATGGCCGCGGGGCATTGAAACACAGACAGTCCAGTGGTAGTAATTCCACCAAGGCGCTGGACTCACCATCAGAAATCCAAGATTCCGTGACGAACAGAAAATCCAACTCCTCATCTTTAAAAAAGTCATTGAGGATAAATGTCTTGTTGGAAACAGACCTTGCGTTGATTAAACACATCCTGATATGGTCCAACACGGGCACAGCCGTGGAGGGAGACGCGCGCGCCAGCGGGCGCAGGTTATGAAGAACAGCTCCTCCTGGTCTGCTGGTGCGGCGCACAGGTAAACAACTCCAGGTGTTTCCATGGACTGAGCGCGCGGGCAGCTGGCCAGCAGCCGGGCCCCGGGAGCACCACGGGTCAGAGAGGAGATGATCAGATCCAGAGCGAGTCCTGTTAGAATAATCCACACTTTGCCTCAGTTTCACCAAAATCCCTGCACGCTTCCCACGACGTCTGCGACGTTTCCTCCATGGAGAAAGGCCAGGGTCACGCAGAAGGAACGCAGGAATCTCAGATAGGACCGGTGGGGGAGAGTGCTGGCCGCTGTTCAAAAACTCCGCAGGAATTTCAGCAAAAGTACGGAGCTCCAAAAGTGCCCGACGATCATACTGAAAATATGACTCGGCACACTGCACAAACCATTGTAAAAATAACAAAAATAAAATACAAGCAGAGAGCGAGAGACGGGCAGCCCTACACACCGGCGCCATCTTGGAAACTGCGCACTACAGGCGTATATTTCACGCACGCGTGGACCGACGGCATATTTCTATAAACAATGGTGACGAGTACAACACTGCTTTCTGGGCTACGACTGATGAAATATATTTTTTGTCTCCTAGTTAATATACGCTAGAATGTAGCTGCTGTGACAGACATCTGTGTTGGAAAGAGAGGCCAGTCGGATCTAGTTCTAATATCACTATTAATTGAACAAGCCTGTCGAGGCAGGCGGATATTTCACATGTGGTGCTGCACTATAACATACTAAATGTGCTAAATTGTAACAGTTTAACAATAACTAGAAAGTTCCCGGCGAAACTTTGATGGGGACTGCCAGGCTGCTGCCGAGTGAAATTGTTGATTTGACAGTACTGTGTTTTGGGGTTCTCTCCAAGCTACCAGTATACCGAATTTCAGCTGAATTGCTCTAAAAATGGCAGTTATGTTTTTCTCTTTTAGCTAAGGCAGCCATTTTTTTCATTCAACCTTTTATTTAGACAGGTAAATCCCATTGGATTTTTTATTTGGATCCAGTACGTGATGGGTAACATTCTCAGTTATAACCTCACCAAATTTCAGCTCTGTATGTGTCAAAATGGCTGAGTTAAAGCCATTTAAATGTAGTGTTGGTGGCCATCTTGGATTTTTGATTTTCAGTCAGATTCTATTGGGGATCATTGTCAGCCACCAATATGCCAAACTTCAGCTCAATATCCTTAAAAATGGCAGAGTTATCTATTTTTTTCCTCTTTTAGCTAAGGTGGCCATCTTGGATATTTGATTTTCATTAGGAATGTATAACAACTCGTTATCAGCTAGGGCTGTGTACTGAACCGAGGTTCTTTTATGGCACCGACCGAACTGCGTCGGTCGGTGTATGGATTGAAACATGACTCTTCTTTCGGTGTCAAGTTTTGGTATTGGCTGTAATGTGACACGTGGTTTCAGCACGCCGGCAGGTAAAACACAGACATATGGCAAACAGACTACGTGTTTACAACCAGAGCTGTATAGAGCTGTTGTACAGCCGTATGTCTATGGTGCTGGTGACGCCCACATACGGGGTTCACGTGTGCAGCGCGTGTGGCATTGAACGGCTTCAATTTACAAGTGGAAAGTTGCTCCGTGTTTTTGTGCAAAGAGAGAGGAGGACTGCAACCTCCCCATCTCCTCTCAGCGTTAAAGTCAGCCGGTGAGTGTTAGAGCATTAATGGCCTGATTTAAAATCTCCACGACTGGACTCTTCTTCATCAAAGAACTCTGAGGACGGAGCTGTGTCTGGGATTTCAGCTGGTAAGTTTACTTTTGTTAACGTTACTGCAGCTTACGTGAATCGCGATGAGTTAAACTAGGATCCATGTAACGTTAACTTTATGATGATAGTGTGTAGTTTTATTTTATCTATGTAGCTAGCTAAACAGAAGCTAACTAAATATTGACAGTTACAGATGAAGCTTAGCTTGTAAAAATGTGCTCATCCATCTGGTCAGCTGGTTAAACAGTTCACCTAATGTTCACTGTTTATGTTAATGTTCTCCTCACAGGAGCCTCTGACCCTGATGTGAGGAAAACATGAGTGTAGACCGCAGAGTCCTGGCCTGATGATGTTGCTCTTCTGTCAGAGTCAGACTCTGACTTCTGTGCTGGGCCATCCTTTTGGCCAGGACTCTGAAGTCTACACTCATCTCCAGGCCAACGGTCACACGTTTTTTTTTTTTTTTTTGAATGTCCAGAGGACCAGACTTAACTTTTTTTTTTTTTTTTTTTTTTTTTAGATTTTTCTACCTGGATTATTGAGCATGCATCAGGGTACTATACAAATATTTACAAATTCAACTCTTGTCTTTAAAGGTCAAGGAGATCATAAACAAGGTCAGCAGCGTCTTGACACTGACAGTGGATGTGTGGACCAGCCATGCCACAGAGGCATATCTTGGAGTGTCCTGCCATTTCATCACCAAAAATTGGCAAATTAATTTTGCTTTACGCATTTTGTCCAGCATTTCTTCAGCTTGGAAGGCTTCTAACAATTTACTGTTTTTTTTCTAATTCCTGAATATGTTTATTTTCTTTTTTTTTAATGAGAACGAGATTATTTTACCTCTCATCACTGCTTTCCCTGCCTCCCAGAGAACAGATGCTGATGTTCCAGGCAAGTCATTATACTCCAGATAAGAAGTCCACTCTTCTGTAAATTATTTGATAAAATCTTCATCCTCAAGCAATGATATATTAAATCTCTAGTTTATACTTTTTGGGATTTATTTTCTCTTTGCTAGTGTTAAAGAGATAGGAGCATGATCACTGACAGCTATAGGGTGTATCTCAGTGTCCCAGATGTCCGTCAACAACGAGCTGCTGACTAAAAAATAATCCAGACGAGAGTAAGACTGATGGACAGGTGAGAAGAAAGTATACTCCCTACAGTTCGGGTGAAGAGATCGCCATGCATATTTATGGACTGCCAACTGCGCTGAGTTCCTGCTGTACTACATCTGTCTTTTTCTTCATTTAGACCAAAGTTGAGGTCACCTCCAAGTATAAGTGAGCAATCCAAGTGATCAGACAGTGCTGAGAAAAAATCAGAACAAAAGAGGTGTCATCAACATTTGTGGTATATATGTTGACAATACACAACTTGTAGTTATTTATACAAAGTTTTATTATTAAATATCTATCGTCTGGGTCTGCAACTGTGTCTCGTACTGTAAAATTAACGTTTTTGTGTATTAATATTGCCACTCTCCCTTGTCTTGAGTTATCGCAGGCACAAAACACATCAGGAAACTCAGGTGATTTAAGATCATCTGCAGTTGTCGTAGATTTATGAGTCTCTTGTACAAAGACATCTGCCTGTATTCTTTTAAACTGCTTAAAAATTCCTAATCTTTTTTGTTGAGTACTGGTTCCATTGACATTCCAAGTCACAAACCCTAATGTGCCAATAGTTGTGCGTGAGTAGCTAAAGTTGACCAGCGCATGTCACCATAGAGACAAACAGATCCAACTAAAATCAGCGTTATTGCTTGAGATTGCCTGTTTAGATGTTTAGAAACAAACAGTGACATTTGAAGTGGAAAGATGCAATTAAAATTGGGTAAATGCTGGGTGTGAGAGAAGTTAAAAGATATAAAGTTCTCTGGTGTGTGTGTGTTTTGGTGTGCTTGTGTGTAAATGTTTGTTGGGTGGTAAATAATAAAAAAATAATGATGAAGTGATGTGGTAACAGACAAACATAAAGGAGAAAATAATAAAAAATAACAATAAAAGAAGAAATGAAAGGAAACACAAAATTAAAGCTGCAAGCAGCATTGAAGGCCCTCGCAACATAGCGCCGCTCGGCCTTACGGTGACCACGGGAGCTCCAGTGACTCCGCCCAGTCGCCATCGCTCCCGCTTCCGTCCCGTCCCACGCCATTTCACCGGGGTGCGCATTCGCCGAACCTTCAACATTAGTCGCGACCACGGGGCTCTAGCAACACCTCCCAGTCGCCGTTGCGAACGCTCTCATGCCATTCTCGCACGTGTCCAACAGAGTGCTCTTATGCCTAAACTTTGCAATCACCTTCCGCCCATATCAGTATGAGAGGGTGCGCACTTGAGTCATATGGTAAACCACAATATCAATGTGTCTAGACGTGCTCATCGATTATGCACCAAAAATCTGGTTCCGATCGAATGATAATTCACTGAGATACAACTGTTGGAATAATCTAGGGGGTCCTCAGGAGTCAAATGTTAAACAGCAATCCCAATGTGTGCAGAATGGTTCACTGATCACACACAATAAATCTGGTACAGATTGGATGATATTTCACTGAGATATAGCTGTTGGAATAATGTAGGGGCGCACTGGAGTCAAAATTTAAAAAACAATACCAGTGTGTCTAGAAGTACTCACTAATGACGCACCAAAAATCTGGTGCAGATCGGACGATATATCACTGAGATATAACTCATTAAATAATCTATGGGGCGTACTTGAGTCATATGTTAAACCACAATATCAATGTGTCTAGACGTGCTCACCGATTATGCACAAAAATTCTGTTTCCGATCTGATGATGTAAAACTGAGATATAACTGTTCGAATATTTTAGTGGGGCGCTCTTGAGTCAAATGTTAAAGAACAATTCCAATGTGTCTATAAGTGCTCACTGATCAAGTACAATAAATCTTGTACATATTCAATGATATTTCAATGAGATATAACAGTTAGAATAATGTAGGGGACGCACTCGTGTCAAAAGTTAAAAAACAATTACCAATGTGTCCATAATTGCTCACTAACGACACACCAAAAATCTGGTATAGATCAGATGATATATCACTGAAATATAACAGTTTGAATAATCTAGGGGGCGCACTTGAGTCAAATATTAAACAACAATACCAATGTGTTTAGAAATGCTCACAGATGACGCACCAAAAATCTGGTGCAGATCAGAACATGTATCATTGAGATATAACTGTTGGAATAATGTTAGGGGCGCACTAGAGTCAAAAGTAAAAAAAAACAAAAACGATACCAATGTGTCCATAAGTGCTCACCAATGACGCACCAAAAATCTGGTTCAGATCGGATGTTGCATCACTGAGATAACTGTAGGAAGAATGTAGGTGGCGCTGTGGAGGCTATTGGCCACTTATCATGGATACCTGTTCAAGGGGTGGATAATGATCGATCATAGTGATTTTTGTGCACCTCGGCTGAAATCTGTGCAATTTACAGCCAAACGTATTGCAACGGCGTCACTTCTTAATTTGCCATGCCACCACGCCCACATCCTCCAACAAAAACGGTTTGCACTTTAAATCAAGTCAGACCATCTTATCTGCATTCTAAGACAGGATCATCCTGATTAAGTCAAGGGTGTCAAAGAGGGAGCATGCCAAGTAAAAAAGTAGACTTCTTGTTCCGAGGGGACCGGGCTTTGATGACATCAAAATGACGACAGTGGATCGTCAGGTATCCCACAGGAATGAGTCATGCCAAGTTTGGTGCATTTCGTTCTTTCAATGTGAAAGTTATAGCGTTTGTAAATATATGGCGTGAAGCGCAAATTTGAGGCCTGGCCAGGCCCCTTCAACCTAAACAAAACCGAAAGCTTTTTATAACTTTTACTCCCCAATGTCTTAAGGGCATATTAACCAAGTTTGAAGGCAATCACTCAAAATCCCTAGGAGGAGTTTGTTAAAATTTGCCATTAGAAACGCCCAAAAATGACCGTTTGACCCAAAATGGCCGACTTCCTGTTGGCTTTGGACCAGGGCTCCAAAAGATTTTTTTCAAAGGTCCCGAGAAGATACAGATGTTCACCGAGTTTCAGAATTATCGGTCAAAAAATGGCTTGGCGCTGAGGTTTTAAAATATTCTAGGGGGCGCTGTGGAAGCTATTGGCCAATTATCATGGCTTCCTGTTCAAGTGGTGGGTAGTGATTGATCATAGTGATTTTGGTGAACCTCGGATCAAATCTGTGGAATTTAGAGCCAAACGTATTGTAACGGCGTCACTTCTGAATTCGCCACGCCACCATGCCCACATCCTCCAGCGAAAACAGTTTGCGCTTTAAACCAAGTTAGACCAACTTGTTGTATGCCTTCTAACACAGGATAATCCTGATTCGATCAAGGGTGTCAGAGAGGGCGCATTCCAATCCAAAAAAGTGACTTCCTGTTCTGAGGGGGCGGGGCTTTGATAACATCAGAATATGACCACAGAGGATCGTCGGGCATTGGACAGGAATGACTCATGCCAAGTTTGGTTCAATTCGGTCTTTCAACATGAAAGTTATAGTGTTTGGAAATTTTTCGGCGTGAAGCATAACTTTCAGGTCTGGCCCCGCCCCTTCAGCATGCTCCGAAACAAACCGTTTTGATAACTTTGTGTCCCCTATCCCTTTTGACCAACATGGCCAAGTTAGAAACCGATTGAGCGAAATCCCTAGGAGGAGTTCATTTAAATGAGGAGGCTGTAAACTGCCAAAAAGGTGTGAAAATTGGGCCAGCATTCCAAAATAGCCTCTTTCTTGTTTATCGGACAATGTTGGTGCCAGAGGGTTTTCTGTGCATCTTGGGGAATTGAACAAGTGTACCAAACTTCATGTTTCTACAAAAAACTTAGGGTTATGCGTAGGGTATTTTGAAATTTCTAGGTGACGCTCTTGAGCCGTTTCTGTTGCGATTTTTGCCACGCCCTTAAAATACGTAATTTTTCACCAGTCCTGATGCGTCCGCCAAATTTGGGGACTTGGGATATGTTAAGGCCCCCAAAACGCCAATTCATTTGGCGGAAAAAATTGCAGCTCGGGCCTGAACAGAGCGATTACAGTAGGCCTTCGCAGCGCTTAGCAGTGCTTAGCTGCTCGGGCCTAAAAAAAAAAAGAATAGCTGTGACACCATTCACCTTCACCAGTGCAGACACCTTACCGAGCTGTACGTTACATTTTATTTACAAATGCCAGTTAATTTACCTCCAGTGTTACTAGCGTTAATCCAGGACTATTCAACTAAATCGCCCAGGGGGCCACAGTTACTGAAAGCCAAGCACTCAGGGGTCATATATCCAGTAGTTCTTATCATTAAGTCACTTTGTTTTATAGTTAAACACTAGTTTATTTTAAAAAAAGGAAAATTCAAATTCAATTCAAAAATACTTTATTAATCCCAGAGGGAAATTATATAAACCCATTGGTGGACCGAACTTGGCTCACCTGTGGGCCTGATTTGGCCTGCGGGCCGTCAGTTGAACAGCCCTGCTTCAAACTAACCTGTTGTTCCTTTTAATAAAGCCACAGAGTGATGTCCCATTCCCTGAACAACTGACCATTAATATAAAGTTTATCTACAGCCACCGTAGCTCTGACGCCCTCAGACATGTATTTCTTCCTGATTGGAAACAAAACTCTCCTCCGATCGAGGATCTCTTTTGGAAATTGATCGTTTACATGCAAGTCCGTCCCACACAGCTCTCTGCTCCGACCTCTGACCTGCTCTTTTTGTTTATAGTGCTCAAATTTAGCTATAATTGGCCATGGTCGCTTGTTATCGGGTTTCTTACCTTCTAGACGGTGAACACGATGGAAAGTGATGTTTTTTACCATCTCACTTGGGAGTTTCAGCTGATGTTGGATAAACTCACAAATCAAAATTTCGGCATCCTCCTCTGCTCGTTTTGGGATCCCTGGGAAGACGAGATTGTCCCGCATGCTCCGCGCTTGGATGTCCTGGATGGACTCCTTCATTTTCTTTTTTCCTCCGGACAGCTGCGTCATCCCCTCTCTGAGTTGTTTGACGGTTTCCCTCAACGTTTGGTTCTCAGCAGCGAGCAATGCCACCTGAGCTTGGCTGAACTCCAGAAACTCCCTCAGTGCTCGGAACTCCTTGCTCTACCAGGGCCAGCCGGGCATCTAAGCTGGTCATCTTCTTGTCTATAGAGTCCAGGACATCAGTGATGCTTTTCTCTGGGGAGGTGGACGTGCTTCATATATTGGTCCTCTCCTGGACCCGTGCTGATTGAGCTCTCTGAACGCGTGCGTTTAGGAGTTGGTGTGGCCGTGGATGCAGTGTTTTTTTTATGGTTTGCCCATCACGATGTTAAAACACTCGTCCATGTAATTCTCCAGACTGTCTAAGATTTCCTCGTCCAGTTTGGTTTATTGAAACAATATGCAGAGGTTAGTATTAACAATATTTTTTATGTTTGATTGTAATATATTGGCTTGTTTTACCTGAGTCGAATCGTTTTTGTTTAACAGTATCCTGCCATGTTACTTACGCAGCACAGCTCTCACGTGATCTCAGCAGCTCATCACCAGGTGCATGATACAGTTGACAACAATATTTTACTACAGAGACTTGAATATGATATTGGGATTACAGAAACGGCTTTAAAATGGTTTAAATCATATCTATCAGATAGATTCCAGTTTGCAAATGTAAATAATAAACTGTAATAAACTAAGAAACTGTCCAGATGACCTGACTGAAAAATGTTGGATTGTATACCTAGATTATTGAGCATAGACTTTGTTGTAAATAATAAATCTTCTTCATACACCAAAGTTAGTCATGGAGTTCCTCAGGACTCAGTGCTTGGGCCAATACGCTTTACTTCATTTATGATTCCATTAGGTAAAGTTATTAAACAGCATGGGATACATTTTAATTTTCATGCTGATGACACAATTATATTTGTCCATTAAGCCCAATGAATCCAGTCAGTTACTTAGACTACAAGCATGTCTTAAAGACACAAAAACCTGGATGACCCTTAATTTTCTCCTTTTGAACACTGACAAGACTGAGGTTTTGGATTTTGGACTTGAGCACCTTAGGAATTAATTTTTCAGTCTTTCTCCCTCCTTAGATGGCATTAATCTGGCCTCCAGCTCTAATGTTAAAAATCTTGGTGTTATTTTTGATCAGGACATGTCTTTTATCCCCCACATTAAAAACATTACTAGAACTGCCTTCCACCTGCGTAATATCACTAAAATTAGAAACCTATCTAAAAATAATGTAGAAAAACGGGTCCATGCATTTGTCACATCTAGACTGGACTATTGCCATGGTTTATTATCTGGATGTCCAAATACTTCCTTAAAACATATTCAGTTGATCCAAAATGCTGCTGCCAGAGTCTTAACTGGAGGAAGAAACCCCCAGCAGAACCAGGCTCAGGGCAAGCAGCCATCTGCTTTGACCAGCTGGTTTGAGAGGACAGAAAGGAGAGACAAACAAACACAGAATGGTAGGTCTAGATATCGGTCCAGGTGGACCTGAAAGACAAAAACACCCCACATGTCAAGGATAGAAAAAATAATTACAAATACAAAACAGGTTGAGCAGAGTAAGTAAAGACAGTAGCAGAGTGAAAAAGTGTGGCCAGTTTGTCCTCCAGCAGTCTAAGCCTGTAGCAGCATAACTATTCTCTGTTAGGAAAATATGGAACAATAAGATCTGTAATATAAAATGGAGCTAGGTTCCCTGATGAATGCTCAATAATCCAGGTAGAAAAATCTAAAAAGAAGTTCAGTCTGGTTGAATGTCGGACCATACTTAAACTTTTTTTAGATGGAGCTAGGTTGTTTAGAGCTTTGTAGGTTAGAAGTAGGATTTTGAATTCTATTCTGGATTTGACAGGGAGCCAGTGGAGAGAAATTAAAACTGGAGAGATATGATCTCAAATAACAAATAACTACTGCTGTCGATCAAAAACAGTATTGTGTTAGTATTTTTGTTGATTTAAAAAAAGCATTCGATACTATTGACCACACTATTCTCCTTGAAAAATTAAATAAATATGGTATAAGAGGACCAGCATTACACTGGGTATCTAGCTATTTAAAAGATAGGAAACAGTTTGTACAAATAAATGGTGTAAGATCTGACCTGTGCAATATCACTTGTGGAGTTCCTCAAGGCTCTGTACTTGGACCAAAGTTATTTATTTTATATGTGAATGACTTAGTGAATGTATCAGGACTCCTCAAATGTGTCCTTTTTGCAGATGACACCACATTTTTTTGTTTGGGTAAAGATGTAAAACGGATGTTGGAACTGATGAAGACAGAATTTGATAAAATACAAACTTGGTTTAAACTTAATAAATTATCATTAAATTTAGACAAAACTAAATACATGATATTTAGTAACAAAAAGAGAACTGTTGATGATCCATTTAAAATTGAGGGTGTTGAGATTTGCAGAGTTAATGAGATGAAATTTTTTGGGTGTAATCATTGATGAACAGCTAACATGGAAAAATCACATAAATTCTGTAAGAACAAAAATATCTAAATCTATTGCAGTACTATACAAAGTTAGGGAATTATTAAATGATAAAGCTCTGTACATATTGTATAACACAATCATTGTTCCACATTTAATCTATTGCATTGATGTTTGGGGGAAAGCGTGTAAAACATTTACAAAACCTATTTTTATTTTACAGAAAAGAGCTGTAAGAATTATCACCAGAAAGCATTACAGTCACCCATCAAGCACATTATTTTATCAACTGAAGTTATTAAAGTTCCATGATTTGGTAGATTATAGTATTTTATCAGTTATGTATAGGGCTCAAAATCACACATTACCATTAAATATCCAAAGAAATTTTGTTAAAAGACAAAGTTGTTATAATCTTAAGGGGACAGAAATATTTGTCAAACCAAAATTCAGAACTAGTCTGAAGGGAAGGTCTACCTCAATCCAAGGAGTTGGATTGTGGAATGGTCTAGAGAGTGATGTGAAAAATGCCAAGTCAATGTGTACATTTAAAAAAAAGATAAAAACTTAATTGTTAAAAAAGTATATATGAAGTAGATTAGTGTGTGTTTTGTATTAGAATTAGATAAATTAGAAAGTTATTCATTTTGTACTGTTACTTGAAGATTATTATGTCTGAAATAATTGTTTGAAAAAATGGGCAGATATAATAAGATTTTTTTCTTCTTTCTGCTGCCTTTCATTTTAAATCTGTTGTATCTTTTTTTTATATTGTTATGGAATTGTTTTGTACTTTTTTTAAATGAATAAACTATATACCATACCATACCATACCATACCATCTCTCCTACCAACTTTTAAAAGGGACTTTTTCCTTTGCACTGTTGCCACTGTGCTTGCTCAGGATGGGAGACTGCAATGAAGCCAAGATTCAACTTTGCTGGATTTCTTAGAGAGAACTTGTCTTGACTACTTGTCTGTGTGTCTATTAATGTAATGTGATGCTGGATATCTGTGTGTTTTTTATGTTCTGCAGAACAGGAACCTGCTGTAAAACATCAAATATACTGAGCCAGGCCCAATTTTTTTAAAAATCTTTTCCTGTTTAAAAATTTAATTAATAAATAAATAAAACTCTGTCTGTTTCATCAGTTTATCATTAATTTTCTTCTTGTGGCTATATCCAGGGCGGCTGTGTCCTGTCCTGTGGACCTTAAACTTCTGAATAATCTGTGCAGCTCTAGTCACGGGAACATCAAGCTGCTGAGATAGTCTTGCAGTGTATATACCTTCAACTAACTTGTCAATAATAATTATCAATTATCAACTCTGTCCTTAGCTTTCTATGGTTCATATTCAGTGTGTTACACGCCACGATACCCAAAAGCACAGTGACTACTTTTCCCCCTTCAAATAGGCCGACTGAATAAAGACAGCTGTGATGCTAATTTCAGGACGCTCCTTAGTTTAACATGTCCCAATGATCAAATTATTGTCAATCTTATCTAGATGTACCAGCCTTTTTATCAAGTCCATTTTCATTAGTTTGTTTGGTCCAGTTTCAATTCTGTTGAACCAAAATTAAAAAAAAGCAATGCCTGATTTTCACAAGTTGATTTTTATTTTTTGTTTTCTTCCTTTTTGAATCACATTTGTTAGTTTCAAGTTATTTTAGTGATGTTTGTGAGTTTGACATATTTTAACATACATTTTTGGCATAAATTTTCCAATTTGACTGTATGAATGTAAAACTAATTGTATCTGTGTGTCATACAGAATTTGTAACTTTTCTGCTGCCCTTTTACTCAGGATTTTCAAAGAAAAAAAGAGCTTTTTAATCTTATGAAAACTTTGGTGTATTAACTGGTGCGTAAAAATGCCTTGTTCAAAGGGAAATCTTCCATTAGAAATTGTTCTTCTGCTCTGTCATTGGCAGAAAAGAATGGACGCAAGTCTCTACTTGCTCTCCAGGCGGAAAGACAAGATCAGGCGGAGAGATCTGTTCTAATCAGCTGCCATTCCAAAACCAATGAGAAGAACTTCCTCAAGTTTTTGTCAAAGCATGGAGACATTAAGAAGTACTTCTTTTATGAAAGTTATGTAAGTGAAAGACCATGCTTTACTGATAAGTATGTGGCCTCTGTCATGTTTAGAGGTGTGTGTTTAGGATTTTTTTTTTCAATGAATGATTGTGTGTTTTCTGCAGGGAGTGTATGCTGTAGTAGAATATGCCACTCGGGACAGTGTTGCTTCTTTATTTGAATTGGCCACTATCCCAAGTATCAGCCATGAATCCTTGGTGCCTTTCAAATCTAGACTTCTGTCATTCAAAAATCTCAGCTCATTGAACTCGTGGAACCAAGAAAGGAGCCAACTGTGTCAGCCTCAAACCACTATTTCCTCCAATGAGCTCATCCATAGGCTGTCCAGTGAGGAGAGTGTAAGTAATTGTCTCATAAGAAACATTTTGTTTGCATTCAGATGGTTGGACTAGTTTGCAAAGTGTCTTTCATGTTTCATTGCAGGTAGAGCAGCAGATGGTCTCACTGACTAAGGCCTTTCAGCTCACAGAGGAAAACAGCAGACTGCGTTTCCTTGTTTGCTCTCTCCTCAAGGACATAGCAGTTGCTTATTTTCCAGAATGCACCATCAGGCCATTTGGCTCGTCTGTGAATGGCTTTGGGAAGCTCGGCTGTGACCTAGACATGTTCCTTGATCTGGACAGCATCAGTGGGAGGAACGTAAAAATGGTAATCAGGATTTTTCAGCTTTCTCAATATTTTTTAAACGTCCATGCTGAAAATTTGTGAACAGCAAAACATTTAAGAAGTGATTGAATTTGTTTTGTTAAACATATCTGCATGATGTTAGAGTCAGAGTTGTAGCTACAGTTGTATGACATTGTTTCTGCATTATATCCTTTATATCCTTATTTTCTTTATCTGTTTGAAACTTTCTAGTTTAAAATGAAACTACAAAGTCCATCAACAAAGTCCATGCTCAATAATCCAGGTATACAATCCAACATTTTTCAGTCAGGTCATCTGGACAGCTTTTTTTTGTGCTGAAACGTTTCGCCTTCGATCTGGAAGGCTTCATCAGTCAAGGAAACACACAACACAAAACTGATTCTTCCCCCAACAGCTTACTTCAAAGTGGAACAAACCAGTTATATTGGTACGAAGATGGTGTCTTTGGCACGCCCCCTCCTCCATTGCCAGCCCTCTTCCGGATTGAAGGCAAAACGTTTCATCACAAACAAAAAGAAACTGTCCAGATGACCTGACTGAAAAATGTTTGATTGTATGGATTATTGAGCATGGACTTTGTTGTTTTCAACCAGTTTGACACGACTGTCAACAAGGAAGAGGGCTGGCAATAGAGGAGGGGGCGTACCAAAGAAACCTTCTTAGCACCAACAAAACTGGTTTGTTCCACTTTGGAGTAAGCTGTTGGGGAAAGAATCAGTTTTGTGTTGTGTGTTTCCTTGACTGATGAAGCCTTCCGGATTGAAGGCGAAACGTTTCAGCACAAATAAAAGAAACTGTCCAGATGACATGACTGAAAAATGGTACAAAGTCCATCAACTTTCATCTATAAAGCTCAATGGTAATTTGGAACTTAGTTTTGTATTAATCTAATGGCAAAATGTCTGCATTTATCCATCCATCCATCCATCCATTATCTTAACCCGCTTATTCCATTTTGGGTCACGGGGGTCGCTGGTGCCCATGTCCAGCAATCACTGTGCGAGGGGCGGGGTACACCCTGGACGGGTCTCAAGTCCATCACAGGGCCACATAGAGACAAACGAGACAAACAACCATTCACTCTTTCATTCACACCTAAGGACAATTTAGAGTTACCAATCAGCCTAACATGCATGTTTTTGGTCTGTGGGAGGAAACCGGAGCACCCGGAGAAAACCCACGCATGCACGGAGAGAACATGCAAACTCCACCCAGAAAGGCCGCTGGACCGGAGTTTGAACCAAGGACCTGCTTGCTGAGAGGCAGCAGCTCTACCAGTTGCGCCACCGTGCTGCCCTGTCTGCATTTATATAAAACTGTATAAGTGTACAAAGAACAAAAACCAAAAGACATGGTAAAGCTGCTGCCATTGGCCAATTAGTCACACTGGCAACTAATTGTGCCACTCATGAGGGGCAGACAAATATAGAGTACAAGTTAAGCTGTGGATAAACAGTCATATTAAAAAATGTAACTAAATAGTAAAAACAATTTATGTTTGATTTTATGTTTCTAAAAAGTTTTAAGTAAAGCCTGATCAATATATCGGTGGGGCCAATAATTTTGGCCAATATAGGTGTTTAGGGACCTATCGATATTGGCGATAATGGTACTATTATCGGTCGATATAACACTTCTAATTTTTACCCCTAAAATGCTGGGAATAAGGATTCAAGGTTCTTTGTCATGTGGTGGAACAAAATTGTGTACACTGGGTCCAAGTTACATCCAACAAAAGTATTAAAATCTATAAGCTGTAATGATACAATGTATCCAGCAGAGGAAGCATAATGACTACTTTCAAGTCATGACCATTCATTTTTAAGTTTCATTTTAACATTCAGAACAGACGAAGCAGGGAGCAATACTGTGTTGCATATTTTGCTGAACAGACCATAGTAAGTAGCCTGATGCATGCTCAAAAATCCAAGTAGAAAATTCTAAAAAAGTTAAGTCTGGTACTCTGTATATTCAAAAAAACAAAACAAACAACAACAAAAAAAGTAGAAACGTTTCGTCTTTCATCTGAAAGACTTCTTCAGTCTGAGGTGCTGTATTCAGCTCAGTCTTATAAATAGCACTTTCTTGTAGTGGATCAACCAGTTTGATGCTGACAGCCAAAAATAGCTGCTCACATGATCAAGGAGGACCATTAGCCTAACAATGGATCATTAGCACCCTGATGGTTGTTTGCTATTCACAGAGGGCTGAGTGATACTAGCAATAACAGCATTGTAAGAGGGGGGCAGTTGAACCCGGAGGCCTCCACCCCTTTTTAATGATGGACGATTTCTTTTCACAAAGATGGCCTCCTTTACTTCTCTCTCAAACCATCGTTCCTCTCTATCAAGGATGTGAACATCTTCATCCCTGAAAGAGTGGCCGCTGGCTTGGAGATGAGTGTAGACCACAGACTCCTGGCCTGGTGGTGTTGCTCTAATGTGCTGGGCCATCCTTGTGGCCAGTGGCTGTTTAGTTTACCTGATGTAAGACTGATCACCCTCCTGACACTGAACAGCATACACAATATTACTTTGTTTGTGCCGGGGGGAATGGAGTTTTGGGATGAACCAGTCTTTGCCGTAATGTATTTTGGGGTTTAAAAGCCACTGGGACGTTGTGTTTAGAAAATAAACGTCTCAGTTTCTCTGATACTCCCTCAACATACGTAATGACCACTGGTCTGGGTTCCTCCTTTTCACCTTAAGGCTGACTGGAGTCCTGTTTGAGTTTCTTCTCTGCTTTCAGGAAGGCCCAGTTAGGATATCCACATTGCGACTAGAGCCTGTCTTGTGTGGGATTTCTCTTTCTGCCTGACACCTGAGTTAGTGGAGACGCTGTCTGCTCTGTGGTACATAGTCCTGATGACTCCTAACTTGTGCTCCAAAGGGTGATGGGAGTCAAACTGCAAATACCGGTCTGTGTGGGTGGGTTTGCGGTACACTTCAGTTTGCAAATGTCCTCTATCAGAATCCGAGACCTCACAGTCCAAGAAAACCAGCCTGCCATTTTTTACATCTTCTCGTGTGAACTTGATATACTTATCCACCGAGTTGATGTGGTCAGTAAAATGTTGGACTTCCTGAGATTTATTTTTAACCCAGGTGTCGTCAACATACCTGAACCAATGACTTGCTGGCGTTCCTGAAAAGGACGTCATGGCTCTCTCTTCTACCTCCTCTATATACAGGTTGGCAACAATAGGAGAAACTGGAGACCCCATAGCACACCCATGTTTCTGCCTATATTATTGGCCCCCATATGCGAAGTAGGTTGACTGCAGGCACAGTTTCAAGAGTTGACACAGTTGCTCCAGCATCAACATGTAACACAGGCGCTGCACAACTGGAGAAAGAAAAGCTCTGCAGAGAGTGGTGAAGGCAGCACAGAAGACTGTTGGAGTCATCCTCCCACCATCACAGACATTTACAGATGTAGGAAGAGGCCAACCTGCATCATGAAGGACCCTACTCACCCAGCACATCCACTTTTTGCCCTGCTCCCTTCAGGCAGGAGGTTGTGGAGCATTAAGTGTAGAACCACTAGACAGAGGAACAGCTTCTAGCCTGAAAATGTTACTCTTAAACCCTAACCAGGAAAACCACTGTGATGCCACTTTAATTGGCGATATCAGACTTTATCTGTGCTGCTGATTATCTATGCTGATTTTTTTGCCTCTAAGCTGCTATCTAAAAAAGTTAAATCTGGTCCTCTGGACATGAAAAAAAAACCAACAAAACAAAGCAAATCAACAAAAAAATGTAGAAACGTTTCGTCTCTCATCCGAGAGACTTCCTCAGTCTGAGGAGCTGTATACAGCTCAGTCTCTTAAATAGCACCTTCTCAGAGTGGATCAACCAGTTTTGCTACT
Source organism: Nematolebias whitei (assembly GCF_014905685.2). Classification (NCBI taxonomy): domain Eukaryota; kingdom Metazoa; phylum Chordata; class Actinopteri; order Cyprinodontiformes; family Rivulidae; genus Nematolebias; species Nematolebias whitei. The sequence goes on from NC_056517.1 coordinate 19,891,964, forward strand.
GACAACTAAAACCAGCTGATCACATGCTCAAGAAGGACCATCAGCCTAACAATGGATCATTAGCACACTGATGGCTGTTTACTGTTCACACAGGGCTGAGTGATACTAGCAATCACAGCATTGTAAGAGGGGGACAATTGAACACGTAGGCCTCCACCCCTGTTTAACGCTGGACGATTTCTTTTCACAAAGATGGCCTCCTTTACTCCTCTCTCAAACCATCGTTCCTCTCTATCCAGGATGTGCACATCTTCATCCCTGAAAGAGTGACCGCTGGCCTGGAGATGAGTGTAGACCGCAAAGTCCTGGCCTGATGATGTTGATCCTCTATGCTGGGCCATCCATTTGGCCAGTGGCTGTTTTGTTTCCCCGATGTAAGACTGATCACAGCCCTCCTGACACTGAACAGCATACACAACATTACTCCGTTTGTGCCGGGGGACTGGATCTTTGGGATGAACCAGTCTTTGCCGTAATGAACATTGTGAAATGATTTTTAAACACGAAGCAGCGAGTTGAATCGCTCTGTCTCCCTCCTCCATGCTAGCAGGCTCCATTCAGATTAAGGGAGCTGGCTAACTAGCTTGCTGTATGGTTGTCTACACGGCTCAATTCTACGGCGGCCGAACGGGGAGTAGGAGTGGAAAAAATATAAAACTTAAATGCATTTTAAAATTGATTTTTGGACCTTTAGAAACGATTCAGAATCGCCAGGAATAAGATTCTAGATTAATCGAAAAAACTATTTTTTTCTGCACCCCTAGTCATAAACTCCGGATGACTCAGGTGGAGGCCTCAACAATCACCTGGATCAAAGACTACCTGACAAACAGACCACAGTTTTTGAGACTGAAGGGTTGTATGTCTAACCAGGTGGTCAGTAGCTCAGGAGCACCACAGGGGACTGTACTCTCACCATTCCTTTTCACTCTGTACACCTCAGATTTCCAGTACAAAACAAACTTCTGTCATCTGCAGAAATAGTCAGATGACTCTGCAGTGGTCGGGTGTATCAGAGATGGACAAGAAGCTGAGTACAGGGAACTAGTGGACCGCTTTGTGGCATGGCTTGGGGGAGTGGTGGCGCAGAGGTTAGATAAGGTGGGCCTGTGATCGGAAGATCGCCGGTTGAAGCCCCGGTACCGACAACATCAAAAATGTGGGTGGGGTAGGTGAAGCACCCACACCTGCTTCCACCTTTATTCGCCCCACTCTGGGCCCATGAGCAAGGCCCTTAACCTCCATCTGCTCCCTAAACAGGTCTCTCTTGAAACTGAGTTCTCGTGGCTCAATGAGACTACCTGTATAAATAAAGGGTAAATGGTGATGAAACAATCATCTCATCTTAAATGTGAACAAAACAAAGGAGATGATTGTAGATTTCAGGAGAAACAGGAACAGGTCCAACCCTATTTCCATCATGGGAGAAGTGGAGGTGGTGGAAAAGTATGAATGCCTTGGGGTTCACCTGGACAACAGACTGGACTGGAAATGCAACAGTGAAGCCGTCTACAAGAAGGGACAGAGCAGGCTGTACTTCTTGAGGAAGCTGAAGTCCTTCAATATTTGTAGCAAGATGCTGCATATCTTCTATAAGTCTGTTGTAGAGAGTGCCTTCCTCTGCCATCATCTGCTGGGGTAGCATCACCAGAGCAAGTGACCTTAAAAAGATCAACAAGCTCATAAAGAAAGCTGGTTCAGTTCTGGGGATTCCTCTAGAACTTTTGGAGATGATTATACAAAGAAGGATTCTTCATAAAATGAAAAACATTATAGACAACCTCAGCATCCTCTTAATCAGTGCCATACAACAACAGAGTGTCTTCAGTCAGAGGTTTCTTCAGATCTGCTTTAGACTTTAGACAGACTGCTACAAGAGATCCTTCCTGCACACAGCCATCAGCATCAATTACAGCTCTTAAATGAAACCAGGATGATGAGTTACTACAAAATTTAATTTCCCTCTGGCATTAATAAAGTATTTTTTGAATTGAATTGAATTTGGAATACCATATTCCATCCATAGCACGGTGGCGCAACTGGTAGAGCTGCTGCCTCTCAGCAAGCAGGTCCCTGGTTCAAATCCCGGTCCAGGGGCCTTTCTGGGTGGAGTTTGCATTTTCTCTCCGTGCATGCGTGGGTTTTCTCAGGGTACTCCGGTTTCCTCCCACAGTCCAAAAACATGCATGTTAGGCTGATTGGTAACTCTAAATTGTCCCTAGGTGTGAGTGAGAGAGTGAATGGTTGTTTGTCTCGTTTGTCTCTATGTGGCCCTGTGATGGACTTGCGACCTGTCCAGGGTGTACCCCGCCCCTCGCACAGTGACTGCTGGACATGGGCACCAGCGACCCCCGTGACCCAAAATGGAATAAGCGGGTAAAGAAAATGGATGGATGGATGGATATTCCATCCATCCATCCATTTTCTCCGCTTATCCGGGGTCGGGTCGCGAGGGTAGCAGCGTAAGTAGGGAGGCCCAGACTTCTCTCTCCCCAGCCACTTGGTCCAGCTCCTCCGGGGGAATCCCGAGGCATTCTCAGGCCAGCCGAGAAACATAGTCCCTCCAGCGTGTCCTGGGTCTTCCTCTGGGCCTCCTCCCGGTGGGATGTGTCCGGAACACCTCACCAGGGAGTCGTCCAGGAGGCATCCTAAACAAATGCCCGAGCCACCTCAACTGGCTCCTCTCGACGTGGAGAAGCAGCGGCTCTACTCTTAGTCCCTCCCGGATGATCGAGCTTCTCACCCTATCTCTAAGGGAGAGCCCAGACACCCTGCGGAGAAAACTCATTTCGGCCACCTATATCCGAGATCTCATTCTTTCGGTCACAACCCAAAGCTCATGGCCATAGATGAGGGTGGGAATAGATGGCCGATAAGATGGCCGCGCTCAGAGCAGTTGCAGCTTCACAGGCTCCCGATAGCATCCCAGTTTTTAGAAGTTTTGATATTGACTCTGTGCCTGACTCTGCGCGATTTATGCTTGTGAACTATAGCCGAACCGAACTGATGAGAATAGGAGCGGATTTGCCACGAAATATAGCAGAAATCAGCAACAAACTCAAAGCTACGCTCGGCAGAATGCAGATCTTAAAGTCATCTACCTGGAAGCTGCAGCAGAGGCGTTCCAGCGGGCAGAAGAGGAAGCGCTGCTCCCGGCTTAAGAGGAGAGGGTGCCGGGCGGGGGTTATGGTGAGGCTACGAGCTAACGCTAAAGCCGGTAAACTCCCCATGCCGTCTCTCTTTCTGTCGAATGTCCGCTCGTTGGACAACAAGATGGATTTACTTCATCTGAGAGCGGGCGCCTCAGAAGAGATGAAGAAGTGTGCAGTGCTTTGCCTCACAGAAACGTGGATTACAAGTGAAACGCCGGACTCAGTCTTCCAGCTGGATGACAGACTTTTTTTTCGAGCGGACCGCTGTAGCGAGCTAACGGGGAAATCACGGGGGGGCGGAGTGTGCATTTACGTGAGTAAAAGTTGGTCCACGAACTGTACTGTTGTAAATAGCTCGTGCTCGAAGGCTTTGGAGCAAATAACAGTGAAATGTCGGCCACATTATCTACCCCGAAAGTTCACAGTGACTTTTATCACAGTTGTTTACATTCCTCCGGACGCTAATGCTAATGAATCACTACAGGAGCTTCATGATATCATCAGCTCGCTGCAGAACAAACACCCCGAGGCTCTTTACGTGGTAGCCGGAGACTTTAACCACGTGAATCTAAAGGACTGTCTCCCAAGCTTTAATCAACATGTGACGATTCCGACACGTGGAGACCGCACGCTGGACCGTGTTTACACGAACGTAAAAGATGCATACAAAGCCGAACCCCGCCCCCACCTAGGACTGTCAGACCACATCTCAATCTTCCTGGCTCCTGCTTACATGCCCCCGCTGAGACGCTCCAGACCGGTACAAAAGAAAGTTAAATGCTGGATCCAGGACAGTGGCCCCATACTGAGAGATTGTTTTGACCGAACAGACTGGCAGGTTTTCAGAGAAGCTGCTGAAAATGGAGGTTCGCTTGATCTTGACCAATACACATCCTCAGTACTGGGTTACATTAGTACATGTACTGACACAGTCTCCACTATCAGAAATGTTAAAAGCTACCCAAACAGAAAACCTTGGCTGAATGCAGAGGTGCGTACCCTGCTGGAAGCCAGGAACACTGCCTTCAGGTCTGGAAACTCAGAGGAGCTGAGTAGGACAAGAAAAGAGCTGGTTGCTGGTATTAAGAGGACCAAGGCCACATATGCAAAGAGGATCGAGGGTCAATTCATCTTACAAGACCCTCGGAGCATGTGGAGGGGCATCAAGTGCATAACTGATTATAAAGGAAGGAGTGAACAATGCCCCAAAGACCCATCTCTGCCTGATGCCCTCAACAAGTTCTATGCACGCTTTGAAGACCCGAACAGACCACCCAGCACCAGACTCACCTCGCCACCGGATGAAGAGCATCTCAGCGTGACCTCAGCAGAAGTAAGGAGTACCTTCAGGAGGATTAATCCGCACAAAGCAACTGGCCCAGACAACATCCCCGGAAAAGTGTTGAAGGAATGTGCTGATCAGCTCTGTGAGGTGCTGGCAGACATCTTTAACACCTCACTTACCCTGGAGACAGTTCCCACTTGCCTGAAGACTGCCACCATCATCCCAGTCCCAAAAAGCTCTACAGTGACTGGTCTGAATGACTATCGGCCAGTGGCCCTCACCCCGATAGTCGCTAAATGCTTCGAAAAACTGGTCATGACTCACATCAAAACAACCATCAACATCAACGAGGACCCTCATCAGTACGCATACCGTGAGAACCGATCAACAGAGGATGCAATCTCCTCTGTGGTCCACACTGCACTCAACCACCTGGAGCAGAAAAACTCTTACGTCCGTATGCTCTTTGTGGACTTCACATCCGCCTTCAACACCATGATCCCCCAAACCCTGATGGACAAACTATCCACACTAGGACTAAGCCCCTCCATCTGCAACTGGGTACTAGACTTTTTAACAAACAGACCACAGTTAGTGAGGATCCACAACCTCTCCTCCTCCACCATAACCCTCAGCACTGGCTCTCCTCAGGGATGTGTGTTGAGCCCCCTCCTGTTTACTCTGCTCAC
>NC_056517.1:19897189-19899618 GCF_014905685.2 Nematolebias whitei
ATCTCCAGGCCAGCGGTCACTCTTTCAGGGATGAAGATGTTCACATCCTGGACAGAGAGGAACGATGGTTTGAGAGAGGAGTAAAAGAGGCCATCTTTGTGAAAATAAATTGTCCATCATTAAACAGGGGTGGAGGCCTCCGGGTTCAACTGCTCCCCCCTCTTACAATGCTGTGATTGCTAGAATCACTCAACCCCCTGTGAATAGTAAACAGCCATCAGTGTGCTAATGATCCATTGTTAGGCTGATGGTCCATCTTGACCATGTGAGCAGCTGGTTTTGGTTGTCAGCAACAAACTGGTTGATCCACTCTGAGAAGGTGCTATTTAAGAGACTGAGCTGAATACAGCACGTCAGACTGAGGAAGTCTCTTGGATGAGAGACGAAACGTTTCTTTTGCTTTGATTTTTGTTTTTTGAATGTCCAGAGGACCAGATTGAACTTTTTTTGTAAATGGACTTGGTGTTCGCTTGCCCGGACGTGGGTCACCGAGGCCCCACTCTGGAGCCAGGCCTGGAGGTGGGGCACGTGGGCGAGCGCCTGGTGGCTGGGCTTTTACCCATGGAGCTTGGCCAGGCACAGCCCGAATAGGAGACGTGGGTCCCCTTTCCCATGGGTTCACCACCTGTGGGAGGGGCCAAAGGGGTCGGGTGCAATGTGGGATGGGTAGTGGCCAAGGTTGGGGACCCTGGCGGTCTGATTATTGGCTACAAAGGCTGGCTATTGGGATGTGGAATGTCACCTTACTGGTGGGGAAGGAGCCTGAGCTGGTGTGTAAGGTTGAAAGGTTCCGGCTAGAAATAGTCGGACTCACCTCTATGTAGTGAGCTAGGATAGGTTACCTTCAGTTAGCTTAGGAGCTCCACTACAATCAATATTTAATAACGGGTTCTCTCTTTTTCGAGCTACTTGACAGATATGTGACAGAGATACTGTGTGGGAGATGGTCTAATCAGTGACATGAGACGTTAATTTTCTTTGACCCATCAAAATGAATGTGGTCATTTATTAAAAGAATCAAAATTTAACATCAAAACATTGTACACTTGATTATTCCGATCGGCTCTGATTAATAAAACTTGGCACGTTTTATTTAATAAAAACAACAGACATTTCCTTAGATCATAAATTAATGTCTGCAGACTTTAGCTTATCTTTTACTGGCAGAGAAATATAGAGATGGAGTAAAGTTTAAGAAGGGAAAGTGGATACTTAGGGTTAACTAAGATAATAAAGAAAAGATGGGGAGTTATCTTGTTTGAAACCAGATAGCACGTTTCCCGGTGATTTCAGCTAGATGGTACCCGAGCGTCGACTTTTTACCTTGGTGGGGTTTCAGAGAGGTCTTCTCCTGGCGTCCAGCAAGGCTGAGTCTTTTTACCTAAAGGGATTTATCCGCTTCTCATCAACTTGGGATGACGAGGCTGACTGGCCCAGCTTCCAAAATAAACTTCCCCGAAAGATAGGATTAAGTTAAGTGGAATTTCAGCAAACGTGCTGAACTCCTGAGATGTTGAATAGGTCTTTGGCGTAATGACCGGAATCAACACTCCAGACAGGTGTCATCTTTCAGAAAATGACCACCGTGGACTTCACCCTTGCAAAGTCACACTGTCTTTCTTCTCCATGGAACTTCTGTTCTCTCCAGAACTTCTGTTCGGTTCTGCTCTCAGAACTCCTGTTCTTACCCCAGAACTAACTGGAACTAGGAAGTGTTGACTTTAAAAGAGTTCTGCTTCCGGTCCCTTTTGGGAAGTCCTGATTGGTTGAAAGAACCAACAGGGGTGTGGTTTTAGTGACGTAAGAGGTTACTACAAGTCAGAAAACAGCGAAGATGTTTAGGAACAGACAGAGAAATGTTTTGGCGAAGTGGGAGGAAGCAGATGCCAGTAGCTTCTTATTTACCGTCTGCTAGGTTTAAAAACAATCCACTTCGTTCTAATAACTTCTTTCTGACTTTCGACCGACATCACTACTTCTCATTTCAGACAGAAGATCAAAATGCATAATTACTTTGTAACAGACATTAACTTAATTTCTACTTTGAATGAGGATTAAAAAATCATTAATACTGTTTCACAGTTGATTTAAAATGAGTAGTTCACTTCAACATTTAAAATGATTTGAACTAAACACACTTTTGATTATCAAGACATTTGTAAAAATAGTAATGACAATATAAAAAGAGAGTGTTCTTTCAATTGATTAGTTCAGGATACAATTAGAAAGTCTCTGGATGAGCTAATTTGTATTTCTGGATTCAAATCAATGAAATAACAGTTCCTGTCCCATTAAGGTCTTCAGGGTCAGGTTTTGACCGGAGGCTTAGTTCACTACATCTACGCATGGCTCTGGCTCTGGAACCAGTCATGAGAGGGGCTGGAAACTCTTCCACTCTGGAGTTGCCCCTGGTGAGAGGCGCCGAGCAG
>NC_056517.1:19899718-19905159 GCF_014905685.2 Nematolebias whitei
GCTCACGTGGGCAATGACAGTGAGACCTGGAGGGGTGTGGTTGGAAGGGACGGCCCCCCTGATCTGAACCAGAGTGGTGTTCTGTAGTTGGACTTCTGTGCTCGTCATGGATTGTCAATAACGAACACCATGTTGAAGCATAAGTGTGTCCATATGTGCTCTTGACACCAGGACACCCTAGGCCGCAGTTCGATGATCGACTTTGTCATCGTCTCATCTGATCTGCGGCCACATGTCTTGGACACTCGGGTGAAGAGAGGGGCGGACCTGTCCACTGATCACTACCTGGTGGTGAGTTGGCTCCGATGGTGGGGGAGGATACCGGTCAGACCTGGCAGACCCAAACGTGTTGTGAGGGTTTGCTGGGAACGTCTGGCAGAGTCTCCTGTGAGACGGAGTTTTAACTCCCACTTCTGTGAGAACTTCAAACATGTTCCGGGGGAAGTGGGGGACATTGAGTCCGAGTGGGCCATGTTCCGTGCCTCTATTGTCGAGGCGGCTTACCAGAGCAGCAGCCGCAGGGTTGTCGGTGCCTATCGTGGTTGCAACCCTCGAACCCTGTGGTGGACACCGTCGATGAGGGATGCTGTCCGGCTGAAGAAGTCCTATTGGGCCTTTTTGGCCTGTGGGACCCCGGAAGCAGCTGATGGGTACCGGCAGTCCAAGCGGCATGTGGCTCAGGTGGTCGCTGAGGCAATAACTCAGGCATGGGAGGAGTTCGGAGAGGCCATGGAGAATGACTTCTGTATGGCTTCGAGGCGATTCTGGTCCACCATCCGGCATCTTAGGGGGGGAAAGCGGTACGCCACCAACACTGTTTATAGTGGGAGTGGTGCGCTGCTGACCTCAACTCGGGATGTCGTGGGTCGATGAGCAGAATACTTTGAAGACCTCCTCAATCCCACCAGCATGTCTTCCACTGAGGAATCGGAGACTGGGGACTCTTGGTCGGGCCCTCCAATCTCTGGTGCTGAGGTCACCGAGGTGGTTAAAAAGTTCCTCGGTGGAAGGGCCCCAGGGTTGGATGACATTCGCCCGGAGTTCCTTAAGGCTCTGGATGTTGTAGGGTTGTGTTGGCTTACGCGATTCTGCAATAACGCCTGGACATTGGGGAAAGTTCCCCTGGAATGGCAAACCGGGGTGGTGGTCCCCCTATTCTAAAAGGGGGACCATATAGTGTGTTCCAACTACAAGGGGATCACGCTCTTAAGCCTCCCTGGTAAGGTCTATTTGGGGGTTCTGGAGAGGAGGGTCCGTCGGATAGTCGAACATCAGATTCAGGAGGAGCAGTGCCGTTTTCGTCCTGGTTGTAGAACATTGTACCAGCTCTACACCCTCAGCAGGGTCCAGGAGGGTGCGTGGGAGTTTGCCCATCCGGTCTACATGTGCTTTGTGGACTTGGAGAAGGCGTTCGACCGCATCCCTCGGGGAACCCTGTGGGGGGTACTCTGGGAGTATGGGGTACCGGTCCCTTTGATACGGGCTGTTAGGTCCCTGTATGACAGGGGTGGAGGCAATTTAAAGTCAGAGCCTGGTCTGCATTGCCGGCAGTAAGTCAGACTTGGTCCCGGTGAGAGTTGGACTCCGCCAAGGTTGCCCTTTGTCACCGATTCTGTTCATAACTTTTATGGACAGAATTTTTACGCGCAGCCAAGGTGTTGAGGGGATCTGTTTTGGTGGCCTTAGGATTGCGTCTCTGCTTTTTGCAGATGATGTGGTCCTATTGGCTTCATCAGATCGTGATCTACAGCTTTCGAATGAGCGGTTCGCAGCAGAGTGCGACGTGGCCGGGATGAGGATCAGTTCCTCCAAATCCGAGGCCATGGTCTTGAGCCGGAAAAGGGTAGAGTGCCCTCTCCGGGTCAGGGAGGAGGTCCTGCCCCAAGTGGAGGAGTTCAAGTATCTTGGGGTCTTGTTCACAAATGAGGGAAAAATGGAGCATGAGATCGATAGGTGGATAGGTGCAGTATATGCAGAGAAGGGGGCGCTGTACAGATCTGTCGTGGTGAAGAGAGAGCTGAGTCAAAAGGCAAAGCTCTCAATTTACCGATCGATCTACATTCAGAGTCAGAGTCAGAGTCAGAGTTTCTTTATTGTCATTCGCACCTCATGTGGTACATGTGGTGGAGCGAAATTATGTACACAGGGTCCCAGTTACATCCAACAATAAAATGTCTAAGAAAAACAGTAATAACATCTAAGATATGAACTAAGAAAAACATCAACTAAATATACACTTAGCACTCATAACATAAAAACATTGAACATCAGCACAAACATGAACATGAGTCTGTGAGCAGATGTGCACGCATGAACACATCAACATTGAAACAGATCAGCAGCAACATGAAACAGATCAGCAGCAACATGATATGGTTTTTCACAGTGATTATTCTAGTTAGAGATTCATGAGTCTAACAGCCTCAGGGTAGAAGCTGTTCCTCAGTCTAGTGGTTCTACACTTAATGCTCCTTAACCTCCTTCCTGAAGGGAGTGGGGCAAAAAGTGTGTGTGCTGGGTGGGTGGGGTCCTTCATGATGCAGGTGGCCCTCTTCCTGCATCTGGAGGTGTAGATGTCTGTGATGGTGGGAAGACTGATTCCAACAGATTTCTGTGCAGCCTTCACCACTCTCTGCAAAGCTTTTCTTTCTGCAGCTGTGCAGCCTCCATGCCACACGTTGATGCTGGAGCACAGGATGCTCTCCACTGCACACCTGTAGAAGGAGGTGAGGACTGAGCTTCCCAGACCAGCTCGCCTCAGCCGTCTGAGGAAGTAGAGTCTCTGATGAGCTTTCTTGATCAGGCTGGTGGTGTTGTTGCTCCAGCTGAGGTTGTCATTCATGTGTACACCCAAGTACTTGTAGCTGGAGACCACTTCCACCGCAGATCCTCTTATGATCAGGGGGGTATAGGTGTGTTTGTTCCTTCTGAAGTCCACAATCATCTCCTTTGTCTTCTTCACATTGATGTGAAGGTTATTCTTTCTGCACCAGCTCTCCAGGTGTTCCACCTCTTGCCTGTAGCTGGACTCATCATTGTTTGTGATGCATCCCACCACCGCTGTATCATCTGCAAACTTTACAATGTGACAGCCTGGATGGGTAGCTGCACAATCATATGTGAGCAGAGTAAACAGAAGGGGGCTCAACACACATCCCTGAGGAGAGCCAGTGCTGAGGGTTATGGTGGAGGAGGAGAGGTTGTGGATCCTCACTAACTGTGGTCTGTTTGTTAAAAAGTCTAGTACCCAGTTGCAGATGGAGGGGCTTAGTCCTAGTGTGGATAGTTTGTCCATCAGGGTTTGGGGGATCATGGTGTTGAAGGCGGATGTGAAGTCCACAAAGAGCATACGGACGTAAGAGTTTTTCTGCTCCAGGTGGTTGAGTGCAGTGTGGACCACAGAGGAGATTGCATCCTCTGTTGATCGGTTCTCACGGTATGCGTACTGATGAGGGTCCTCGTTGATGTTGATGGTTGTTTTGATGTGAGTCATGACCAGTTTTTCGAAGCATTTAGCGACTATCGGGGTGAGGGCCACTGGCCGATAGTCATTCAGACCAGTCACTGTAGAGCTTTTTGGGACTAGGATGATGGTGGCAGTCTTCAGGCAGGTGGGAACTGTCTCCAGGGTAAGTGAGGTGTTAAAGATGTCTGCCAGCACCTCACAGAGCTGATCAGCACATTCCTTCAACACTTTTCCGGGGATGTTGTCTGGGCCAGTTGCTTTGTGCGGATTAATCCTCCTGAAGGTACTCCTTACTTCTGCTGAGGTCACGCTGAGATGCTCTTCATCCGGTGGCGAGGTGAGTCTGGTGCTGGGTGGTCTGTTCGGGTCTTCAAAGCGTGCATAGAACTTGTTGAGGGCATCAGGCAGAGATGGGTCTTTGGGGCATTGTTCACTCCTTCCTTTATAATCTGTTATGCACTTAATGCCCCTCCACATGCTCCGAGGGACAGAAACTGTCATTTCATTGATTTGAATCCAGAAATACAGGTTGACCCATCCTGAGACTTTCTTTCTTGAATTGATCAAGTGAAAGAACACTACTTTCTATTATCATTACTATTTTACAAATGTTTGATAATCAAAGTGTGCTTAGTTCAAACCATTTTTAAATGTTGAAGTGAACTAATCATTTTTAATCAACTGTGAAACAGTATTAGTGATTTTTAATCCTCATGCAAAGTAGAAATCATGTTAAGGTCTGTTACAGAGTAATTATGCATTTTCTGATTTTCTGTCTTTGAATGAGCAAGTGTAAGCTGGTCCAAGGTTGGAGTCAAACGCAAAACAAGTTGTTGGAACGAACTGTCATGTTTTAAATCCTCTCAGACGTAAATATAGAGGCTGGCACCTGTTTTCCCCCAACTCGCATAAATATTCCTCTCGTCTGTCTGAAAAACATTTTCAATCTGTTCCATAACATTCTTGCTGTTTTTCTGACTCCTAGTGACCTCTTACATCACAAAAACACACCCCTGTCTGGTCGAAACGACCAATCAGGAAACTCCCAAGTGAACCGGAAATAGATAGATAAATAGATCTCTTTAAATGTCGGTACTTCCTAGTTCAAACCAGTCGAATCGAGTCGGGTGGAGAGTTTGCAGAGCTTCAGTCGCTTCAGGCTCCAGTGCTGGGAGAACAGAAGTCCAGGCATGATCCCGAGTTCTTCCGAGTCTTGTGGAATTATGACATCTTCCACCTCTGAGTGGAACTTCTGACGGACTCCACTCATGTGAAGTCCACTCGTGAGGTGAACTTGTGTCGAACAAGTACCGTCACTACTTCGGACGATTCACAGCTGTTCCTACGGAGACGCTGAAAGGGTGCGTTAAATGGAACTTCGTACCAGGGAGACATCTCCAGGTAAAGAGTTGATTTATACCACCTAAGTGTACCGAGGAAGAAGCTGGGAGTTCACCGGAGAGTGCCGTTCTGATGCCGACACACACACATTTCCCTCATCCATCCTTTCTCTCAACTTAAACTTCATTTCCATCTTTAAAACTCTTCTATCTGCTAGAAATCATTCCTGATATTTTTAGAACTGTCTGTTGTACAGCTGGAAGCAAGGGAAACCATCGCCGTATTGTTTCCTCCTTGTAAAACTTGCTAAATTAGCCATGTTGTTATTTTCATTTTGCCAAATTAATGTAAATGTGTGATGTTAAACTTGATTCTGTAAATAAATGACCACGTTCATTTTGATGGGTCAAAGGAAATTAACGTCTCACGTTACGTTTTTAATAATTCAATGCACGACATTATTCAGTCCAGAAAAATGAAAGAATCCGTTTAATTTATGAATATATCAGAGCATATGTTCATCTTCACTGTTGTTATTTATTATAACTGTTATTTATTATAATTGTTGTTATTTATTCTAACTGTTATTATTTATTCTAACTGTTATTATTTATTCTAACTGTTATTATTTATT
>NC_056517.1:19905259-19917775 GCF_014905685.2 Nematolebias whitei
TTTTGTATTAAAAACACTTGTCTTTCATTGGTGGGATGAAATATGCTAATTTTTTGGGGCAGGCATTTTGGGTTTTCATGAGCTGTATGCCATAATCATCAGTATTAAAACAATTAAAGACCTGAACTATTTCAGTGTGTGTGCAATGAATCTGAAATATATGAAAGTTTAATTTTTATCATTACATTATGGAAAATAATGACCTTTATCACAATATGCAAATTTTTTGAAAAGGACCTGTACATGATCCAATCTGCACCAGATTTATTGTGCTTGATCAGTTACCCATTCTAAACACATTGATATTGTTGTTTAACATCTGAGTACAGTGCACCCCTACATTATTCCAACAATTATCTCAGTGATACATCATCTGATCTAAACCAGATTTTTTGGGCTTCATCAGTGAACACTTGTAGACACACTTAAGCCTGGCCCTTTCAGAGAAGAAACTGATGATTATTGGGTGACTCTTCTAGCTTGGCACCGTGTAAGATATAAGACTGAAACTGCATTCGCTAACTGCTGATTACCAAATATGACATGTTGAAAAGCCTAAAGGAAGTCCTTTACATTTGCGACAAAACTGGAGGTGAAAATTGTTAGGTATTTTCTCTCGTACCCAACAGAAAAAAAGAGCGCCACACAGGACAGAGTAAGGTTTTTGGCCAACGCTCCTTGCAAGGAGGGATATTCGCCTCTGGTCTGAAACCAGAGGTGAACTTCAAAGCCTTGCTGTTAGAACTGGCTTTTATTTGGTAAGAGTGACACATAAGTGTTTGGCTTGGAACACTCTTTGATCAGAACAAAACATCTTTTGCACGGTCAGTTGATTAAATGCTTACTGTAATGAGTTTCTGATACCATCTGTATCAGTTGAAATCATCTGTATCAGTTTAAGGGTGAGGAGAAAAACTGACGGTGCTGGAATACTAATTGATACGTTTTGACATAACAAACAGTTCTAAGTAAAAACAGCTTATGTAAATACAGAGAATTACTATCAGCTCGGATGTGGACTGATAGTATCAGAAACGTTTTGCTTTGTATGCATAGAAGTACAGGAATCATGAAGCAGTTTAAAATGATAACATGAAAAACTCTTACAACAATAACACGTCTGGAAGGTCGGATTTTAGCCAAACTTGAAAGGCTTGCAGCCAGACTCATTCAGATAAGGGCGGAAGGTAATTGCAAAGATTCAACATATGCGCACCCTGGTGAACGCATGCGGGAATAGCACGAGAGCGTTCACGATAGCGGCTGGGAGGCGTTGCTGGAGCTCCCGCGGTCGCAGTTGATGTCGAAAGTTCGGCAAATGCGTACCCTGGTGAACGAGCGCGGGACGGGCGTGAGAGCGTTCGCGATGGCGACTGGGCGGAGTCGTTGGAGCTCCCACAGTCACAGTAAGTCCGGAGCGGCACTTTGCTGCAAGGGCCTTCAATGCTGCTTGCAGCTTTAATTTGATTTATTTTTATCTTTGCCGTTAACTTTTGGAGTTGTTTGTGCTTGTCTGTTTGCAAAATATTTTATAAACAAGTAGACACATTTTAATAAAATACTCATTTTTGAATTACTACGTTTTCAACTGGTTACCTTTTGGAGACAATCCAATTCAAGATGGTTATAATTTTGTCAATTTTACAAATGATAGGCTAAAACATGGTGAGGAAGTAGCTGAGAATCATTCACAACATATATCCTAAACACTACATGTTTCACACTGTCTTTGCCTAAAACGTTGACATTAGGTTGTCAGAAGGAAAAGGCTACCAAAAAAATTGTTGCTTTATGTTTCAAAGACTGTATCCATAATAATGCTGCAAACCAAAAATATGGCTTTGCATTAGAAACAGCTATGAATTGTTTTGGGATCATTCTCGATTTGTCTGTCTGCAGCCTAAATCCGGTTTCTCCCTGGAGTACCAGATGAAGCGGGTCAATTCGGAGCGAGCCATCACTCAAAGCGTCCTGTCTGTTATTGGGGAATGCGTGGATCAGTTTGGGCCTGGATGTGTAGGGGTGCAGAAGATTCTGAATGCTCGATGCCCACTCGTCCGATTTTCCCATCAACCCTCTGGTTTCCAGTGTGACCTCACAGCCAACAACAGGTGCTCATGTCTGAATTCACTATGGTAAAATGCTTCAGAATATTTATCCTGGTGCATGCTCAATAATCCAGGTAGAAAATTTTAATAAAGTTCAGTAGTTCCTCTGGATGGATTAAAAAAATATAAATTAAAAAGTTGTTGAAACATTTCGTCTTCTATCCAAAAGACTTTGTCAGACTGAGGAGCTGCACAAAACTCAGTCTTATAAATAGCACCTTCTCAGTGGATCAACCAGTTTGCTGTTAACATCCAGAACTAGCTGCTCACATGATCAAAGAGGACCATCAGCCTAACGATGGATCATTAGCACCCTGATGGCTGTTTGTTATTCACAGGGGGCTGAGTGATACTAGCAATAACAGCATTGTAAGAGGGGGACAGTTGAACACGGAGGCCTCCGCCCCTGTTTAATGATGGACGGGTCCTTTTTACAAAGATGGCTTCCTTTATTGTTCTCTCAAACCAATGTGGAACGTTGTGCACAACAATAGAAATGTTGGTGTGAGAGAGGAGTAAAGGAGGCCATCTTTGCGAAAAGAACTCGCTTGGAATGCTCTGTCTCCACGTGTTTTAAAGTAAGTTCTTGGTACCATCAGCAACATTTGATTTGAAGATCTCAAAGTCCTGGTGGGACAGAGAGGCTTTAAAAGGTTCTATAAATATTTGGGAGCTCGACCCTGAAGTGCCCTGAAAGTTAGGACCAAAATTTTAAAATGACTCCTGAAATGCACGGGGAGCCAATGCAGAGAGGCCAGAACAGGTGTCATGTGGGCTCTTCTGTGGGTTCTAGTTAGCAGCCTTGCTGCAGCATTCTGCACAGACTGAAAGTGAGCTAGGGAAGATTTATTCAGACCTAATCTAAACGATAGGAAATAAAAGCATGAACAATCATCTCTAGTTCCTTCTGATACCATACATCGTAGTTTTGAAATGTTTCTTAGATGGTAAAAACCATTTTGAACTAACAGTTTACAATGATTGTCCAAAGATAAAGAACTATCAAAGACAACACCCAAATTTCTGAGATTATTCTGAGATTGTTATTTACTTATTATTATTATTTATTATGGCATAGCTGAAAACTTAACAAAATCCCAATCATCCATCCATCCATTTTCTTCTGCTTATCCGGGGTCGGCTTGCGGGGGTAGCAGCTTCAGCATGGAGGCCCAGACTTCCCTGTCCCCAGCCACTTGGGCCAGCTCCTCCGGGGGGAATCCCAAGGCATTCCCAGGCCAGCCGAGAAACATAGTCCCTCCAGTTTGTCCTGGGTCTTCCTCTGGGTCTCCTCCCAGCGGGCCGTGTCTGGAACACCTCACTAGGGAGGCGTCCAGGAGGCATCCTAACCAGATGCCCGAGCCACCTCAACTGGCTCCTCTCGACATGGAAAAGCAGCGGCTCTACTCTGAGGCCCTCCCGCATGACCGAGCTTCTCACCCTATCTCAAAGGGAGAGCTCAGCCACCCTGAGGAGAAAAATCATTTTTGAGCGCTTGTATCCGAGATCTCATTTTTTTTGTCACAACCCAAAGCTCTTAACCATAGATGAGGGTAGGAATGTAGATCGACAGGCAAATTGAGAGCTTCGCCTTTTGACTCAGCTCTCTCTCCACCACGACAGACCGGTATAGCGCCCGCTTCACTGCCGACGTTGCACCTATCCGCCTATCGATCTCTCACTCCATTTTTTCCTCATTCGTGAACAAGAAATACACTCCTCCACTTGGGACAGGACCAAGCGAGGGCACTCTACCCTTTTCCGGCTCAAGACCATGGCCTCAGATTTTGAGGAACTGATCCTTCTCCTGTCCGCGTCACACTCTGCTGCTAACCGCTCCAGCAAAAGCTGTAGATCATGACCTGATGAAGCCAATAGGACCACATCATTTGCAAAATGCAGCGATGCGATCCTAAGGTCACCAAAACAGATCCCTCAACACCTTGGCTGCGCCTAGAAATTCTGTCCATAAATGTTATGAACAGAATCTGTGACAAAGGGCAACCATGGCAGAGTACAACTCTCACCGGGAACGAGCCCGACTTACTGCCGGCAAAGCGGACCAAGCTCTGACACTGATCCAACAGGGACCTAACAGCCCATATCAAAGGGCCTGGTACCCCATACTCTCAGAGTACCTCCCACAGGGCTCCCCGAGGGACACGGTCGAATGCCTTCTCCCAAGTCTACAAAGCACATGTAGACTGGTTGGGCAAACTCCCATGCACCCTCCAGGACCCTGCTGAGGGTGTAGAGCTAGTCCATTGTTCTACCACCAGGGCAAAAACCACACTGCTCCTCCTGAATCCGAGGTTTGACTATCTGACAGATCTTCCTCTTCAAAATCCCAATCACATAATGTAAAATAGTAAGCTGCAAGTTAAAACACTTAAGTAACTGATTATCTGTAACTAATTTGGGCAAAAATATCTTAAGTTTTTTTTGTTTTTGTTTTATTGTTTAATGTTTTATAGTCCAATAGTAAAAACAGACAATACAGTAAATGTTAACAGCAATTGTTCTTTTGTTTTCTCCACAGGGTGGCAATGAAGAGCACAGAGCTACTGTACCTGTATGGAGGGCTGGACACACGGGTGCGCAGTCTGGTGTTTACCATCCGGTGTTGGGCCAGGTCTCACGGCATCACCAGCAGCATACCAGGAGCCTGGATCACTAACTTCTCCCTCACAGTCATGGTGTTGTTCTTCCTGCAGAAGCGAAGCCCTCCCGTTATCCCCACACTGGACCACCTCCGGGACCTTGCAGGTAGCATTCACAGATCCTGATCAACAAGTTACAAATTCTGACATTTTAGTTAAAATTAACTTACAAAAAACTTTGGGATTCTTTATCAGCATATTTTCAGGATTTATGGTGGATTGTCAAACAAATACACTGCCTGGCCAAAATAAAAGTTGCCACATGGATTTAACTAAGCAAATAGGTGCGAGCCTCCTATTGGATAATTAGTGCATGGGCGATTATCTTTCAGCTGCAACAAGTTATTTAACCCCAACTGGTGCAATGAGTTGCTTCTCATTTCTTAAACAACCATGTGGAAAGACAAATCGCGTGGTCGTGGAAAAGATCTCAGTCTGTTTGAGAAGGGTCAAATCATTGGCATGCATCAAGCAGAGAAAACATCTAAGGAGATTGCAGAAACTACTAAAGTTGGGTTAAGAACTATCCAACGCATTATTAAAAACTGGAAGGATAGTGGGGACTAGGGCTGAAACGATTCCTCGAATCATTCGAGGACCTCGATTACAAAAAATCCTCGAGGCAAATTTATCTGCCTCGAAGCTTCTTTAAAACTATTCAGAGCACTGTGGTCTAGCCAGAAGGTTTTTGTGTTACACAATGCTAGCGCTTCCGCTAGAACTTCCGCTGACGTGTATGTGCTAAGTTTGTAGCTATGGAGGGAAGGAGACTGTCTAGAAGAAGAGCCCCGAAAACAACAAAAACTGTCAAAAGTTTGGGAACATTATAGGCTAAACAGAAAAGACAACACAGCGAAATGCATTCACTGCAAAGCAGAATTGAAGTAACCACAACAGCACGTCATCGATGTTGCAGCATCTGAAGAGAAAACACCCGCTGTAGCATCAAACTCGTCCGCAGCTGTAACAGGTATCATGTTCTCTTTGCAAAATACGTTAACCTAACCTAACATAAAGATTCCATTCAGTTTTCCAATCCATAAAAATTATTTACAGCATTTAAATTTTTATGTGATAGTTAAAAATAATTCAGTGACAGAGGGTTTTAATTAAAGCATCCTCAAACCTCACACATAAATAAAAGCTTAACATGCATAAATCAAATACAACTGACATACTAATGTTACTTTGATTGCAGCAGGGTCATCAGAAAGTGTAGATTACTTAACAATATTAAATAATTTTATAATATCCAGTGAAGTACACTTGAAAATTTATTAAGTAATAACAATGAACAAACAAATAATAATTTTATTCTACTTCTTTTCAGTAAATCTCAGAGTCATAGCTGCGTACAAAGGGTTCCAGGATGTTGGTTGTGCAGCAGCTGAGTTCACAAACGGCATTTTAAATATGATCATCACAGACATGCAGTCGCTGTCCGTGGTGGAAGGTGAGGGCTTCCAGAAGATCATCTCCACCTTCAATCCAAATGATGTCCTTCCTTCCAGATCCTACTTTGTAAATTCCATTCAGTTTTCCAAACCATAAAAATTATTTGTTTAAAAATAGTTAAACTTAAGCAATAAAACATTTTAAAAAGAGGAATTAAATGGGTTGTTTATTTAATGTTCATTTTCGTGTATTTGCATTACTCATAAAATGAGTACGGTAGTTACTGCAGAACCTGACAAATGTTGTTTCTGATTACTCAATTAATCGCCAGAATAATCTATAGATTACTCGATTACTAAAATATTCGTTTACAACAGCCCTAGTGGGGAACCGTCATCTTCGAGGAAGAAATGAAGCTGGGAAAAAATCCTGAATGATTGTGATTGGTGATCACTTAAACATTTGGTGAAATCATAGAAAGAAAAACAACAGTAGCACTCAGGACTATGTTTACTAGTGAAAGTAAGAATTTCTACACGCACAATGTGAAGGGAACTCAATGAACTGGGACTGAAAAGCTGTGTAGCCTTAAGAAAACCACTAATCAGTGAGGCTAACTGGAAAAAAAGGCTTCAATTTGCTAGGGAGCATAAAGATTGGACTCTAAAGCAATGGAAGAAGGTCATGTGGTCTGAGTCCAGATTGACCCTGTTCCAGAGTGATGGGTGCATCAGTGTAAGATGAGAGGCAGGTGAAGTGATGCACCCATCATGCCTAGTGCCCATGATCTGGGGTTGCTGTAGTTGGTCAAGTTTAGGTTCAGCAACAGTAAAATGGTAAATGGACTGTACTTATATAGTGCCTTTCTATCTTATTTCAAGATACTCAAAGCGCTTTACACCACAATCTGTGTCCTCATTTACCCATTCATACAGCACTCTACTAGATCTCTACAAAGCTAATTGAACAAATCATTCTAATGAGACTAATCAGAGCTTTATTACATTCAAACACTGATGGGACACACATCAGAGGCTATGAGGGGTTCAGTGTCTTGCCCAGGGACACTTCAGCATGTGACTGCTGGTGGATTTGAACCCCCAACTCTCGCATTGGAGGACAACTGCTCTAACCACTCAGCCACAGCCGCCCCGTAGTTAAGTTATAGTTCATTTAAAGGCAACATATTTTTTGTAGTATGTTACATTTATGCTCAACAGATCTTAAGCTTCATTTTATTTAGTTTTTTTTGGAAAACCCACCACCCCGGTCTTCTTCTTTTTGGCCAATCTAGCTGCTGACTCCATCATGCAGAGTGCTTACTGGACAATAAAAAATCCATCGCTCCAGAAAGTTCAATGTCCCACTTCCTCCAGACACAAGTAACATATACAAGCAGCTATTTAAACAGTGGCTAACACACAGACCCCACAGACCACCTCAGGAGTAACAAGGGTGTCACTGGAGATGTGAACCATGCAGGAAAGAACATGATGCACAATGCTGCTGTTCTTTCAGCTGACCAATGCTTCACTCACACACAAACACACTTTCTCTTCTTCCCTCTGTTGTTTCATTATGAATCCACCAGCACATCCATCTGTGACTTGTTTATAACCATCATTAATGTGTAAAGGCAGTTATTTCACCTTGTATCCCTGCTTTCGTCCTCCAAGGCCCTGAAGACAAGAGCATGATTGAGGGGAGCGACTGCACGTTTGTCAGCGACTTCAGCAAGATCCAGCTTCAGAGCAACATGGAGACACTGGGTGATTACGAGTACCAAAAATGAAGGCTGCAGGGCCAGAGTTCAGTTTGATGACAATGGCGGTTTTATTTATAGTGCACATTTCACTGCAGGCACAGTGCTGTAATGTAATGTATTGAAATTGTAATGAAATGTATTCACCCCCATACAGATTTCCTCTTTTTGCATTTTTGTTGCACATACACTTTTTTGATAATCAATCAGAAAAAGATAACCTGAATAAATACAAATGGCAGTTTTTTTAAATTATGTTTTCATTTTCTGGCCCTATGTGAAAAAGTAATTTCCATCTAAGCCTAATAACTGCTTGTGCCACTCTTGGTGAAAACTGCAATCAAGCATCAGTGTTAACTTGACTTTGAGTCTTTATTTGTTGCTGCACTTTGTCCTGCGGCAGACAAGTGAGCTTGAGCTTAAGGTGAGGAACTGATTGTTGACGTTCTCCTGTAGGATTTTTAGCTAGAGAGCAGAATGCAACATTTCCTTCCCCTTGTCCTGTCCGGCATTGTGACACTTAGAATTATTGTCTGAGTGTCAAACTGATGTCCAACAGATTTACTTTTACAAGTGGAGCATTATGGCTGGACTTAATGCTCCACTTGATGTATAAAATAAATTTTATTAGAATTGCTTTGGGTTTGTTCCAGATGTAATGGACACGGGGACGAAAAACAAAGAAGATAAAGCAGAAAAGTGAGAGAAGGGTTAAAATGTAAAGAAGGAGTTGGGAATAGAGGAGAGAGAGAGGGATAAAGAGAACACAAATCAACTTCATTGAAGTCTGCCTCTAGACCTGCGGAAAGAAAAAGAAAAAAAAAACGACAAAACCGAGAAACCACAACAACAAACAACATATATAATGATACTTATAACATCGTTAGAAAGTATTTTATACAGTACATGGTAATACAAGATATATTTAGTGGCCAACACAACCCAACTGAGTGTGTATCTGAAAAACATCTGAATCTAAACACCTGTATGAGCATGCTTGTCACTATAAGGTTTCTCCATAAAAATGTTCAATAGTGGATGTGGGGACCCATAAACCCGTCCCCACTGGACACAAAGGTACACACAGGGAAGACCGGAACCACAGACACACAGTGGCCCCCAAGCCCGGAACTCCGGGAGTTCCCCAACAGGGACACCCGCACCCACCAGAGAGAGAAGCAAAGGGAAGCCCCAGGCGGAAGGGGAAAAAAAAAAAAAAAAAAGAATGCAACGTTTCACCTATTACAGCAATTTGTCAAGGTGCTAAAGTATTAGAGCAGCCTCAGACGATCACATTGCCACCACCATGCTTGACTGTTGAAATTATATACTTCTCTTCTTTGCACCAGATGCAAAAAGACACACGCCTTCTAAAACAGTTTCTCTTTGGTTTCCTCAGTTAACAAGATTTTCCCATTTTCCCAAAAGTCTTAGGAATCATCAAGAACCTTCTCACTCCTGGGAAGTTTCACCACTTGTTTTTTCCCATTTGTGGATAATGGCTCTATTTAAGTGATTTCTTGATTCTACAAGTCTGTCTGTAATCAGGCTTGCTTGTATCAGTAAAACTGATTTTTAACTTTAAAACCAAAACCAAAACAAAAAATACCCATTTACTTTATGAGTGAATAAGTTGTGGGGATTATTTTTTTACTTGAAGGCCACCTTGGTTTGAAAAGCTTTTCTCTTTAAATTATTCAAACCACTCTGAAAACTGCAGTTTGTATTTACTATAGTTATTTTTATTTAATATTGAAATTTGTTTGCTTAAATTTGTTTCTGTCTTCAACTACAAGGAGGGAAGAGTGTCAGGAGACAGAGGGAGAAGAGGAAATTCAAGAATGTTGGACTAAGTGTGACAACTTTAAATGTGGGACAATGACAGGCAAAGGTAGAGAGCTGGCTGACATGATGCAAAGAAGGAAGGTAGATGTTTTATGTGTCCAAGAGACCAAGTGGAAGGGCAGCAAGGCTTGCAGCATTTTTCAATTCAGTTTATTTATCTAGTGCCAATTCACAACAGAAGTCATCTCAGGTCACTGCACAGAAACATTCACATACATAAAAATCGCTTAATAACAACATGTATCTAAGGAGCCAGCAAATGGCTTCGCAATTTCACTTTGTTGCAGTCTCCCATCCTAAGCGAGCACAGATGCAATGAAAAACTCCCTCATGAGGAAGACACCTCCAGCAGAACCAGGCTCCGTACAAGCGGCTATTCTGGACCTGTTGCAGGTCCAAGACGGATGCCATCAGGTTATTCTCTAGGAAGAAAGACAAAAGTTTGGGCAGGCTTTAAACTGTTTGACCATGGTGTGGATAGGAAGAAAAATGGAGTAGGAGTGTTCCTGAACGAGGAGTTGGCAAAGAATGTATTAGAGGTGAAAAGAGTGTCAGATGGGGTGATGTGTCTGAGGGTAGGAGTAGGTCTGTTGCTAAATGTTGTCAGTGCTTATGCTCCACAGGTTGGATGTGATGTCGAGGATAAAGATACATTTTGGAAGAAATGAATGAAGTGATAGAGTATTTCCAGAGAGGAGAGAGAGTGATGATCAGGGCAGACCTTAATGGGCATGTTCAAGTTCAAGGTGGTTTTATTGTCATTTCACCAAGTATGGTACATGAGGTGGAACAAAATTGTGTACACAGGGTCCCAATTACATCCAACAATAGCAAAAATATAAAGTGTAAAAAAAACGGTAAATAAGGATCTAAGAAATAAACTAAGATATATGCTAAAACAAACGTTAAACGATACGCTAAAGATCAAAGATATACAGTAGTCCCTTGTTTATCACGGGGGATCCGTACCCTGAAGACCCGTGATAAGTGAAAAACTGCGAAGTAGAAATAATAGTAAAACGAGTAAGTAGTAGTAGTATATATACAGGTCCTTCTAAAAAAATTAGCATATTGTGATAAAGGTCATTATTTTCCATAATGTAATGATAAAAATGAAACTTTCATATATTTCAGATTCATTGCACACCAACTGAAATATTTCAGGTCTTTAATTGTTTTAATACTGATGATTATGGCATACAGCTCATGAAAACCCAAAATGCCTGTCCCAAAAAATTAGCATATCATGAAAAGGTTCTCTAAACAAGCTATTAACCTAACCACCTGAATCAACGACGTAACTCTAAACACCTGCAAAAGATTCCTGAGGCTTTTAAAAACTCCCAGCCTTGTTCATTACTCAAAACCGCAATCATGGGTAAGACTGCCGACCTGACTGCTGTCCAGAAGGCCATCATTGACACCCTCAAGCAAGAGGGTAAGACACAGAAAGAAATTGCTGAACAAATAGGCTGTTCCCAGAGTGCTGTATCAAGGCACCTCAGTGGGAAGTCTGTGGGAAGGGAAAAGTGTGGCAGAAAACGCTGCACAACGAGAAGAGGTGACTGGACCCTGAGGAGGATTGTGGAGAAGTGCCGATTCCAGACCTTGGGGGACCTGCGGAAGCAGTGGACTGAGTCTGGAGTAGAAACATCCAGAGCCACCGTGCACAGGCGTGTGCAGGAAATGGGCTACAGGTGCCGCATTCCCCAGGTCAAGCCACTTTTGAACCAGAAACAGCAGCAGAAGCGCCTGACCTGGGCTACAGAGAAGCAGCACTGGACTGTTGCTCAGTGGTCCAAAGTACTTTTTTCGGATGAAAGCAAATTTTGCATGTCATTCGGAAATCAAGGTGCCAGAGTCTGGAGGAAGACTGGGGAGAAGGAAATGCCAGAAGTCCAGTGTGAAGCACCCACAGTCAGTGATGGTCTGGGGTGCCATGTCAGCTGCTGGTGTTGGTCCACTGTGTTTTATCAAGGGCAGGGTCAATGCTGCTAGCTATCAGGAGATTTTGGAGCACTTCATGCTTCCATCTGCTTAAAAGCTTTACGGAGATGAAGATTTCATTTTTCAGCACGACCTGGCACCTGCTCACAGTGCCAAAACCACTGGTAAATGGTTTTCTGACCATGGTATTACTGTGCTCCATTGGCCTGCCAACTCTCCTGACCTGAATCCCATAGAGAACCTGTGGGATATTGTGAAGAGAAAGTTGAGAGACGCAAGACCCAACACTCTGCATGAGCTTAAGGCCGCTATCGAAGCATCCTGGGCCTCCATAACACCTCAGCAGTGTCACAGGCTGATTGCCTCCATGCCACACCGCATTGAAGCAGTCATTCATGCAAAAGGATTCCCGACCAAGTATTGAGTGCATAACTGAACATGATTATTTGAAGGTTGGCGTTTTTTGTATTAAAAACACTTGTCTTTCATTGGTGGGATGAAATATGCTCATTTTTTGGGGCAGGCATTTTGGGTTTTCATGAGCTGTATGCCATAATCATCAGTATTAAAACAAATAAAGTCCTGAACTATTTCAGTTGGTGTGCAATGAATCTGAAATATATGAAAGTTTAATTTTTATCATTACATTATGAAAAATAATGACCTTTATCACAATATGCTAATTTTTTTAGAAGGACCTGTATATATACTACTACTACTTACTCGTTTTACTATTATTTCTACTTCGCAGTTTTTCACTTATCACGGGTCTTCAGGGTACGGATCCCCCGTGATAAAC
>NC_056517.1:19920375-19929009 GCF_014905685.2 Nematolebias whitei
AGAAGGTGAAAGGCATTACGACCACAGGCTGTGAGCAGGCACGTCCACCCAGCGGTGGATCGTCCTATGGCTCCACGCTAATTATAATTGACATTGAGCGTTCTCTCGTGTTGCTACACGTCCGCAGACGCTGGCAGGATTCTACCGTGTCTGAGTCCTAGTTCTGGGTGGAATACATGAGATGTACCCACTCCAATGGAGAACAGATTGGATGTGTCCCACACAGCATCTGTCTCACAATGTGGCACATGGATTGAAAAAAAAAAATGCATACATTTCCTGCTAGTATGTATGCAACAGTCACTTGCTGTCTGAGAATCCCAAACTCTGATGATTCTGCAGCTCAAGGTCAGTGTTGAGTCACATTCAAAGAACCCGTGCGACACTCCAAAACATTTAAAAGGCTGCTGTGTGGGGAGCCACAGCGGCTCCACAGCTTATTAAATGTGTGTGACGTAGATCTGCTGACGGAAAACAGCTGATATCACTCAACCGATTCACTGAGTTGCACTGCTGCCCCCTGTCTGTACAAGCTGCTCAACGGCAGGTGTCCAGATAACGCAGAATTAAAGCAGCTCGAGCGCATAATGGAGTGTTGTTTCTCACAGCTCAGAAAATTGGCAATCTAGAATAAATCTCATCTTTCCAGTTCATTGGGACAGGAAGTGATGAGAGAGACCTTGTGTTTCCTCTCCATCTGAGATTCTAGAAATTACATTTCAAAAAATAATTTCCTGAGCTTCTACTAGAGGGGACAAGATCTGTTCATAAATGACAGAAAAAACGTCACAGAGTTCCTCCACACCGGGGTTTGAGCTGAACTGCAGCGTGAATCCCGGATGAAAACGATTCACCCATCCGTCTGGAGGCGCGCGTTCATTGCCACCCGTTATAAGCTATAAAGCGGGCACGCATTTATGCTGTGAAAACTCACATACATGCTGATGTGAACTGGAGCGCGCTGAATGAGAGAGAAAAAACCCACGCGCGTCCCCGAGGATGCAAGACGTTGTGTTGCTGCGGGAAAACAGCTCATGTGTTGTGTTCACGTTGTGCAGCTGCTCGGTGTAACGCTCGGGAGCGGGTGCACATATGAGCCGACGCGCCCTGAAGGGTCGTGTGTGTGCGTCCTCATGCGACGCTTTAAGCCAGGATTGCCGCGGGGGCGCGCGTTGACACTGGTGCGGTAAGGAGGCACCGCGCGCCAACGGTGGAGCGGGGTTACCACCGGCTCGGTCTGCAGAAAAAACGTTCATTGTTTGCTGCGGGTCACGTGAGCTTTGGAGTGATTCCACGAGCTGCAATATTAATTCAGACAAAACCCCTTCTTCGAGGATGTATGAGCTGAGCCGCTGTGAAGGCTTGTGGGGCTGCTGACGCCGCGGGAGCGCGCGTTGGCACTGGAGCGGTCAGGAAGCAGTGCGCGGCATCGGTGAAGCGAGGCTACCCCTGGCTCGGTCTGCAGAAAAAAACTTTCATTCTTGGCTGCAAGTCACGTGAACTTCAGAATGATTCCATGAGTTGCAGTATTAATTCAGAAAACCTTCTTCGAGGATAAAGGAGTAGAGCCGCTGTGAGGCTTGTGAAACTGCTAACGCCGCGGGAGCGCGCGTTGACACCGCTGCAATGACAAAACGTGTGTCGCTTCTGCCGGGAGCGAGATACGTTGCTGAGCTCGTACTGTGGTCTCACGTGAACGTTGACGTGAACGGCCGGCGCTGAGAGCTGCGTGCGCGCTTTCATGCCGCGGGAGCGCGCATCGGCACCGCTGACAGTGAATGAAAACAACCTTAAAAAGGCTCATTCGTGATGAGTGTGTGTGATAGAGCCGCTTGTCAGATAAACCATGCTGACAGCCTGGCTAAGAGACACTTCATCATAAAATGATGTTATTTCGCAGTGTCATCAACACACCTCCAGCGACCGGACACCTGGTTACCTTCCGTTGAGCTCTGTTTGTTGTCCTGGAGGGCCCCCTATTGGCGAAGTCCGGGAAAAAAAAAAAAGAACTTCCGGCTGCTTGGGACGTCTGACGGGAGGGGCTGGCGTAGCAGAGCTGGGGAGGCGTGGAGCAGCTGTGGAGCATCTTGAAATGATCTCTAGCTGATGAAAAGAGGATCACCAACGGACTCCTGCATCTCTCCTGAGAGGAAGGTGGAATGACGGGCCAGGAGAACTTCTGGGACCCCGTTCTCCGGCTGCGATGCGGGGCGGCAGACAGCAAAAGAGGCGCACCGATTGAGGATGACGTCAGCTGACCTGTAGACTGAGCGTACTGCAGGGGCTGGCAGCGTTGTTAGCAAGCAGCCGCTACGAGAGCGGAGTGAGCCGAAGGACAGAGGGCCACCGTCTCTTCTCGCCTCTGAACGTGTACGCAAACAGCGTAACGTGTTGTTCACTGCGGCCGTGTGGAACACATGCTGGTGAGCTCAGTTGGAGAGCGGTGTCACCGTCTCGGTTATGCTAACCGGAGGCACGGGACGCTGGTCCATCTCGAACATCTTACTCCAATGAAGCCTCCATCAGGCTCGGCTCCAGAGGGCACGGAGGGACTTTCCGCTCAGTGAACCCCTGCTCTGGAGATGGGTGCGGACTGTGGAGACCGGCTCCCCCAATTTACCAGGAAAGAACCCGTCTGTGGCCTCGCCCGTAGGACGTCCTGTTGGGAGCACGAGGCCATATGGATCAAGACGGTGAGCCGGAATGAAGCCCAGAAAACAACCTTCCCGCCAGATTATCCGAACTGGCGGGAAAGGCGTAGGACTTAAAAAAGGGTCCTTTCATGTCAGCCTCCTCCTGGGTTACGCCGGGCAACCCCTGAGGGCGCCGTCGGCCGGGAGTGGTGTGATCGCCGATGCGAAACGAGGTGGGATGGGGTGAGCATTCACTCAGCCCCCCTCCACCGACACTACGCTCCCCAGGAGGGAATGAGCAGTGGGGGCTGCAGCTGAGCACACCTGTCCCAGAGGAACCATCCGATTCGCTCCGAGGGTCGGCGATAAGAGGAAAAATACAAGATCGCGTTGTCCAGCGTGTAGTGACCTGTCACTGGGAAATATTCCTCGGCGCTTACCTTAAAATAAGACTGCTCTAAATCTTCTCCTCGGGGAGGAGAACTCACCGGACGACCGGAGGTCGACTGCCGGGCCAAGCATCCTTAACAAAGGTTGGTCATCTACAAAATTTTCCTTCTTTTTTCTTCTGACAGTGCTATTTTAGCTTGCTGAAGAAAAAATGGGAGCCAATTTCCCGCTCTTAACGTAATTTATACGGACCGGGTGGGGCCCACACAGCAGGTGGGCGTGGACTAAATTTTTTCAGTGCTTATGCTGCGCATAACGGGATAAACCCACTAAAGCGAAGGCCTTAAAGGGCGAAGCTTATACAAAATAGAACAGTTTCAGCGTCTCAGTGCCACCAGCTGGTGAGAGGTGGTGACGTCAATTTGAACCCCGCCCACTGGAACCGGTACTGAAAGCATAATGGAAACACAACCTGTACCGTACCGAGTAGAGTAGAGTCGTGCTGTACCGGTACTACAGGTACTAATGGAAAAGGGGCATTAGTGCACCATGATAGACAGCATCCAACATCTGCAGGGTGCTTGTAGGAGCGTTCATGTAAATAATATCACCGTAATTAATGGAGGGAAGGAAGGTCACAGATACAAGGCGTTTCCTACCATTCAGAGTTAGATGGGATCTGTTTCTGAAAAAGAAACCCAGTTTAACTTTCAGTTTCTTTACTAGGTTTTCCACATGGAGCTTAAAAGAGAGATGCGAGTCGACCAAGATACCCAAATACCCAATGACCTCTGTAATTGCAAACAAAGGCTACTGTACCAAATATTAACATTGGTTTTCACAGGTGTTCAAATACTTATTTGCAGCAGTAAAACACAAATAAATTATTTTAAAAATCATACGTTATGATTTCCGGATTTCTTTTATTTTTAGATTATGTCTCTCACAGTGGACATGCACCTAAAATTAAAATTTCAGAACCTCCATAATTTCTAAGTGAGAAAACTTGCAAAGTCGCAGGGTGTTCAAATACTTAGTTTCCTCACTGTATATAAACCCTTCCCCATACTCTTGCAATATTCTAAACAATGTTTCTAAACTCTAAACATTCTAAATGAGCACAGAATATAAGGATTTAAGCTCCCTGCCTTGTCTGCTCTTTGCCATCTGCAAGCGCTCTTGGCCACTCCCATTTCTCCGCTCTGCACATTGATCAGTTGTTCAGCTGCAGCTGGAAGTTTATCCTGCAATATGGGCTGCACAAAAGTGCAGGAAGACGCAGCAGTTGCTAAAGAGTTTAAAATTTATTTTAAATTAAAAATTCCATGCCGATTGTGCGTCTCATCCAAATTGTGTGTCATGTACAATCTTATTTTGAAAAATCGCGATAGAGCAAGTCCACTTGTGCAAGTCCACAACGAACCGCGAAGTAGCGAGGAACTACTGTACACTAAACACTAGTGCAAAACGATACGCTGAAAAACAGCAGGAGTCAACATGAGTCTGTGTGAGTAGATGAGTATGAATGAATACATAAGCATGAAATAATCAGCAGTATGAGATGAGATCAGCAGTGTGGATAATCAGCCGCGTATAACAATCAAAGTGACATTAGGGTGATTTTTCAAATTTTTTATTTTTTTTTCACTTGAGATAATGCTGATTAGGGATTTATGAGTCTTAACAGCTTCTGGGTAGAAGCTGTTTCTCAGTCAAGTGGTTCTACACTTAATGCTCCTCAACCTCCTGCCTGAGGGGAGCAGGGCAAAAAGTGTGTGTGCTGGGTGAGTGGGGTCCTTCATGATGCAGGTGGCTCTCTTCCTGCATCTGGAGGTGTAGATGTCTGCAATGGTGAGGAGGCTGACTCCAACAGTTTTCTGTGCAGCCTTCACCACTCTGCAGAATTTTTCTTTCTGCAGCTGTGCAACCTCCATGCCACATGTTGATGCTGGAGCACAGGATGCTCTCCACTGCACACCTGTAGGAGGAGGTGAGGACTGAACTTCCCAGTCCAGCTGGGAAATAAATGGCTAAATGGCTAACATTGTTGAATACAGACAGATTAAAAACAAAATCACACAGTGTCAAAAGACAGGTAATAAAAGTGGGTTTTTAAGCAAGAGTTAAAAACACCGAGGGAGGGAGCCTGCCTGACATGTAGTGGTCATTCCACAGTCTTGGACCTGCAACATAGAAGCCCCCGTCATATCTGAGCTTAAGACAGGTTTCTGGAACCAATAGAAGCATCTGATCTGCTGACCTCAGAGAATTCTGTGGGACATATGGCTGCAGCAGATCAGTGCGATAAGAGGGGGTAGAACTATTCAGAGTTTTAAAAACATACAGAAGGATTTTGAACTGACTTCGAAAGTGAACCGGGAAGCGCAGGGATGCCAAAACTTGTATAGTGTGCTCTTTTTTGCCTGTACTGGTTAAATATCGGACTGCAGCATTTTAGACCAATTGTAATTGTGCAATGGAGGTCTGACTGATTCCAAAAAGAATTGCATTGCAGTAATCGAGCCTGGATGTTATGAACACGTGTAATACAGTCTTAAGGTTATTTTTGGACAGTATGGACTTCATTTTAGACATTCACCTCAACTGAAAAAAAACAGGATTTAACAATCATGTTTACACGACTGTTAAGTTTCATGGAAGGGCTATTATCACTCCCATATTAGTGACTCTTTGTTTCTCTAACGGGGCTAGAGAGGAAAGGTCGATACAGTTGTTCTTGATTGTGCCATTAGAAGGGATCAACATAACTTCAGTCTTCTTCTCGTTAAAACTTAAGAAATTTAAAGCCATCCAGTTCCTGATGTCAGCCAGGCAGTCAAGAAGGGGTTGAATAGAATGTGCACCAGTGCGCTGCAGAGGGAAGTAAATTGACAGTCATCGGCGTAGAAATGAAAAGGTATGCCATGTTTACGAAAAATACCACCTAGTGGCAGCAGGTATAAAGAAAAGAGAAGAGGACTGAGGATGGACCCCTGTGGTACCCCCCCACCGAAGAGCTACCAATGTTGAACTATAATCTTTGATATCCTGATACATGCTCAATAATCCAGGTAGAAAAATCCAAAAAAGTTAAATCTGGTCCTCTGGACATTCAAAAAACAAGAAAACAAAACAAAGCAAAAAAAATCTAGAAACGTTTCATCTCTCATCCGAGAGACTTCCTCAGTCTGAGGTGCTGTATTCAGCTCAGTCTCTTAAATAACACCTTCTCAGAGTGGATCAACCAGTTTGCTGCTGACAACCAAAACCAGCTGCTCACATGGTCAAGAAGGACCATCAGCCTAACAATGGATCATTAGCACACTGATGGCTTTTTACTATTCACAGGGGGTTGAGTGATACTAGCAATCACAGCATTGTAAGAGGGGGACAGTTGAACCCGGAGGCCTCCACCCCTGTTTAATGATTAATTAATGATTTATTTTATTTGATTTTTTTAACATTCTTGCACATATTGAATCATAATTCAATTCAAATTCAATTCAAAAATACTTTATTAATCCCAGAGGGAAATTATTTTGTTGTTGTAACTCGTTATCCTGATTTCATTAAGAGATGTTATAGATGCTGATGGCTGTAGGCAGGCAGGATCACTTGTAAAGGTCCATCTCACAGTGGATCCTAAGAAACTGGCTGCAGATGCTGTCCGATCCGTCCACCAAGACTCGGCTGGCCTCTTGGTTCCCCTGGACTGTAGGACCGCTTGAATGCTGGGCAGAACTCCTCCCAGAGCGATGGCCACTCCTCCCATAAGTCTGCCGAGCTCCTCATAGCTGCGGACAGCCAACTGTAGGTGCTGAGGTACGATCCTGTTCTTCCGCTGTCGTGAGCCGTGTTTCCTGCTAGTTCCAGGATCTCAGTGGTCAGGCACTCGAGCAAAGCTGGCAGGTAGATGAGAATGCGTCCATAGAACATCCTTTTCAACTCATTTGAGAGTTGGGGCCATAGTTGAGATATTATTTCAGCTTTTGAGATGTTCTAAAAAAGTTAAATCTGGACCTCTGGACATTCAAAAAAACAAAACAAAGCAAATCAACAAAAAAATGTAGAAACGTTTCGCCTCTCCTCCGAGAGACTTCCTCAGCCTGAGGAGCTGTATTCAGCTCAGTCTCAAATAGCACCGTCTCAGAGTGGATCAACCAGTTTTGCTGCTGACAACCAAAACCAGCTGATCACATGCTCAAGAAGGACCATCAGCCTAACAATGGATCATTAGCACACTGATGGCTGTTTACTGTTCACAGAGGGCTGAGTGATACTAGCAATCACAGCATTGTAAGAGGGGGACAGTTGAACCCGGAGGCCTCCACCCCTGTTTAACGATGGACGATTTCTTTTCACAAAGATAGCCGCCTTTATTCCTCTCTCAAACCATCGTTCCTCTCTATCCAGGATGTGAACCTCTTCATCCTTGAAAGAGTGACCGCTGGCCTGGAGATGAGTGTAGACCACAGAGTCCTGGCCTGATGATGTTGATCTTCTGTGCTGGGCCATCCTTTTGGCCAGTGGCTGTTTTGTTTCCCCGATGTAAGACTGATCACATCCCTCCTGACACTGAACAGCATACACAACATTGGTCTGTTTGTGCCGGGGTACTGGATCTTTGGGATGAACCAGTCTTTGCCGTAATGTATTTTGGGGTTTAAAAGCCACTGGGACGTTATGTTTAGAAAATAAACGTCTCAGTTTCTCTGATACTCCCTCAACATATGGAATGACCACTGGTCTGGGTCTGGGTTCCTCCTTTTCACCTGTTGGCTGACTGGAGTCCTGTTTGGGTTTCTTCTCTGCTTTCAGGAAGGCCCAGTTAGGATATCCACATTGCTCTAGAGCCTGTCTTGTGTGGGATTTCTCCTTCTGCCTGGCTCCTGAGCTAGTGGGGACGCTGTCTGCTCTGTGATACAGAGTCCTGATGACTCCTAACTTGTGCTCCAAAGGGCGATGGAAGTCAAACTGCAAATACTGGTCTGTGTGGGTGAGTTTGCAGTACACCTCAGTTTGCAAATGTCCTCTATCAGAGACTGAGACCTCACAGTCCAAGAAAGCCAACCTGCCATATTTTACATCTTCTCGTGTGAACTTGATGTATTTATCCACAGAGTTGATGTGGTCAGTAAAATGTTGGACTTCCTGAGATTTAATTTTAACCCAGGTGTCGTCAACATACCTGAACCAATGACTTGGTGGTGTCCCTGAAAAGGACGTCAAGGCTCTCTTTTCTACCTCCTCCATGTACAGGTTGGCAACAATAGGAGAAACTGGAGACTCCATAGCACACCTATGTTTCTGCCTATAATATTGCTCCCCATATGTGAAGTAGGTTGACTGCAGGCACAGTTTCAAGAGTTGACACAGTTCTGTGGAAAGCGTAGTCCTGCTGCTCAGAGCGGTGTCTGATTTTAATCTTAAACTGACCACCTCTACTGTATCCTCAACAAGAATGCACGTTAAGAGTGATGTGACATCAAAAGAGACCATTGTTTCATCAGTCTCCATTATGAAATCCCTCACCTTGTCCACAAAGTCCATGGTGTTCTTTATGTGGTGTTCTGAGCTGCCAACTAAAGGGATGAGTACAGACGCCAGATAT
>NC_056517.1:19929019-19931196 GCF_014905685.2 Nematolebias whitei
AAAGGGATGAGTACAGACGCCAGATATTTGGAAACATTGTAAGTGACAGAGTTAATCATGCTAACAATAGGTCTTAAAGGTACATCTTGTTTGTGGATTTTAGGTAAACCATAGAGACTAGGTGTGGCCTCCCCTGGGTACAGTCTGTGGTACAGAAAACGGTCAATAACCTTGTCCTGCTCCAAATTTTCAAGCAATCTATTAACTTCTTCTTGTAACCACTTCCTGGATCTCTTTTCAGAGGTTCATAAGTGGTTAACCACTTATGAACCTCTGAACCTAAAATCCACAAACAAGGTGTACATTTAAGACCTATTGTTAGCATGATTAACTCGGTCACTTACAATGTTTCCAAATATCTGGCATCTGTACTCATCCCTTTAGTTGGCAGCTCAGAACACCACATACAGAACACCATGGACTTTGTGGATAAGGTGAGGGATGTCATCATGGAGACTGATGAAACAATGGTCTCTTTTGATGTCACATCACTCTTTACGTGCATTCCTGTTGATGGTGCAGTAGAGGTGGTCAGTTTAAGATTAAAATCAGACACCACTCAGAGCAGCAGGACCACGCTTTCCACAGAACAACTGTGTCAACTCTTGAAACTGTGCCTGCATTCAACCTACTTCACATATGGGGAGCAATAATAAAGGCAGAAACATAGGTGTGCTATGGGGTCTCCAGTTTCTCTTATTGTTGCCAATCTGTACATGGAGGAGGTAGAAAAGAGAGCCTTGACGTCCTTTTCAGGGACACCACCAAGTCATTGGTTCAGGTATGTTGATGACACCTGTGTAGATGAACAGATGCAGAGATATATTCATCAATTAAAACGGATTCCTCATTTTTCTGGACTGAATAAAACGTGCATTGAATTTAATGAAATGCAAACGTGAGACGTCATTTATCTTTGACCCATCAAAACGAATGCGGTCATTTATTTACAGAATCAAAGTTTAACATCAAACATTTACATTAATTTGGCAAAATATGAAAATAACAACATAATCAATCAGGAAAACCATACGGCCATGATTTTCCGTTGCTTCACCACAGACATTTATGAAAACTGTACAACTATGATCAATTATCCACACGGCGGTGGATGAGCACTTTACACAGACATTTCTAAAATATCTGGAAGGATTTCTACTTTAGAGAAGAATTTAAAGATGGAAAGATGGGAGTTTAAAGGGAGTAAAAGATGGTATGTGAGGGGAAGTGTTCACCAGAACCGACACTCTCCATCAGAACCCAGCCTTCCTCGGTACGCTTAGTAGGGAACTTGACTCATTACCTTTCTGAAGATTAATCAGCAGATATGAAGGTCCAGTTAACGCTACCTGTCCAGCGTCTCCATAGGATGGCTGAACTCGTCCGAAGTAGTGACGAGATTCCGTCCGACACCAGCTCACATCAGCGATAGCAATAATCCAACTCGGAGGAGCCTTATCATGCTGGACTTCTGTTCTCCCAAACAACTTCTCAGTGCAGAACCGAACTGCTCAGAAGCTTCACCGAACTGAACTTCTCCGCACAGAACTGAACTGTTCAGACTCAGAACTCATCTCCACTCAACTCTGAGAGAACTAGGAAGTACCGGCATTTTTAAGAGCTCTTTTCCCGGTTCATTTGATCGTCCCGGATTGGTCCAAAACAACCAGACAGGGGTGTGTTTTGTGACGTAAGAGGGTTACTAAAAGTCAGAAGATAGCAAGAATGTTATTGAACAGATTAAACTGTTCTCACAGACAGAGAGTGTTTTGGCGAGTTTTAGAAACAGGTGCCAAAACCCCCCTGTTGACGTCTGAGAGGATGTAAAAACAAGGCAGTTGTTCCAACACATGTCTGCTTCGACTCCTGACCTCGGAAAACGCACACTTGCTCATTCAAAGACAGAAATCAGAAAATGCATAATTACTCTGTAACAGCTTTAACATGAATTCTAACTTTGCATAAGCATTAAAAATCATTACACTGTTTCACAGTTAATAAAATTGATTAGTTCACTGCAACATCTAGAATGGTTTGAACTAAGACACTTTGATTATCAACATTTGTAAAATAGTAATGATAATAAAAAGAGTGTTCTTTTCACTTGATTTTCAAGAAAGAGAGTCTCAGGATGGGTGAACCTGTATTTCTGGATTCAAATCAATGAAATGACAGTT
>NC_056517.1:19931296-19934793 GCF_014905685.2 Nematolebias whitei
CACTAACAACTAAACTACCATTTATTACAACTATTGTATATGACCTGCAATCAAGGATGCATTGATCTTCATTATGATTCAATATGTGCAGGAATGTTTAAAAAAAATCAAATAAAATAAATTAAAAAACTGAAAACAAACAAAAATAGATAGTGAAATAAAAATGATCAGTGCTAAACTTCTTTTTGAATATGATTTACTAATTGCTATGGCTCTTCAGTAGGGATAAAAGTAAGAGTGCACGATAAATTGGCCGGCCAATTTATCGACCCCGATTTCCTTAATTTTGGGAAATCGGAAATTCGCCAATACTTACATGAGAAACCAATTTTACCGATTTTTTATTTTAACAACAGTCTAAACTTGATTTGTATTTCAGTGCACTACCTCATGGCCAGTTAAAACAAGTTTGTATTTCTAGGATATTGTTCAAGGGTATGTTTTTAAAAAATAATATTGGAAAACTGAAGGTGCATTGTAACCTTATAACACCTGACTGTGTCGCTTATAAAACAAAAATCGGTATCGGCCAATATCGGAATCGGCAGGTCAGGCTTTTTAGAAATCGCTGATAGGTCAGAAAACTGCAATCGGTGCACCCCTATATAAAAGTGAAGGTTATAAATGAAACCTTATATGGGTTAGTAACCAGTGAGGGCACTTTGTTAGGATTTTTGGAAAGAAAAAAAAAATTGGAAAATATTACTGATAAATAAAGTGTTTTGTCATGGTTCATGGACTGTATGCATGTGCATGCACATGCAGGGGCGACATAGATTTTCTGTCTGTGCAAGAACAGAAATTAGGGGTAAAATATTTGGGAATCACTGCAATAAAATAATTAAATGAGAGCAAATTTGTATACATTTTATAAAAGCAGCTGTCATCAGTAAACAGTTTAGATAAGTTATAGAAGTTCAAAATATACCTTTCTGATATTTATGGACATTCTGCTGAAAGAAAACGTGGCGTAGAACTCAAAGAACTCACGAAGCAGTTGCTCTGAAACACAAAATGTGAAGATAAATGAAAGCCTAATAACTAAATGAGGGGCTTTGCATCAACACAATGTTTCTTTTCACTCAAATATTAGCTTTATGTATGTATTCATTATGTGCATGCACAGAGATGTGGAAGTCTTAGTCCTCTTACAGATTTCTTGTTTTTACTTTTTTACCACACTTGTTTCTGATCAGCAACCAAATTTCATTCTTCTGGCTTTTCCCTCTTCAGGATTCGTCACAGCGAGAGTTTGTCCATCTCACTCTGTCCTCTGCATCCTGTCCTCACTCCAACTACCTCCATGTCATCACTGTCATACAAATATGTCCTCTTTGGCCTACATCTTTGTCTTCTTCCTGGCAGCTGTATTTCTAACATCCATCTACAAATATACCCATTGTCCCTCCTCTGAACATGTCCAAACCATCTCAGTTTGGCCTAACTAACTTTATCTCCCAGTTGTTCAACCTGTTCTGTACCTCTGATGATCTCATTCCTAATCCTATCCACCCTTGTCACACCTAAGGAGAACCTCAACATCTTAATTTCTGCTTAATCCAGTTATTTCTCCTGTCTTGTCCGTGCCAATGTCTCCAGGTCATATAAGTAACATAGCTGGTCTCACCACTAGCTTGTAAACTTTTCCTTTGACCTTTGCCGACATCCTTTTTTCACAAATCTCTCATGAAACTTTTCTCCATCCACTCCATCCTGCCTGGATTCTCTTTCTCACATCTTTACCACACTCCTCATTTTCATGGACAGTTGACCCCAAGTACTTGATGTCCTGCACCTTTGTGAACTCTGGTCCGTGAAGCCTCAATGTTCCACCTGCCTCCCTCTCATTTACACATGTACTCCGTCTTACTATGGCTGACTTTCATTCCTCTTCTATCAAGTGCATACCTCCACCTCTCCAAGTTCTCTTCCACCTATTCCCAATTCTCACTACAGATCACAATGTCATCGGCAAACATACTTCTTTTCCACTCCAGATTTCCTCATGCAAGACCACACCTTATCATGCTTTTTATGCTTTTTCTAAATCCACAAAGACACAATGAAGTTCTTTCTGACCCTCGCTGAACTTCTCCATCAGCATCCTCAAAGCAAAGATGGCATCTGTAGTGCATTTTTTAGGCATGACACAATACTGTTGCTCACAAATTATCACTTCTCATCAAAGTCTAGCTTCCACAACTCTCTCCCAGCTCTTTATTCATTCATCCAACGTTTATTTATAGAGGTTAGTCTCATTGAGCCTCGAGGACTCATTGAGTGGCTCATCAACTTCATTCCCTTGTAGTTGCTAAAACTCTGTACATTACCTTGTACACTTCTCCTCCATTCCTCATGCATTTTCTCACCCTCAAATATTCCAATGAATATTTGAGTCAAAAAACTCACTGCCATCTCTCCTAGAGATTTCCAAACCTCCCCAATACGTAATCAGGTCCTACTGCCTTCCCATCTTCATTCTTTTCAGAGATTTCTGAGCTTCACCCTCACTAATCTATCCAACTGCCAGGTCCACAGCTTCTATGATCTCTACTTTTCTTTCCCTTTCATTCTCTTTGATTAGTTCATCAAAATACTCCTGCCATCTTCTCGTCATGATCTCCTCACTTGCTAGAACATTACCGTTCCTATCTTTAACAAGCCTAACATGTTGCACATCCTTTCCAGCCTGATCCCTCTGTCTCGCCAAGTCCTTCTTGCCCTCTTTATGGTCCAGCCTCCCATACAACTAATCCTATGCCTTCTGCTTTGCCGCCTTAGCTCCCTCCCTCTTTGCTCTACGTTGCATCTTCAGTCCTCTCACTGTCATATTTCTTCTTTGCTAACCTTTTCTTTGAATAGATTCCTACACTACACTAACCCACCACCAGGTTTCCTTATAATTCCTCTCTGACATACCCTTTCGTATCAACATCAAAGATTATATCCAAAAAAGTTCAATCTGGTCCTCTGGACATTCAAAAAACAAGAAAACAAAAAAACAAAACAAAGCAAAAAAAATGTATTAACGTTTCATCTCTCATCCGAGAGACTTCCTCAGTCTGAGGTGCTGTATTCAGCTCAGTCTCTTAAATAACACCTTCTCAGAGTGGATCAACCAGTTTGCTGCTGACAACCAAAACCAGCTGCTCACATGGTCAAGAAGCACCATCAGCCTAACAATGGATCATTAGCACACTGATGGCTGTTTACTATTCACAGGGGGTTGAGTGATGCTAGCAATAACAGCATTGTAAGAGGGGGACAGTTGAACCTGGAGGCCTCCACCCGTTTAATGATGGACGATTTATTTTCACAAAGATGGCCTCCTTTACTCTTCTCTCAAACCATCGTTCCTCTCTGTCAAGGATGTGAACATCTTCACCCCTGAAAGAGTGACCGTTGGCCTGGAGATGAGTGTAGACATTTGAGAAAAGTCAATATAAATAGCACTAACAACTAAACTACCATTTATTACAACTATTGTATATGACCTG
>NC_056517.1:19934893-19936233 GCF_014905685.2 Nematolebias whitei
CCCTTTGGAGCACAAGTTAGGAGTCATCAGGACTCTGTATCACAGAGCAGACAGCGTCCCCACTAGCTCAGGAGCCAGGCAGAAGGAGAAATCCCACACAAGACAGGCTCTAGAGCAATGTGGATATCTTAACTGGGCCTTCCTGAAAGCAGAGAAGAAACCCAAACAGGACTCCAGTCAGCCAACAGGTAAAAAGGAGGAACCCAGACCAGTGGTCATTCCATATGTTGAGGGAGTATCAGAGAAACTGAGACGTTTATTTTCTAAACATAACGTCCCAGTGGCTTTTAAACCCCAAAATACATTACGGCAAAGACTGGTTCATCCCAAAGATCCAGTCCCCCGGCACAAACAGAGCAATGTTGTGTATGCTGTTCAGTGTCAGGAGGGCTGTGATCAGTCTTACATCGGGGAAACAAAACAGCCACTGGCCAAAAGGATGGCCCAGCACAGAAGATCAACATCATCAGGCCAGGACTCTGCAGTCTACACTCATCTCCAGGCCAGTGGTCACTCTTTCAAGGATGAAGAGGTTCACATCCTGGATAGAGAGGAACGATGGTTTGAGAGAGGAGTAAAGGAGGCCATCTTTGTGAAAAGAAATCGTCCATCGTTAAACAGGGGTGGAGGCCTCCGGGTTCAACTGTCCCCCTCTTAAAATGCTGTGATTGCTAGTATCACTCAGCCCTCTGTGAACAGTAAACAGCCTTCAGTGTGCTAATGATCCATTGTTAGGCTGATGGTCCTTCTTGAGCATGTGATCAGCTGGTTTTGGTTGTCAGCAGCAAAACTGGTTGGTCCACTCTGAGACGGTGCTATTTAAGAGACTGAGCTGAATACAGCTCCTCAGACTGAGGAAGTCTCTCGGATGAGAGCCGAAACGTTTCTACATTTTTTTGTTGATTTGCTTTTTGTTTTTTTGAATGTCCAGAGGACCAGATTTAACTTTTTTAGATTTTTCTACCTGGATTATTGAGCATGCATCAGGATCTTTTGAGATGTTATTCAGCTGCTGTTGTTGTAGAAAACTGCCTTGTTGCCATGGTTACGCATCATAACAAATGTCCAAAACTAAAAAAAGTTTCAGTAAAAATCCTTCCAGCTGCACAGCATTCGATACCAGAGGAAACAGTCATCCAAAAAATGTGATTTACATCCAGAAAAAGAGGAATTAAAGTTTCCAAAAGCAAAATCTCAGAATGAAAGTAACAGAGCTGCTCCAACATGCAGCCACCTTGAGCGACTCAATTCTAGAATTCTAGAATTCTAGGAAGATCAATGCATCCTTGATTTCAGGTCATATACAATAGTTGTAATAAATGGTAGTTTAGTTGTTAGTG
>NC_056517.1:19936243-19944207 GCF_014905685.2 Nematolebias whitei
TATTTAAGAGACTGAGCTGAATACAGCACCTCAGACTGAGGAAGTCTTTCTAATGAGAGCCGAAACG
Source organism: Nematolebias whitei (assembly GCF_014905685.2). NCBI lineage: Eukaryota > Metazoa > Chordata > Actinopteri > Cyprinodontiformes > Rivulidae > Nematolebias > Nematolebias whitei. Next base: position 19,936,311 of record NC_056517.1, read on the forward strand.
TATCTACATTTTTTTGCTTTGTTTTATTTTTTTTTAATGTCCAGAGGACCAGATTTAACTTTTTTGGATTTTTCTACCTGGATTATTGAGCATGCATCAGGATATTTATAATAAATAAACAATTTTTTTTTTTTTTTGTTTTGTTTTTTGAATGTCCAGAAAACCAGACTTAACTTTTTTAGATTAATAATACATTTATGTTTTTAAATTTAATGAAAGGCAAACCTTTAAAATTTAAGGACAAAATTTAACCTAATTGTTTTCAAGTCTGTAGTTTATTGTAAAAGCAATTTCAAAGATTACAGCACAGTGTGATGTTTTGCAATTTTAACATGAACCTTGTGCATATCTGTAAATAATAAAAGTGAAGATATTTTTAATACATCTTTATTGTAAAAATCTATACTAAAATGGAAAACACGTGGGTTTAAAGCAGGCAGGGAAGGCAGTAAGGTAGGATTATGAATCAGGTTTAAAAGTTACAGCTCATGAGGTACTCCATTAAAGCATAACATCTCTTTGTTAAAGATGGGAGCTGGCTGCGGGCCACCGGATCCGGAAAACCCCTCCAGCCCACGTCCTTGCCCCCGGCTCGAACCTTTCTCAGAAGTGGCAACTATACTAATCAATAAATGAAGGAAACGTCAATTAAGTTTTATCAAATTATATTAGAAAAGGCAGTAAAAGATTACAATTCACAGCGCTGGACTCTACAGTCTGTGACGCCACAGACCCGGAAGAAGAGCCCCAATGTCTCGTGTCGTTATTAATTTATAGGGCCCTAGACTCCGCCTTTCGCAGAAGGGGGAGCTCAACCTGTTAGTGTATGAGGGGGCGTGGCTAAGTGTGATCTCAGGGATCTTATGTGGACTGACGTGTTAGGAAAAATATGAGACGGTGCTTCAAAGCCTTTCTACGTGATGTGGCAAGCAGATTAAACTATTTGACTGATATTGAAATCCCAGGGAGACTCTCTTGAGAGCTGCTGGCCCAGTTTAACAGTCAGAACCGGGTCATGATTTCATTATAATCCCGTCTCTGAGCAGATCAGATCCATAGGACCAGTCTAAATAAGAAATATCGTAACAACTCCCCCTGGGCGGGGGGTCCCCGAAGGGGTTCCCCCTGGGTGGGGGTCCCCGAAGTTCAATACCGCCAGATAAGCAAGAAATTAATCACTTTCCTCTGGTTGAATGTGAACTACTCCTTATATGTTGGTGGGAGATGCCTACAGCCTACAGCATGTGATCCAGCCACCTCAGGTCAAATAAGATGTCAGAGCTGATGGCTAACGTGTAACCTGCCAGCCCTCAGGCCACCTGACCCAGCATCTGGACATCTGCCTAGGAATTCAGCATCTCCCTGGTGTGGTGCAATAACAATGGAAATTTCTAACATTGGTCTAAGTCAGTTCTCTAAATATGATTAAATAATTGCAGGAGGCGTCCTAATGCAAGAAATCATTATCTAAAAAATGTTAATCCGTTTGTAGACCCTGAACTTCTCTTTTTGACTCCAAGGGCAGGACTGGTCCATCGTGTCCATCTGAAAAAGAAAAAGAGAAAAAACTCTGTGCCCCCTTCCCTTTTTTCAATTGTGCCGTCCCTATTTTATTTGCACAGAGCGCTGCCGGTATATTTAGCCTGTCACAGCTGAAAAATGTGTTTGTGTGAATAAAAATTTAATTCAAACATTTTAATGTGTTTTTACGTGCATATGTATGTAAATAACAGACCCTCCCAACTCCCCCGGTGATCTAATATAAAAACATTCCCAATTAACCAACAAATTAATTCACCCATGTAATTCACCACCACCCTGTAATTTAACATCAATTTGTATTGAAAAGTGTCATAAGTTCACCCCCTGGAAAATCTATAGTATAAAAACCTATTTTATGTATTTATGATACTCCTCTGGTCTCCTCTTCAATGGCCCAGCTGTAAAAAATTGTTATTTCATAGAAAACAATGTCAAAATTTAAGTTTATCATTGCAAGTGCACCATCTAATGGCATTATTTCATCATGATCAGCCCCTAAAATGTGCAAAAAAACGCATTAAAATTTCATTTTTACCCATGTCTTCACACATAAAATAGTCATTAAATAAACAAATCATCAAGTAATAATTAAAAGGTAATATTTAGCTAAGTACCATGCAAAAGTATCTTGTTCAACCATGTTAATTTTAAGGAAAAAAACATAACCCTCCATAATACTGTTAATAAACTGTAAACGTTAATATTAAACCCATCCCATAATTAGTCAGTCCATCAATCATCTCATCTCTCAAAGTAGTTGAAGACCTGTCACCCAATTAATGTTGAGTTCAAAAATCAAATTAACCATAATTCTAAAGCACACATCTGTACTTGTAAAAAATTCACCAAGAATGTAGCTTCACATATAATCGCATCATTAATTGATTAGCATTGAAAACACAACCTATAAATATTTGTAATGCCAAAAAAGTGTTCTATAATCATTTCAGTACATGTAAAAATCCAAAAGCTCTAATCTATCAATATATCATTTATTAACTCATAGCTTAATAAAATCAGTAAGTTCACAGTGTCAATGAGTTTAATTGGCTAAAGGTATATTTTAAAGACGCTCCTCCATCTATGTTTAAAAGTAAAAATCAGAAAATAGAAAACCCTTAACTGTACTGATAATGTTAATTAGATGTTAATAATGACAAGTGATGTCAATTTGATGTTAATAAACTGTCTGTATGAACCTTAAAAAACCCTCATTCATGATAATTGATAACACCCTCATTTGACGCATGATGTTCTCAGCCCAGGGAGTAGAACCGGTGACTTTTTCCTCCCTGGCACTCCACTCCATTCCCCCTCATCAGGGGCATTTCCTCGGACACCTGTCCGGCCTCCATCAAACAAACCCCTGTCATTGGACTCTCAACCTCTCTGTCATCGACTCGTTTGAAGCTGCATTATCAGGAAAAAAGAACAAACATCCTTCTCCCACAAATATCACAAAACTCCATCAGTCCATCTATCTAAATTTCTATAATTTTCATTATCAATATATAATTCAATTCAATATATTTATATAGCGCCAAATCACAACAAAGTTGTCTCAGGGCACTTTACAGGAACATTCACATACATAAAAGCCAATTAGTAAAGTTCTTTATCTAAGGAATCCAGCAGACAAGTTGAATCTTGGCTTCGTTGCAGTCTCCCATCCTGAGCAAGCAAAGTGGCAACAGTAGAAAGGAAAAACTCCCTTTTAAAAGGAAGAAACCTCCAGCAGAACCAGGCTCAGGACAAGCGGCCATCTGCTTTGACCGGCTGGTTGAGAGGACAGGAAGTGAGAGACAGACGGACACAGAATTGTAGGTCCAGGTATAGGTCCAGGTGTATCTGAAAGACAAAAAAAAACACATGTTAAGAATAGAAAAATAATTACAAATACAAAACAGGTTGAGCAGAGTAAGTAAAGACAGTAGTAGAGTGAAAATTGTGGTCAGTTTGTCCTCCAGCAGTCTAAGCCTATAGCAGCATAACTAAGGGACAGCTCAGGAAACCCAAGCCAACCCTAACTATATGATTTAGCAAAAAGGAAAGTCTTAAGCCTAGTTTTAAAACTGGATAATGTGTCAGCCTCACGGACAGAGATTGGAAGTTGGTTCCACAAGAGAGGAGCCTGATAACTGAAAGATCTGCCTCCCATTCTGTTATGGTAAATTCTAGGAACCACAAGTAAACCTGCAGTCTGAGAGCGAAGTGCTCTGTTAGGAAAATATGGAACAATAAGATCTGTAATATAAGATGGAGCCAGGTTGTTGAGAGCTTTGTAGGTTAGAAGTAAGATTTTGAATTCTATTCTGGACTTGACAGGGAGCCAATGGAGAGAAGCTAAAACTGGAGAGATATGATCTCTCCTATTAACTCCGGTTAAGACTCTGGCAGCAGCATTTTGGATCAACTGAAGACGTTTTAAAGAAGTATTTGGACATCCAGATAATAAACCATTGCAATAGTCCAGTCTAGATGTGACAAATTATTATTATTATTATTTTTTTTCATTTAGCCTTTATTTATACAGGTTAGTCTCATTGAGCCACGAGAACTCATTTTCAAGAGAGACCTGTTTAGGGAGCACATGGTGGGGGTTAAGGGCCTTGCTCATGGGCCCAGAGTGGGGCGAATGAGGGTGGGGGCAAGTGTGGGTGTTTCACCTACCCCACCCACAATTTTGATGTTGTCGAGGCTGGGGCGTGAAATGCATGAACCAGTTTTTTTGCATCATTTTTAGATAAGATGTTTCTAATTTTAGTGATATTACGCAGGTGGAAGAAGGCAGTTCTAGTAACATTTTTAATGTGTGGGATAAAAGACATGTCCTGATCAAAAATAACACCAAGATTTTTAACATTAGAGCTGGAGGACAGATTAATGCCATCTAAGGAGGGAGAAAGACTGAAAAATTCATTCCTAAGGTGCTCAGGTCCAAAAACCAAAACCTCAGTTTTGTCTGTGTTCAACAGGAGAAAATTAAGGGTCATCCAGGTTTTTACGTCTTTAAGACATGCTTGTAGTCTAAGTAGCTGATTGGATTCATTGGGTTTAATGGACAAATTTAATTGTGTGTCATCAGCATAACAATTGAAATTTATCCCATGCTGTTTAATAACTTTACCTAATGGAAGCATATATAAAGTAAAGAGTATTGGCCCAAGCACTGAGCCCTGAGGAACTCCATGACTAACTTTGATGTATGAAGATTTATTATTTACATTTACAAACTGGAATCTATCAAATAGATATGATTAAAACCATTTTAGAGCTGTTCCTGTAATCCCAAAATCATATTCAAGCCTCTGTAGTAAAATATTGTGATCAACTGTATCAAATGCAGCACTGAGGTCTAACAGGACCAGTGTAGACACAAGTCCATTGTCTGAGGTCATGAGAATATCATTAGTTACTTTTACTAGTGCTGTTTCTGTGCTATGATAAGCTCTAAACCCTGACTGAAACTCTTCAAACAGATTATTTCTTTGTAGATGTTCACGCAACTGACCTGCAACTATTTTCTCTAGAATTTTTGAGATGAAAGTTAGATTAGATATAGGTCTATAGTTGGCCAGAATTTCTGAATCAAGATCAGACTAATTATCAATTCTCATTCATTCTGGGTAAGTCAGTGGTTCATATTCATCTGACCCCACTCTGGGAACGTTTATCACAAACTCACACAGGTGATCCCTGCGTTCACCTTCCTGGATCTTTTCCATCTTAGGTAACCTGAAACAGGTGATGAGAAACAAACAGCACAAACACCCTGCTGGCAACCAGCCAGACAGATTCCATCCTTCTACCCGTCATCCTATTCCTGTCTAGTTTTACCGAATTGAGTCATCACATTTAGTATTTTATCAGCAACACTTACTGTTTTTCTTCATGCACCAAATTTCACAAGTCATTATAAGTGTTATACAACATCACTCTAAAATGCTATGTCTTAAATCTTGTTAGTAGTTGTTAGAATTCATTATTATATATTTTCTGTTAGTATCTGTTAAAGAATAATAAAAATAAGTAAAAATAGTGGAAAAAGAAGTAAAAAATTGTATATTCCAACTCTATTAACACCTGTAAAAAATCTTACCTGAGATAAAAACATCTATAGATTTGATTTAATCTGCCTGTAACTCTGTCACTGAACATTGTAAGTGATTTAGAAGTCAAATATCTAGCAAAGTTTTTGCTCCTTATATTATATACAATATTCCAGCCTAATTCATCATCCAAAACAACCTCTATAATTTAGCTCATCTCAGTATAGAAAAATCAATAGTCGTTACTTAAAATCATCAATTGTGTCTTCCCATGATCATCAATATTTACTTGTATTCAGTCATCCATAACACTGATACCTCACTGGTTGTCCCATCTGTCCAGTTCTCAATTCTCCTTATGGCATCTCCTGTAGAGAGAAAAAATGGGGGGGGGGGTACAGTGTCCATCCCTGCTGAAGCAATTTATAGTTAACAGTCTCTAAAAAGCATTCACAGTAGTTATTTTAGTTCAGCACTGCTCCAGAGACCTGTGAAGGGTTAATGTTGTTTTAGATATACAAATCACATCAATGAAATAGTCCTCAAACATAATCTTTGTTTAACCAGTAATTTTTTAAAGGGACTGGCACTGGTGAAGTGAAAAATTTCTCTTGAAAACATAAAATTACTAACTTTAATCTGTATTTCTTTAATTTAACACTAAGACTATATCTTAAAAACTGCAGGGCACTTGCTATAAGATAATTCCAGCTCTCATCACGACTCCTTTAAGACATTCTGTTAAATCCCATAGTTAATGTCGGCTTGTATTACTGTTTAAAGCTGTCCATAATTCAAAGGTGGATCAATTTATCTTGTCAATTACTTGAAGGTGAATCTTCACTGGGATGCATTTTAACATATAGAGTTTATCTGAAAAGGCGATGTCTTTTCATCTCTGTAAAACATTAAGCATTCTTTGTGTGTGTGCGTGTGTGTGTGTGTGTGTGTGTGTGTGTATGTGTGTGTGTGTGTGTGTGTGTGTATATGTGTGTGCACATGTGTGTTTTTCAACATGACTCCTATTCAACCAGGCAAAATACCTTTGTAGGTCAGACGTCCTCAGCAAAGGAGGCCTATCTTTGCTAAGGAGGCCCCGCACCTCAAATCCTAACATGCATGTGTTAATCAGTGTTGCTTTACATGATAGTATACATGTTATTTATTTATGTAGCTTCTAATGAATAATTCAAATGTTTAAATATTATTATTTTTTACTCTCCCCTCCTGAGTCCAGATGAGAGCTGTCCACCTCCAACAGACCCTGCAATTTTATTTAACAAAAATAAGAAACACCTCAACATTTTACCTCAGGTGAAAATTCATAGCATTGATCATTTCACATGTATGCCAATAACAAAACAGTTCAATTTGAAGATAAATATTATAAAAATCAGAAACACAAGTAAAAACAGCAAAAAATGATCTTGTATTTACACAAATAAAAATTTACAATACAAGATTAATTGTGCACATATGATTACAATATTCCCCAAATACTGTTACCTTGGTTTGGATTAATTTCACAGACGTGTTTGAGTTTCCTCATTGATTTAATTCACTTTAACCTGTAATAGTACTAAATTTTGCTAGGGAAAAAAAAACAAAAAAACAAGGTCAGACGACACTGGAAGTCGTCTGATTATCTTGGCTACCAGGCTCCAGTCTGTCTTTACTCCAGACACCACGCGATAATCCACACGTTACTGTAGTAAATGAAAAACATCTTTGACCTGTCACCTTATCTTCAGAGTGAAGGTCTTTGTGTGTTCATCTACTCACATCAACTTAAATGTGGAGATTTCTGTATTCTGTCTGGGCTGCCAGTTTGAACTGAACCATGTAAGATCCTTCACGTCATCGACAAACAAACATTAACTTATATACAGGCATTTAAATCAAATCGACGAAGCTGAAATTTTAGAGAAAAAGTAGTTAGTCTGCAAAAATTATCATTCACAGTGCAAAGAGAAAGATGAGGGATGAAAGATGATTAGTTAAAAACTAAAATTTACCAGTTTTAATCCAGCACCAGGATGGGTCTGGACAACCTGTCAAAAAATGGTTAATAAATACACAGAACAACTTTTATTTATTTCTTTTTGGCACCAAATCTGTGAAAAAACATCTTATTAAAAATCTCAATCTCAAAAAATGGTGGAATTGGTGATCCTATTACCATCTTGGCTTCTGAGAGCCACTGACACTCTAAAAAGCTCTTTTTATACCCAATCATGTTGTCAATTGACCTAATTAGTGTTAATTGTTCTTCCAGCTGTTCGTTATATGCTCAATTTCCCTTTTCC
>NC_056517.1:19944307-19947694 GCF_014905685.2 Nematolebias whitei
CTCACAAGCAACAAGAAAGTGGTCAAACACAAAGAGCTTTTCATGGCGTGTGATCACTTGGTGACATTACATGACTTACAGGTCTACTAGAAAAAGGTTCCAGGACATTCAAGAGTCCTAGGCGATGACAAGCGGTATAATGACCTTGCAGACTTCCTAGCCAAGGACGGAGCCGTGGACGGCCCTCCGTGGTCCTTTGACCCCTCCTGGCTGCTCGCAACTCTGTTAGTACAACCTACAGCCGAGGTATTGGCAGTCACACGTGCACAGGCTGCAGCCAAGCCGGCTGATAACACAGTCTCTGTACAACCCGTGCTGACTGGCCCAGACATCATCCAACTTCAGAAGTCGGATCCTGCGATAAACTCGATGATGCTGTTCTTGACTGACCCAGAGAAAAACACTCCGTCTGAAGCCGACTTGGATTCCAATCCAGACCTTAAAGTCCTCTTTCAGCTGTGCAAACAGCTAAAACTAATCAAGGGCATCTTAACTTTTGCTCATGGACCGACGTCCTCACCCGTGTTCGTGGTCCCCCATGATCACAGGGGGGTGACGTTAGTTCATGCGCATGACCTCCTGTCCGCAGGACACAAGGGAGATAACGCCACGCTGAATGCATTAAAACAAGTTGCTTATTGGCCTGGAATGAAAAAGGATGTCAAGACCTACATAAAAGGGTGCCTGGTCTGTGGCCAGTTTCAGCCATCCAGACCACTCCACAGAGCACCACTGCAAAATAGAGGCATTGCATTCCCATGGCCCGACCTCCAGATCGACTGGGTTGGACCACTTACTAAGAGCACTAGAGGAAATAAATATTTTCTCACGGTAACTTGCGCAATTACCAAATGGGTAGAATGCCTACCAGCTCCTAACGACACAGCACAAACAACTGCTATGTTACTAATGAATCATGTATTTTCAAGGTTTGGACTTCCCCTCAGGGTGAACTCAGACCAAGGTACACACTTCACAGCTGAAGTGATGAAAGAACTGTGGAAGATGTTAGGCATCAAAGTCAACTTCCATGTTGTCTACCATCCACAGGCCTCAGGCCAAGTGGAGAGAGCAAACAGAACTGTGGTAAGTATTTTGAAGAAATACGTAGCCACAAACCACAAGGACTGGGACGTGAAACTCCCTCTGGTCCTCATGGCCATAAGGGCCACTCCACACACATCGACTGGCATCTCTCCCTTCGAGATGATGACGGGTCGACAAATGACTCTCCCTCTACACCTGTTGTACCAACCAGGCAATGCCGCCATGGCAACAGCCTACACCACACAACAATACATGAATGACTTGGAAGAACGCCTTAAAAACACTTTTGTGTTTGCCCAGAAAAACCTGGAAAAATCCGCTGAAGGCCGAAAGGCGTACTATGACCAAAAGGCCTCTCACGAGGAACTCCAAGTGGGAGATAGGGTCTGGTACTACACGTTTGCCCCCACAACCGGGAAAAGAGAGTCCGGAACCGGAACTCTCGCCCGCAAACTGATGCCCAGGAGGACTGGACCCCACCTGATAACAGACAAACTGTCTCCAGTTGTCTATCAGATCAAAATCAGCAAAGGTCAGAAAGAACCAATTGTTAAGTGGGTACATCGAAACCAGGTTAAACTACATAAGGCGTTCAATAACTCCATAGGAGACAAAAGATCTCAAACTCAGACCTCATGGGAAAAAAGGTCGTTCAAGCAGAAACTAAATAAGTCCAAGCTTGATTAAGTGTTAAGATAACAACTCAGACGCGATAACGTGATCAAATCTGACAATCAGAGTGAGTGACGCACTGAATTGTCATTTTCTAGTTGCTTAATCACTACTTTTGTCGATGTTGAAACGTTGTTTTCTGGTTGCTTAATCACTACTGTTGTCAATGTTGAAACATTGTTTACTTGGTTTTGGTATTGTTTCTGAACACCCCCAACAAGAATGAATTTTGTGTGTATTTTAGTTAGCGACTAAGAGGACTTTAACTATGCCAACATGCAGTTCATTTGTTAAACTTCAACCTTTGAGGAGTCATTGTAGATTAATGCTACCTTAAGTACCATAACCTACATTGATCTCACGACGCTCAAGCAGAACCCCCGAGAACATTCTGGTTGGGGGGGGGGGGGGGGGGGGGCTAGCTAATCCTTCAGTTGAGTCTCGCCATAGACTCCAAAAACATTTAGGGGGAAACCAAAACACCAAACCTCAAGTCGTTCGTCTAAAGGGACAACAGACAATTGAACCAAACTATATTTTGCCATGTAAATCTAACTTAAACCAAGTTAGGAATGGAAAAATAGTTTGGAATGCCCTTCTATAGGTATAAATCCCTATATATAATTTTTCAGCATGACCCACCCTTTAATTGGTACCTGTAGCTGATCTAAACCATGATAGCTTACACACCAGGTGCATATAGGTTAAGGTGTTATGTAAAATCCCACTCATAAGCCCAACTAAAACCACATGAATGCATGAACACATAGAACGAGAATGGCATCCACTGGGAACCACCAGCAGCAACCTTCGCTGAAGGAACCTACAACTCCAACATGGGTCTCCAAACTCCATCCAGTGGTCACCTCTGCAGTTCAATCGAGGGAACCCTTTTACATGCTGATCAATCAACACCTCCAATTGTTGTGGATTTATCGTTGTGGATTATATGACTTTTTCCAATGGATTACAGACTTTGTTTCCAAGGGGTTAAAGCATTGCTGCAATGGAATTGCCAACAACATAATGGAATTACCTAAACCGTTGTGGGATTACCTTCTTTGACTTTTGTTTTCCTCTTGCTGGATTACATCAAGATCAAGGACATTCGGAGGCGTAAGTTCATGTTGGAATTCATCCCCATGGACAGGCGATGATTTCCAAAGGGGGGACTGTAGTGAACTAGACCTCTGACCTCAACCTGTCTCTGAAGACCTTCAGGGGACAGGAACTGTTATTTCATTGATCTGAATCCAGAAATACAAATTATCTCATCAAGAGACTATTTAATTGTATCCTGAATTAATCAATTGAAAGAACGCTCTTCTTTTTTTACATTATCATTACTATTTTAGAATATCTTGATAACCAAAGTGTGTTTAGTTCATACCATTTCTAATGCCCCTTTTCCATTAGTACGGGTATGGGCCGGTACAGCACGGCTCTACTCTACTCGGTACAGTACAGGTTGTGTTTCCATTATGCTTTCAGTAACGGTTCCATGGGCGGGGTTCAAATTGACGTCACCACCTCTCACCAGCTGGTGGCGCTGAGACGCAAAAACTGTTTTCAGTACCGGTTGAGAATTTGTTATTTTGAAGTTGTGTGTATGTATGTATGCATGTATGTGTGTATGTACATGTGTATAAATATATATATATATATATA
>NC_056517.1:19947794-19960203 GCF_014905685.2 Nematolebias whitei
AGAGAGAGAGAGAGAGAGAGAGAGAGAGAGAGAGAGAGAGAGAGTGAGTGAGTGAGTGAGTGAGTGAGTGAGTGAGTGAGTGAGTGAGTGAGTGAGTGAGTGAGTGAGTGAGTGAGTGAGTGAGTGAGTGAGTGAGTGAGAGAGAGTGTGAGAGAGAGTGTGAGAGAGAGTGTGAGTGAGAGAGTGAGTGTGTGTGTGTGAGAGTGAGTGTGTGTGTGTGTGAGTGAGAGTGAGAGTGAGTGTGAGTGAGAAGGTGAACTCTGGCCCGGGCTAAAACCTAGGTCTCGGTCCTGTAGAAGAGAACTCCAGTGCGGTTCAAGTACAGTGTGAATGTAAACAGACCGGACCCCCTCCACAGGACAAACAAACACGCATTTCTCTGACCTTATATGGAGCCGTCAGCTGTCTTGTGTGGAAAAGCAATATTCTCCATGGTTTTCTGTCTCATCTTCTGCTCATGCTAAGTCCATTTTTGAAAAATGACAAAATATAACTCCTAAAACTTGATGCCACTTCATTTTTATTTTTATTTACAGAAGAAGAAGAAAACGTGTCTTCAGAGGTTTTTGTGTCGTTTCTTTCAGTAGTTCTTGGTGCAGCGCCCCCATAGGCGAGCAGGGGAATAGGTTGGTTCAACAGGTTGACTCGACTGCACAGTGCAGTGTGAATGCAAACTCACCAGCTCAAATGTAAACAAAAGCTCATGAATATTGGTCCCGAACCGAACCGAGTCTACCGGACTATCTAGTGTGAAAACGACCAGAGAGAGAGAGAGAGAGTTTAATTTGATAATTTTAATAATCTGTATTCTTTTGAATTTACTAGAAACTTCCAAAATAAATTTTCACCCTGTACTGAAACCTGTTTCAGCATCTCACCGCCACCAGCTGGTAAGGCGCGTGACGTCAATTTGAACCCCGCTCACTGTAACCGGTACTGAAAGCATAATGGAAACATATGCCCCATTTTCACTGCCCCTAATAAGCCCCAATTCTGGGCAGCTCGCCACTGAAAGAACCCTTTTGCACCAAGTACTTTAGCTAGTATTTTTAGCTGATTTGAGGCTGATTCAGGACCTCTTTTAGTCACTGCTTCTCTGGTTGGACCGAGCGAGCTCAGTCGAGCTGAGTCCAGACTGAAACATGAATACAGGACACTGATTGGTCAGGGGGAGGAGTCACTGGATCTCAGAAACTTTTCACCGATCCGCCATTTGCAATTTCTCGGGACGCGGAGCAGCGGCTGGATTTATTTTTAAGATTTTAAAAACAATAATGACAACGCTGTGTTTAATCCTGAAGTCCAGGCGTTTTTTGTGTTTGGTGATGGATGACAAAATTTGAGCAAGCGGATTCACCGCGGAGGATCATACGAGCTGCTGACCTGTTGAAGCCCGCGAGGCCAGACCCCTAGCCCTGGCCTCGCCTGCTCACAAAGGCCAGATTCGAGCCCTGGCAGGCGGGAGGACCGGGATGGAGGGTGGAAACGTTTCTTTAAAAACATTTTATGCATAAAAAAACAAGTTATTTTTAATCAGTGAAGATTAAAAATAAATAAACGGTTCTGGCTTTATCATGAAATCCTGATTTCACTAAGACTTTATCAAATAATCTGTTAATTACAGTTAATTCAGCTGAAAAATCATAAAAATACTAAATTACTGGATTTCAGGAATATTTCCCTCAAACATGTTTAAAGAAGAGATACAATCTTTGGTTCAACTTTATTCTAACCCACAGATGTACAAATCACAAAACAAGAATTACATTTTAAATTAAAGCTTTAAATCAAATCTAAACTTTAATTCAAAGCTAAAAATAATCTGTATACAAGAAAAATAATCTCTATACAAGAAACAAAAGCACAATGTGCACAAATGCATCAAATGATGAAGAAAAATATAGAATTTTAAATATAGATATCCTGATGCATGCTCAATAATCCAGGTAGAAAAATCTAAAAAAGTTAAGTCTGGTCCTCTAGACATTCAAAAAGCAAAACAAAACAAACAAACAAAAAAATGTAGAAATATTTTTTCTTTCACCTAAAAGACTTCTTCAGTCTAAGGAGCTGTCAGTCTTTTATAAATGGCTATTTATGAGCTGAATACAGCGTCTCAGACTGAAGAAGTCTTTCGGATGAAAGAAGAAACGTTTCTACTTTTTTTTTTGTTTGTTTGTTTTTTGAATGTCCAGAGGATTGTGCAGCTCAAGGTGGCTGCATGTTGGAGCAGCTCTGTTAATTTCATTCTGAGATTTTGCTTTTGGAAACGTTAAGTCCTCTTTTTCTGAATGGAAATCACATTTTTTGGATGATGGTATCGGATGCTGTGCAGCTGGAAGGATTTTGACTGAAACGTTTTTAGTTTTGGACATTTGTTAACAACCAACAAGGCAGTTTTCTACAACCAACAGCAGCTGATTAACATCTCAAAAGCTCAAATAATATCTCAACTACAGTCCCAATTCTCAAATGAGTTGAAAAGGAGGCTCTGTCCTACCTGCCATCTGTGCTCGAGTGCCTGACCACTGAGATCCTGGAACTAGCAAGAAACACGACTCATGACAGCGGAAGGACAAGATCGTCCCTCGGTACAAACAGTTGGCTATCCGCAGCGACGAGGAGCTCAGCAGACTGCTGGGAGGAGTGGCCATCGCTCTGGGAGGAGTTCTGCCTGGCATTCGGGTGGTCCTGCAGCCCAGGGGAACCAAGAGGCCAGCTGAGTCTCGGTGGACGGATCAGATGGCATCTGCAGCCAGTTTCTTAGGATCCACTGTGGGATGGACCTTTACAAGAGATCCTTCCTGCGTGCAGCCGTCAGTATCTATAATATCTCTTAATGAAACGAGGATAACGAGTTACAACAACAACTAATTTCCCTTTGGGATTAATAAAGTATTTTTGAATTGAATTGAATTGAATTGGACCAGACTTACCTTTTTAGATTTAAATATTAAAGTCGTCTCAGGGCACTGAACAGAAATATTCATATATAAAATAAGTTAATTCATTCATATATAAAAATAATAATTTAATATTATTTATCTGAGGAGCAGACTGCTTTGATTAACTCTTCGCAGAACTCTCATTAGCAGGACTTGGATTCTGGACACGCCTCCAGAATCGTTCCTAAAGTGCAGGTGCAAATCCAAGCTGAGCTGAACCAGGCTGAGCTGAGCCAGGCTAAGCAGAGTTGGGGCTGATTAGGAGCAGTGCAAATGGGGCAATAGCGTGTACCGTACCGAGCCGAGTAGAACCGTGCTGTACCGGTAGTAAAGGTTCTAATGGAAAGGGGCATAAGACTGACTGACAAGCTGAATAAACTATTGTTTCATACATACAATATTATATTTACAGCTGTTGCCTGTGAACTTGTTTTTAACATTTTTTCTGTATTTTTCTCCCCAGGGAAAAGAGCAGAACAAGCCAGAGGTGTCACCACTGCACATCCAGAACCCTTTTGAAACTGCTCTGAATGTCAGCAAGAATGTCAATTCCACCCAGTTAAACCGCTTTGTGGCTCTGTGTCAGGAGAGCTCTTGGCTGCTCCAGCAGAATGAGACCAACACACCCAGTTGTGCTGTTGGAGACAACACTCCGTCACCGTGGGGGCTTGCCACCCTACTTTTGCCTTCACAGGTCGCAAGGAACAAAAGTGGCAAAAAGATAAGGCGGGAGCCAGCTAGTGAGAGGATCAAGCGCTTGTTAGAATCTTTGAAGAACTAAAACCAAGGAAAGACAAGCTAAGGATTCTTGAATATTTCCTTGGACTACTTTCTAATCAGTACTCTCATGGGTGGCACTTCTTTCATGTCACACGACTCGCCTAAAATGTAAGAGGAGAAAGGACAGCTCCTGAACTTGGGCTGTAGTTCCTACCATGGACACTTGATGGTGGTACTGCAGCCCATATGTGCTTGATGTTGGGAATTGAATAATGGGAGTATTGACAAGTTTAAAAAAAAAGTTGAGGCTTCATTATTCACTGTGGGAATGGCGTTTGTGAATGTTCCTGAGATGGTAAATAAATTATAAACATACTACATGTCTGTATTTCCAAAGATATTTTTATGCCCTTGAAATTGAATTGTTAGAACAAAACATGAATAATCTGGTGAGATAACTGTTAAACAAAGTCCATCAGTCTTCATGTCTGATAACACCATTCCAAGCAGCACAGAGGGAAACTGAACATCTGGCAGATCAATTCAATTTAGATCAAATCTAAAGTTTTTCTGTGACTGAACAGGCTAAAGTTTATTTTAAAAATAATTTATGGATGATTTTGCTTTATAGTAAATTACCATAATGTTTGTAGTAAAAGTGTGAGAAAAACAAGCTCTTCTTTTTTTTTTTAACACATTGTTACCTGGAGGAGCATCAGTCTACATTGGAATAGGTAAAGCAAGTCATCCATCATCTTTACCTGCTTCTTCCTTTTTGGGTTGCGCGGGTCACTGGCACCCATGTCCAGCCATAACTCTGCGAGAGGCAGGGGACACCCTGGACAGGGCTCCAGTCCATCACAGGGACACCTGGACAGGTCTCCAGTCCATCACAGGGACACCTGGACAGGTCTCCAGTCCATCACAGGGAAACGGAGACAAACGAGCCTAACGTATGTTTCTGGTCTGTGGGAGGAAATTGGAGTATTTGGGGGAAACCCACGCGTGCACAGAGAACATGCAAACAGTACAGAAAAATCCCCAGCCGAGATTTGAACCAGGGTGACCTGCTCACTGAGAGGTGAAAGCTCTACCAACTGAGCCACCGTGCTGCCCCGTAAAGCAAATCACGCAACACAAATTAGTTTTAATATTTACAGTCATTATTTAAATGGGTAGTTTTTTATGGTGGTCTGTGGAAGGCTTATGGAGGAATATTTT
Source organism: Nematolebias whitei (assembly GCF_014905685.2). Classification (NCBI taxonomy): domain Eukaryota; kingdom Metazoa; phylum Chordata; class Actinopteri; order Cyprinodontiformes; family Rivulidae; genus Nematolebias; species Nematolebias whitei. Next base: position 19,952,681 of record NC_056517.1, read on the forward strand.
TAATATCTCTGAATGACCTCAATTTTGAAGAAATATAAATTAGTTATGACCAGACAGATGTGTAATTCAACAATGAGTAAACATAAATACAGTATTTATAAAATTGCATCTGCATGCACTGCTACAAATGTTGGTTACGTACTGTAACCCCAGATTCTATGAGTATAGGCACAGCCCTTTAAGGCTATCGCTAGTGGGTTTATCCCTTTGCGCACAGCGTAGAACTGAAAACTTTAGTCCGCGCCCATCGGCTGTGTGGGTCCCACCCCCGGTCCGTATAAATTATGGAGAGACAGGACAATCGGCTCCCAAATAGCTTTTTTCCTCAGCCATTTAGGAACCAGTGAGGTCCAGAGCTTAAAGGGCTGTGCCTATACTCATAGAATCTGGGGTTACAGTACGTAACCAACGTTCTGTTTCGTATAGGCTTCGCCCTTTAAGGCTATCGCTAGTGGATTAAAGGTGAAGCAGGATGTAGTCTATGGCTCACTGGGTCCTTTCAGACAAAACATGAAGCACCTGCTTGCACTAAAAACATTTCATCACTCAGCCTTCTGTGTAAGTAATTACGCAGGAGCGCACCGGAGGAAAAAAGGCTGAGATAGCAGACCTGCTGCTGTGAATAGGAACAATAGAGGTTACGAATTGTAACAGTGTAACGATGAACAGAGCAGGCCAACAGCTCCTCAGGATGAACCGATTAATAACAATAAAATCAGCAGTCATGAACTTGTGGCTGATAAAAAATTTCTCACACTGTGACTGCATGCAGGCAGGTGTGAGCTCAAAAGTGAGGCTCCATGAAACAAATAATCATTCTGTCAAAACACTGAGAACAGAATGGGTCATGGAGAAAGTAGAAACATCACGTAGATAAAAACAAATAATTGAACATGGTGATGACCAGGCAGCCGCCATACAAATATCCTCCACTGTCATCCCTCCATGTAGAGCCATGGAGGATGAAAACCCTCTGGTGGAATGCGCTGAGATTCTTTGGAGGATCCAGTCCAGATTAATTGTAAGCTTCAGAAATAGCCTCACACAACCAGTGTGAGAGGCGCTGGGTGGATAGAGGGCGTCCTGAAGAGCTGTCCTTGTAATGCACGAACAGACGCTGAAAGCGGTGCAGTGCGGCCGTGTGCGCCACGTAACATGAAAACGCGCATGGGACAGAGGAGATGAGATGTTGCTTCCTCTTCAGAATTATGAGGAAGAGGATAAAACCCATCCAAAGTTATCACTCTCGATCTGAATGAGCTTGTGATGCTTTTCAGAGCAGGGTTAAAACGCAGTACAGCTGAACTGCCATCAGCTTGAATTCTGAGACATGAGGGAGCAACAGAGAGAGCAGATAATCACTCTCTCTTTGCCGACGTCGGAGCTAACAGCAGGCTGTTTTAAATGACAGAAATTTAAGTAAAACCTTATCTAAATGCTCAGGAGGAGCTTTGATCAGAACGTGCAGGACCATCATTAGGTCTCAATGTGGAGCTAGTGGACGTGACACAGGTCTGTGTCTCTGTACACCTTTCAGAAAACGCTTCATCAGCGGGTGGTTAAGAACTGTTCTGTCACCAAAAAACCTCATGACAGGAAGAAATAGCTGCAGCATAAGTTTTAATTGTGCTGAATGCTAAATTTCTGTCCATCAGTTGCTGTAGAAATGACAGCATGCCACCTAGTGGACATGAGATGGCCTCCACGCCTTTCTCTGTGCACCAGCGCTGAAAACTGTCCATTTGATGTGTACAGCGTTGTGGTGGAAGCAGCTCGTGCGCCCTGAAACGTACGCACCACATCCTGTGGGAGGACCATCTTTTCTAAACTGATCTGTTCAGCGGCCAGACCCAAAGATGCTGACCTAATTCTGGGTAACTCCTGATCGCTCTTCCTGCCTGGAGGAGAGACCCCCCCCCCCGGCAGTTTCCACGGCCGACCCAATATCAGTCGCTGCAGATCCGGGAACCACGGAGCGCTTATGCGTTCGGGAGCTACGAGGATGACTGACTGTTCTTCTTCCCGGGCACGGTTCAGGGTCCGTGATATCAGCAGGACTGGAGGGAACGCATAAAGGTGCATTTTTGGCCACGGGCTGTGAGCGAAGGTGTCCACTCCTAATGGTGGGTCGTCTCGTGGGCTCAGTGAGAACCATAATTGACAATGGGTGTTCTCCTGTGTGGCGGACAGATCTACTGCTGCTTGGCCGAACCTGCTCCAAATCCAAGAGATCAGCTTGGGATGGAGGCTCCAGTCTCTGTGGTGGGGACCGCCCTTCGACATGATATCCGCTCGCCTTTTCAGGAACGCTGGGAATGTACACTGCTCTGATCGAGAGCAGGTTTTTGTGTGCCCAACACAACAGCTGTTTCACGATGCGTAACAGTTGGGCTGAGCGCATGCCTCCCTGACGGTTTATGTAAACTGTCGTCACTTTGTTGTCTGCGTAGATCAGAACATTCTGATCCCGCAGCAGGGGGCAAAATGCTGAGTCACGTTTCAGACCGTGAAACATTCTAGCACATTTATGTGAAGCAACATGTGGTCCAGCCACTGTGCTCCCACTGCTTGGGACAGACATATTCTTCCCAGCTTGACAGGAATGCGTCTGTGAAAACTGAGATGTGTGACTTAGGCCTGCTGATGGGAACTCCCTCTGACAGAATGAGGGGGTTTCTCCAGTGATTCAGATCGGTTCTCACGGAGGGGGCCACAAAGATAATCCGCCTCTTCTGGTGCACAGGATCTATGCACAGGCTGCAGTGTCACGTTAGAGCTGAGGTGAGCACTGAGAGGAGGCATGAGCGCTTTCTGAGTGAAACGCCGTTTCGGTGGAGGCTGCAGCTGTCGTGGAGAAACACGTTTACTCCCGCTGTGCGGTGAGTCGGCAGAAAACAGCAGAAAATAAAAACGGGCTCTGGCTGAGAACGAGGGATTTTACCAGACTCGGTCTGCTGAAAAAACATAATTTTTAGTTAATGTAGCAGACGACTGTTTGTGATATTTACCGAACTGCAGTGCCATTTTAAACACTGTAGAAGTTACGGCTCGTTCTATGTGGGGAATGTGTGAAGAGAGGCAGCTGTGAGATCAGTTGATCTGACAGTCAGGCTGGAATCAGATGCGCCAAGTGGTCCTCTGGATCATGGTCATCCAGGTGGCGATGCGGGACAGGCAGACCACAGAGGTGGCGCACATGTTTAAGATGATGTCAGCGGCTTTACAGAGCCTCTTTGTCTCCTCCAGCAGGTCTGCTTCTTCCAACCTCTTAGAGATGCTGTAGGCCAGCAGGGCGACATTGTTGTTCGCCGCGACCGCCTGGAATGAGTACTGGTGAGCTCGGTTGGAGATCTTTGTCACCATCTGGTCATGCTTCCCTGGAGGGACAGGTTGCTGGTCCATCCAGGAAGCTTTTGCCCCAAGCGCCTCCGCCAGGCTTGGCTCCGGGGGGGAACCAAGGGAAAAACACCGATAGGTAAAACCCTCCTCTCTGGAGATGGAGGCGAAGGTGGAGACAGATGTCTTCAGCTTGCCGGTCCCAGCTGGAGCCTCCTTTCAGTGTGACATCACAGTTGGACAGCAAGGCCAGATGGGATCAGGGCGACGAGCCAGGGCGGAGCCAAACCTTCCCACCAGATCATCCGATCAGGGTGTAGGGAGGCAAGGGACGGAAAGTCCCTTTGTGTTAGCAGCCTCCTGGATTATGCTGAGCAGCTCTGAGAGGAGGGCGCCGACGGCTGGGAGCAGTGTGGTCGCCAATGTGGGAAGATCTGCATCCGCTCGACCGCTCTTCTTCTGTCACTACGCTTTCCAGGAGGGAAGGGGCAGCGAGGTTGCTTCCAGCATCGCCTTTCTCGGAGGAATCATTCGATTCACTGCGTGACTCTGCGTCAAAGAAAGGCGGTGGCGTCGTCCCACGCATAGCATCCTGCCACGGAAAAACACTCAGCGGAACTGCTGCCCGCATCGCCTTTTTCGAGAGAATCATCCGATTCACCGCGAGGAAAAAACATTAGAAAAGGCGATGGTGCCGTCCTGCGAGTAGCGGCCCGCCATGGACAAACACTCAGTGGAGCTGCTGCCATCAATGCCTTTTTCAAGGGAATCATCTGATTCACTGCGAGGAAAACACGTTAGAAAAGGCGGTGGCGTCATCTAACGAGTAGCAGCCCTCCACGGAAAAACACTCAGTGGAGCTGCTGCTAACATCGCCTTTTTCGAGGGAATCATCCGATTCACCGCAAGGAAAAAACATTAGAAAAGGCGATGACGTCCTGCAGGTAGCGGCCCGTCACGGAAAAACACTCCTCGGCACTTACCTTGAACAAGGCTGCTCGTCTCTGCTTCTCCTCGGGGAGGAAGAGCTCACCGGGACGGCAGGAGGTTGGCATGGCGGAGACCCAGGCATCCTTAGCAAAAGTTGTGCCGGTCGAAGCTGGACATCGTTTCCTTCGTTCTTCTGACAGTGATGGCTAGCTGGCTGAAGAAAAAATGGGGAGCCAATTGCCAGGTCTCACCGTAATTTATACGGACCGGGGGTGGGGCCCACACAGCCGGTGGGCTTGGACTAAAGTTTTCAGTGCTGCGCGCGAAGGGATAAACCCACTAGTGATAGCCTTAAAGGGCGAAGTCTATACAAAATAGAATCTTTGGATTTTTTTTTTATTTTTTATTTTTTATGGCAGTAATCATCTTTGCAAGTTGCCCGTTGTTACTAGCTCATTATTAATCCAGTCAGAACAAGTTCCTTTTTCTCTGAGCTGGAATTGTTCAGAGATCCAAATAAAATGGGTTTTATTTGTTCATATTCTTTCTACAAAGTCCCACTTCAAAATATCTGAACATTGCTTTAACCTTTAACTGAAATGTACATTTTAGGTGGTAGTCTAATACTCATCGCTCATACACAAAATGTCACAACATTGTACTGTAAATACCCACTAATACAAAAAAAAAAGTTTTGTCCTCACTATGTCTTACCAATCATGGTGGGTGTATATTCCATGGTTTCATTTAAATATTTTAAAACATTTAGTCTCTTAAGATGCTAATTTAATTAAGAAAAGCTAGTAATTTATTGGTATTATATTTAGCTGGATTAAATGTTTTACATGCTTTTTTTACTGCGGGGCGGCTGTGGCTGAGTGGTTAGAGCAGTCGTCCTCCAATGCAAGAGTTGGGGGTTCGAATCCACCAGCCGAAGTGTCCACGGGCAAGACACTGAACCCCTCATCGCCTCCGGTGTATGAATGTGATCTAAAGCTCTGATTAGTCTCTTTAGATTCCAAAAAAGTTCAATCTGGTCCTCTGTTTTTGGTCCTTTTTGGTTTTTTTTAATATCCAGAGGACCAGATTGAACTTTTTTGGATTTTTCTACCTGGATTATTGAGCATGCATCAGGATCTCTTTAGATTGATTTGTTCAATTAGCTTTGTAGAGATCTAGTAGAGTGCTGTATGAATGGGTAAATGAGGACACAGATTGGAGTGCAAAGCGCTTTGAGTATCTTGATTAGATAGAAAGGCGTTGTATAAGTACAGTCCATTTACCATTTACTGTTCGATAGCAACGACTTTTAGGTTGAGACTGTATGATGATTCTGATATTGATATCCACCTTGGGGTGCTGGTAAGGAGCACAGAAAGGATGCTTGAAGATCTTTGGGTTATTTAATTATGAACATTTAACATATAGCAGCCTTCACTTTACATTTGTCTGAGTATGTGAGGGTGTGGGGTCTATAAAAGAAAGAAAGAAATCAAAATCAGAAATGCATGCTGTTAGTATTAATAAACTACTTCACATATCTACTTTCAACCTTTACATCTACACAGTGTGACTAACGTATTATAACCAAAGCTTAGACACTCATAACTTTAATGCTTAACAGAGTTTACAAAGCAAACACTACACTAGATTAAGTTAGCATTAGCATGTAGCTCCTACCAATAAACAGCCTTGAATTTTACAGAATGAACTACCAATAATATCAAACCCGAGTTAAACATGGCGTATCTACAGTGACAAAACACATGACACTTGTCTATGCAGCTATTTTTATGTTCAACTTACATTATGTCATCTACGCACACAACTTGAGCTGCTTCTGCTGCTTAACATGGCCGGCACTATGTCAGACTAATTAAAGTGCTGCACAATTCTAAACTAAAGATGCACTTACCAATATTCACCACTAAATGTCTCTTAACACCGTAATTCAAACTAAATGTCTCAGTACTACAACTCACTGCCTTTCTAACATTTAGAGTTTTTTTAAATTTAGGCTGAATTGCATGAAATGTTTTTATTCAGTTCAGTTTTGCAGTGACTTATATTACTGATGTAAGTTCACTGGGACAAAATATACTTTACTGGAGAGCAGAATTAAAAACAAGCTAGGATGTGGCTAGAGAAGACAGGAAGCCGCTGAGAAGTTGGTGCCATAAACTGTCGGTGCCTGGAGCTTGCTACTGTGGTTTGTCGCAAAAATCTACTGTATGCCACAAGCGCCAAGAAGGCTCTCGTGCGGCATGATTTGGACCAAGCCCACAGAGCTGCTGTTCAAGCTCTACAACACACCAGCACTTTACCAGGAGCTACATTGACGGCAAGCACTCCAGCGTCATTCACTGATCGTGTCTGTGAGCAAAACATAGGTTTATGTATGTTTATAAAAGAGCATGACTTGTCCTTCACAATTTCACAACCTTTAATTAACCTGTGTAAAAAGTTAGCCCAGGACAAAACTGCATTAGCTAAACCGTCAATGTCAAATCCACATGCTAGCTATTTGAGCGCACATGTTCTCATAACTGTAACATCTTCCTCAGTTTTTCATAAAGAAGGTGATGGACCTGAAATCCAATATATCTAAGTTCCTCTACTTTTCAAGATGAGCCTGGGTGTTCTGAGTCATTTTCTTCTTTTGTTCCAATTACTTTAAATGACCTGACCTCATTAATTGGCAAAATTAAACTTTCTACTTGTTCATTGGAATTGCTTGTTTAGACTCTAGCCTGTTGGCCCAACAGTGTTGACGATAATTAAGAACTCCCTGAACCAAGGGTTCATTCCATCATATTTTACCATACCATACCACTTTATTTATAAAGCACTTAAAACAGCAACAAGGCCAACCAAAGTGCTGTACAGACAAAACAACAGGTAACACACAAAGCAAAATACAAAATGAGGTAAATCAGAATATAGACAAAAAACGATGCAGATAATGACGACAAACCAGTGTAGAGCATACAGGATCAAAACACAGATCATCTTGTGTTGAAAGCTATTGAATAGTAGTGAGTTTTTAAACGGGACTTGAAAACCGAGAGGGAGGGGGCCTGTCTGACAAGCAGAGGTAACTCGTTCCAGAGACTTGGTCCTGCTACAGAGAAGGCCCTGTCACCTCTGCGCTTAAGACGAGTTCCTGGAACTGTGAGGAGCAACTGGTCCGCTGACCTCAGGGAGCGTGGTGGGACATACGGTTGTAGCAAATCAGAGAGATGGGGGGGGGGGGGGGG
>NC_056517.1:19960303-19975453 GCF_014905685.2 Nematolebias whitei
GGGGGGGCGACACTGTTCAGTGATTTGTAGACATACATGAGTATTTTGAACTGGATTCGAAAGTGAACCGGTAACCAGTGCAGTGAGGCCAAAACTGGTGTAATGTGCTCTCTTTTGCCTGTACTTGTTAAAAATCGGGCTGCTGCATTCTGGACCAGTTGTAGTCGTGCAATGGAGGTCTGACTGATACAAACAGGAGTGAATTGCAGTAATCAAGCCTAGATGTAATGAATGCATGTATTACTGTCTCCAGGTTCTTTTTGGACAATATGGGCTTCAGTTTACACAGCCACCTCAGTTGGGAGAAGCATGATTTAACAATCATGTTTACATGATTGTTAAGTTTCAGGGAAGGGTCCATTATCATGCCCAGATTAGTGACTCTTTGTTTTTCTGACAGGGTTAGAGCGGAAAGGTCAACGCAGTGGTTTGTGATCGTGTCGTTGGGAGGGAACAAGATGACTTCAGACTTATTTTCATTGAAACTTAAGAAATTTAAAAACATCCAGTCCCTGATGTCAGCCAGGCAGTTGAGCAGCGGTTGAATCGAGCATGTACCATTGTGTCTTAGGGGGAAGTAAATTGGACAGTCATTGGCATAGTAGTGGAAGGGCATGTTGTGTTTCCAGAAAATAGCACCAAGCGGCAGCAGGTATAAAGAGAATAGGAGGGGACCCAGTATGGACCCCTGCGGAACACCCCATTTAAGCTCTGCCTCTGCGGAACTAAAATCCTTGATGGAGACACAAAAGGATCTGTCAGTGACGTAAGATCTGAATCAATTGAGGGCTGATCCTGTGACGCCCACCCACTGCTCCAACCTAGCAATGAGGATCTCATGGTCGATGGTGTCAAAGGCGGCTGTGAGGCCCAACAGGACACGCAGCACAGAATCACCGGTATCTGTGAATCTGAAGATGTCGTTAAAGATCTTCAGCAGGGCAGTTTCAGTGCTGTGGAGAGGTTTAAAGCCAGATTGGAAAAGCTCTAAGATGGCGTGCTCCTCCAGGAAGCACTTCAACTGGGACTCGACTATTTTCTCCAGTACTTTAGAAACAAATGGGAGTTTGGAGACAGGCCGGACGTTGGAAACGACTGAGGGTTCAAGGTTTGGTTTTTTTTTCAGGAGAGGCTGGACGGCAGCATGTTTAAAGGATTTTGGCACCACGCCAGTGGATAAACTACTGTTTACTATGGCAAGAATGGGCAGACCTAGAGTAGGAAAAACCTCCTTTAGTAGTCGAGGGGGGACCATATCAAAGGGGGAACCAGAAGGTTTCAAGTTGCACATGACCTGCTCTAGAGAAGATAGAGTGATGGGTTCAAAATGGTCAAAAGGAGCTACAGATTGAGGTGGGATGGATGGGTCATGAGTTGGAGGGGAAATGAGAGCCCTGGTGGTCGCAATTTTTTCCACAAAGAAATGTAGGAAGTTGTCGCACAGCTCAGTCGAGGCTTCCAGAGGTGATGGTTCAGTGAGTTGGAGAACAGAGTTTAGGGTGGAGAAGAGGGTTGTGAGAGTTTGAGGTAATTATATCAGAGAAGAATTTTGATTTAGCAGCTTTTACTGTTTTCTGATAACAGCGCCAACTCTCTTTAAGTATCTGGAAAGAGACCTGCAGCCTGTCTTTCCTCCACTTTCGTTCCGCCCTCCTACATTGCTGCCTAGCGGCCTTGGTGACATCACTCAGCCAAGGTTCTGCTCTGAGTTTTGATTTTTTGTTTTTAACAGGTTCAACATGATCCAGTCTTTAAGCAGACAGAGTTGAACTGGGATGTCAGCTCCTCAGTGGTGGTGAGAAACACTGGGGGCTGAATGATCATTTCAGAGTTATAAACATCTGTGAAACGTGCGGCAGTGAAGTGGTTAATGGTCCGAGTGCGACGTGCAGGAATGCACGGCTTAGGAGTTAGATGGGGGAGGGTGAACTCAAACCGGACTGGCATGTGGTCTGAAAAAACATTATCACCAATAACAAGATTATTAACAGCCATATCATGAGTTAAAATAAGGTCCAGTGTATGTCCACATTCTTGGGTGGGACCGTTTACATGCTGAGTTAAATTAAATGAGTCCACTAAATCTAAAAAGTCCTTAACCAAGGGCTTCTCAGGACAGCACACATGCAAATTAAAGTCACCAATAATGAAAAGATGCTCATATTTTGGTGTGATTTCAGTCAAGAAGTCAGAAAACTCATTTATGAAATCCTTAGACCGAGGTGGATGGTAAACGAGTGCAAATAATGTCGGAGGTGAATGTCCAAGTTCAAAGACGCTCAGCTCAAAGCTGGCGTGGGAAACTGGGATGGGCAGTTGTTTACAGTCAAAAGTTGATTTGAATATTGTTAATAATCCACCACCGCGCCGGCCTGATGGCCGCGGGGCGTTAAAACACAGACTGTTCGGTGGCAGTAAATCCGTCAAGGCGCTGGACTCACCCGGAGACATCCAAGTCTCTGTGATGCACAGAAAGTCCAGATCGTGCTCTTGAAAGTAATCCCTGAGGATAAAAGTTTTGTTGGTAACAGATCTTGCGTTGACCAAACACATCCGGATACTGTCCAAAGTGGAGCCAGCAGCAGTGGAGTTAGCGCGCGGTAATGGCCGCAGGTTTTCAACAACATCTCCTTCAGGTCGGTCCGGGCTGCACAACGGCTGACAACTCCCGCTGGTTACCTTGTCCGGGCACGCGGGAAGCTGGAGACCATGACCGCCAGCTGAAGAGGAAGATGTAGCGCGCAGAGCTTTCAGCTTCACCAGCTGACCAGCACGTTTTCCCCGGCATCTGAAGCGAGATCTTCGGGCAGGCAGGTGAGGAGCACAGCGAAGGTAAGCTGGTACGTCTGCCAGCAGGGGGGGAGGGGGGGGGGGTCTAGAAGTACGCTGATAATGGTCCAAATAAGCGACTTCAGTGACAGAAAAACGAAGATCCAAAAGTTGTTGTCTGTCATACACCAGGAGAGAGTTGATGTCACAGATGTGAAATGCAAAAAACAAAAATAATCTGAACACCATCAAGGATTACAAGCGGTGGATTGCAAGCCATGTACACGGGCGCCATCTTACCTGAAGTCAGCAGCATTTTAAAACAGCAGAAGCGACCCCTCTCTTGAAGCCTAACCTTGATTCTGGCTCCTTTTCCATCTTCCGTCCCATCTCTAAACTGCTTTTTCTCAGTAAATTACGTGTAAAATTTTAACAACCCAACTCAGATCCTGGTTCTGTCAGTTACAGATCCTTTCAGTCTGGTTTTCTAAAATACCATTCCACTGAAACTGCTCTAGTAAAAGTCCACAACGATCTGTTAATGGCTACTAATGAAGGAACATGCTCTTTGTTGGGCCAGTTAGATCTTAGTGCTGCCTTTGATACCATTGACCACGCAACCTTATTAAACAGGCTGAAGGTTCTGGCTGGTAATTCTGGCTCAGCTTTGGTCTGGCTCACTTCATACCTATCTCACAGAACTTTCTGCATCAAGATGGAGAGGTTCTCCTCTGACTATGCTCCCTTGCCAAGATGGCCGCGCTCAGAGCGGTTACAGCTTCACAGGCTCCCGGTACTGTCCCAGTTTTTAGAAGTTTTGATATTGACTCTGTGCCTGGCTCTGCACGATTTATGCGTGTGAACTATAGCCGAACTGAAATGATGAGAACAGGAGCGGATTTGCCATGTAATATAGCAGAAATCAGCAACAAACTCAAAACTACACTCGGAAGAATGCAGATCTTAAAAGTCATCTACCTGGAAGTTGCAGCAGAGGCGTTCCAGTGGGCAGAAGAGGAAGCACTGCTCCCGGCTTAAGAGGAGAGGATGCCGGGCAGGGGTTATGGTGAGGCTACGAGCTAACGCTAAATCCGGAAAACTCCCAATGCCGTCTCTCTTTCTGTCGAACATCCGCTCGTTGGACAACAAGATGGATTTACTTCGTCTGAGAGCGAACGCCTCAGAAGAGATTAAGAAGTGTGCAGTGCTTTGCCTCACAGAAACGTGGATTACAAGCGAAACGCCGGATACAGTCTTCCAGCTGGATGACAGACTATTTTTGAGTGGACCGCTGCAGTGAGCTAACGGGAAAATCACAGGGAGGCGAAGTGTGCATTTACGTGAGTAAAAGTTGGTACACAAACTGTAGTGTTGTAAATTGCTCATGCTTGAAGGCTTTGGAGCAAATAACAGTGAAATGTCGGCCACATTATCTACCCTGCGAGTTCACAGTGACTTTCATCACAGTTATTTACATTACTCCGGACGCTAATGCTAATCATGCCTTACAAGAACTTCATTGATATAATCAGCTCTTTGCAGAACAAACACCCTGAGGCTCTCTACATTGTAGCTGGAGACTTTAATCACGTGAATCTAAAGGATTGCCTCCCAAGCTTTAATCAGCATGTGACAATTCCAACACGTGGGAACAACACACTGGACCTTGTTTACACAAACATAAAAGATGAATACAAAGCCGAAACCTGCCCCCACCAAGGACCGTCAGACCACATCTCAATCTTCCTGGCTCCTGCTTACATGCCCCTGCTGAGAAGCTCTAGACCAGTACAAAAGAAAGTTAAATGGTTCATAAGTGGTTAAGTCACTAAGGAGGGTCATAACTTCTTCTCTCTCTCTGAAAAGAGATCCAGGAAGTGGTTACAAGAAGAAGTTGATGGATTGCCTGAAAATGTTGGAGCAGGACAAGGCTATTGACGGTATTCTATACCGCCGACTGTACCCAGGGGAGGCCACACCTAGTCTGTATGGTTTACTTAAAATCCACTAACAAGGTGTACCTTTAAGACTAATTGTTAGCATGATTTACTCGGTCACTTATGTAGTGAACTAGGCCTCCGACCTCAACCTGTCTCTGAAGACTTTCAGGGGACAGGAACTGTTATTTCATTGATCTGAATCCAGAAATACAAATTATCTCATCAAGAGACTATTTAATTGTATCCTGAATTAATCAATTGAAAGAACACTCTTATTTTTTACATTATCATTACTATTTTAGAATATCTTGATATGTTGTGTTGAGTTCATACCATTTCTAAATGTTAAGTGAACCACTCATTTAAATCAACTGTGAAACAGTATTAATGATTTTTAAACCTCATTAGACTTAGAAATCAAGTTAAATGTCTATTTACAAAGTAATTGTGCATTTTGATCTTCTGTCTGAATGAGTGGATTTGATGGCGGTCAGAAGTCAGGGATGTCGGTCGAAAGTCAGAGACAAACAGAGACGAGTCATTAGAACGAAGTGTCTTGACCTAGCAGACAGTAAATAAGAAGCTGGCACCTGCAAAGTTTCTCACTTCTTCAAAATATGTTTCTCCATCTGTACTAACCGTTCCTAAACATTCCTGCTGTTTTGTGACTTTTAATAACCCTCTGACATCACTACAACCACCCTCCTGCTGGTTGTTTCTACCAATCAGGAAGTACCAATTGACAGGAAATGAGTACTCTTTAAAAAGTCGTCACTTCCTGGGACTATTCAGTCTTTCTTGAGACTATGGAGTCTTCTTAAAGTCTTCCTGCAGTCTTTTTGAGTCTTCTTGGAGTCTTCTTTCAGGCTTCCTTAAGTCTTACATCGGAGTCTTCCACTTCTGAGTGGAACTATGAGTCTTCCAGCTGAACTGAGAAGCTGATGGAATGGGATCATGTGCAAAGGGGTCCGTCCATCCCAGCGGAGTCACAGCGCCTCGCTGTGAACTCACCCGGGCGTAACGCCCTACAACTTTGAAGGAAGCTTGTTCTGTTGAACGGAGTAAACCACACAACTTCTGACGATGACCAGCCGCTTTAACCGGAGATGCTGTAAAGGGATCGTACTAATGGACTTCTGTTCCGGAGTGGAGGTATCCCCCCATCTAAGGTAACAAAGTCTCTGCACGTCCTGAAGTGTACCGGAAAGCTGAGCGGGGTGTTGAAAGAAGAGTGCTAATTCTGGTCAACAAGCATCCATCTTCCTTCATCCATCTTCCTTTTAAATCTATTCCTTCTCTTAAACTTTTCTATTTGTCAGTAATCTAGATGCCTTCAGAGGTGAATCAGCCTCAATCAGTAATGTTCTGTTGTCTTGTTAGTAAAGTGTGCCAAGTTTTTATTAATCAGAAACAGATCAGCAAATCAATGTGTACATGTTTTGATGTTAAATTTTAATTCTGTTAAATAAATGTCCGCATTTATTCTGATGGGTCAAAGATAAAATGGTGTCTCATGTCACTGATTAAACAATCCTCACAGTTATCTCGGTCACTTGGCAGAAATTTAACTCGAAAAAGAAAGAATCCGTTCTTAGTAACAACTAATATTCTTTGTGCTTGAACTAGCTGTAAGGATAATTAATTAGTAGTGTGTCTACAGCAAAGCTGTCCCTAAATCACTACATATTTGATGGCCCGTACGTGTTTTAAATAACATTTTGATGGCCCGTAAGGTTTCTAAAGAGATAACATGTGTGACCCGAGACCTGTGTTATTGTAAAGTAACGCGTCATGTTGGCATAAAAAAGTCCGAGTTTTGACCTTGGTACAGATATATTTTACGGCTGTGGGGTTCAGAAAGATGCAGAATTGCATCAATGTGTTCATTTTAAATCTGAAATTGTCCATCTGTTTGTGTAACTAAGCTGTAAGCAGTGGGAATAACGAATTAATTCTGTTTGAAACTCTTGCATGGACCGGGGGTTCTGCGTGTTCGACCCGGTTCTGTTTACTGGACTCGAACAAGTCGTGTTTTAAATGGTGATACGTTGTCTGTGGGCTGAGCGCCGTCTAAGAGCTGCTACTATGCTGACTCGTTACGTTTCACAGTAAATTGTGCATTTTTGTGAAGCTTTAATGGGCGATAATTTGACCGGACTGTTGATGCTAACTGCTAGCTTAAGGCGAGTACACACGAGCTGTGATTAGTCGACAACCGCTGTTTGGGACATTCTGATTCGCTGAGAAGCTAGTGACGTAACGTCGTGTACGTCCACTCACTCTGGTGTCAGTGCGAAAAGCCCACCCCAAATGTTCACGTGTCTGTGAAGTCACGTGACCCCGGAAATGAAGCTCGTTTTATCGGAGTTTTCCTTTGTGTTTAAAAAAGCTGAATAAATCCCTGACATTCATTCCTAAACTCATGAGTACATGCAGAAAGAGCGTGCTTGTGAAGCGATGCCACGTTAAAAGCTTTAAATCCGTCTATAAATGCTGATTTGAACCGTGTTCAACCGTTGCTACATCGCAGCTAACGGCTAACAACCGAATGTCAACAGGACGGTTCATAGGAAGTCGTCAGTGACTCCTACCGGTAAAAGTAAGCTTACACCACCACCTGCTGTTGAAAAAGAGTATAACAGTTTTCCAGAAAGAGCTGCGCACTCGTTTCATTAAAAAATTTTTTTTTTTTTTTGTTAATCAAGTCTGGTGTAAGGGTTTTTCTAATGTAGGGGTTTTTCTTTTTAGAAAACCAGCACCTATTAAAAAATAATTACTACAAACAGAGAACAGAGGTTGAGTTATAATAGACGCAAATTCTTTGCAAAGAGAGACATCATCCCGACCAAAGTCAGAACGAAGTCTAATGTTGCTTCTGTGTGCGTCCGTTTTTATTAGAGCATGTAGGAGGGGTTAACAGATAAAAACAAATAATACAGATGCAGCAGTATTAAAACACACAGAAGCTACAAGCTCAGGTCAGAGTGTCCTCTGAACACATTCAGACCGCACTGCTCTCAGCGTGTCCAGCATAAATGTCCAAAGTACACTTCTACACACAGAAGCTTTGTTGAAACAAGCATACTGATAAGAAAAACAGTTTCAAATGATCAATAGCACAAAACTCTCCAACATCTGGTTTATGGGTACTGTTTAAATAGCAAATACTGGTAAATTAAACTGCTTAAGTGCGTTTACAACTACACAGTTGCTGTAAGCCTTCTTAGAAAATATTGCAGGTTTATTTAATTTTAAGTGCATTGGAGTACATGAACACTGAAATAGCCTGGCTCTTGTATCTGTTAGAATTAAGCTCATATTAAGTAACACTGCCACAGGAAGCATTTACTTACAATATTAATGGGGTAAGGCCTGAACACAGGGGCCCATTTATTGAAAAAATGGCTTATAACAGTACTGTTGATGAAACCCAGAGCTAAAATAGTGTGTGAGACACACTGCTCACTTAAATACAAACATTTACCTGTTGAAAAACTCTTAAGATTGTGACGGTTTAACCAGATAGGTTTTGCTGAACAGGGGATGCAACCATGGCAGATTTAACAGAAGCTAATGTTGCTCTATGTGATAAAAAGGACTGGCTTGAGACAGCCCTGAATAGGCTGATCACAGATTCCTTGTATCCATATGGTGGACAGGTGGACAGCATGACCTCAACAGAGTTATTGGACGAGCTGAAGGAAGTTGCAGACAGTGTAACTTCCACAGCCATAACCAAGTCAAGCTATGAACAACTAGCTAACATGGCACTCTTGCTAAAAGCTAAATTTTACCTTGAGGCCAACAGGGCAGAAGCTCTTGATAAAAGGTTGAAACGCGAGACAGAGGACCGCGAAACAACACGTGAGGAGGATCTAAAACTCATAGCACAGTTTCAATTTGATAAGGAGACCTGGGAGGATAAATTGAAACGTGAAGAATAGCTCTCACAAGCTCAGCTGTTGTTACAAGCAGACTCATATGAGGAAAAGCTACAGGAAGGAGGGATTAATTACCAAGCACTGTGTTCAGACAATGATGCGCTGCACCAACGGTTGTAGCTCACATCAAAATCTCTGGACGAATGCATATTGGAAAAAGCTGCATTAGTCCAACAAGGCGTGCATTTACAAAGTGGATGTCATACATTACATGAACGCTTAACAGCCTGTGAGGCAAAACTTGCCGCAGCCACAAATAAAATCTCTGACGAGGGGCAAGGATGTCTGGAACTCAAAGACAAACTGGGTCAGAGTACAGGTCAACCACCACCACCTCAGAAGTATTTTGCTGTACCTCCTACACATAATCCCCTTCTGCCACCTCCACGTGAGTCTGGTGAATCACCTCCACGTGATTATTTTGTTCCAACAACACCAATTCCTCAGCCTCCGCTCTCAATAGCGGAATTGCATAAAATAGCAAAGTATGTCCAACACTTTGAGCCGGGGCCGTTGGGTTCGACCGACACTAAGGCCTATCTGAACGACCTTGACTTCCAATTAAGAAGCTATCCCAACTTTGCAGTTGAGGATAAAGTAGGTTTGTTCAGGCTCACTTCAGCCAGGACGGTGTTTTCCTTCATGGAGCGTCAACCTGATGCCACAAGAAAGGATTACCGCCTGTTATGTGCTGCTCTTATGAAAGAGTATACCCCTTGCGCGGGACCTGGCGGATATCCAGCCGCCGACAAGGTCATGCAAGGTAAGAATGAGCACCCAATGGCATATTATTCCAGAATTTTGCAGGCTTATTTTGGTTACAGGAACGAAACCATCATGGAGGAGGAGGAAGCGTTTAAGTTCGTTTTCAGCAAAAATCTCCACCCTGACATAAGGATGTCAGTGCAGGTGATGGCTAATTTCAAAGAGAAAACCATCAGTGAGATAAAAAATTGTGCTGTGAATGTCTTTGAGGCCCGTTCACAGGCCAAAACACCCATTGAGGTGTTCCCAGCTGAGAGGATTCCTGCCCAGTCATTAGAATTGGAAGGGACGAGAGCTTCAGCTCCCCCTCCCAAAAAAGGCGAGAGGAAACGAGGTTTCCCAGCAGCCAAACCACAACAGATGAGTGCCCCCTGGTCCAGACAAGATCCTAAATGGTTTCCCAAGAAACCAGAGGATGAACGAATGTACCAGAAGGGGGGTGCACGCCCTAAGGTTAAAAAGTATGGCACCAAAGGTGACCCATACAACCAGAGATCCCACTGGGAACCCCAGAGGGGGGGACCTGCTCCCCCACCACGTCGGCCTGAACAGCCTGAGATGAAAAAGAAACGGCAGCAGGTCGAGAAAGAGAGCCCCAGACCTCTGACCTCGGACGAGACAGAGAGTGTGCGTCGGTTCTTGGAATTGTTGAAAGGTGTCGCCACAGACAAACAACCTGACGCATTGTGTGGCAATATCATTGCTGATGAGTCAGAGCACACAAACAACACTGTTACTGCTGTCACAGACAGTCACCATGACATTGTTGTTGTAAACTCTGACAGGCCCTCACCAGAAAAAGGGGGGGTACAATCACACGTCACCGACGGTGACCCGTCACAAACTGTAACCTCAGAAACAGCAACTGCTGTGTTAACGGTTCAGATAAATCAGGGTGACACAAACAACAACGTTGCCGCTGTCACGGACAGCCACCAGGACCTTGTTGTTACAAACAATGAGAGCCCCTCAACACACAGTGAGCGGGTGATCTCATACATCAATGACGGAGGCCCGTCAAAAACCGAACTCTCAGGAGCAGCAGCGACTGCACCAATGGTTCGGATAAACCAGGATTACACAGGCAAAGGTAAACGTAAGAAGAAACGTCGGCCAAAACCTACAAGGTTCCTGTGCAACCTTATCAGAAAGGGGGTCGCTAAAAAAGCTTACCTGTCGATCACACTTGAAGAGGTCCTCACACATGAAGGCCTACTGGACGGTGGAGCCGACATAACTATTATGTCAGCCAAACTGTTTGAAGAGCTCAGGACCGCCGCTAACAGTGTTCACAGGGAAATACCTCTCATAGAACGTGCTATAGAACTGCAGGGCCTCGCAGAGACGAGGACAACCCTGACAGCTATAGCTATGGTTCACATGCAGGTTGGCGAGATGACACTACACCACCCGGTACATGTGTCTACGGTTGACTCACTCCCATTTTTGATCGGCCAGGATTTTATAAATCGCTTTGAGGCGATTATAGATTATGGTGAACAGACAATGTGGGCCAGAGTGAGCAAACCCCTGCCAATACTCATGCCTCCTGAGACAGTCACAGACTGCCCAACAGCAGGCACCGCAGAAGGCACCGAGGACCTCTCAGCAGAGAACACAGTCCCGGTAAGTAAGCCTTTCAAAGCATGTGAAACCGAAGAGACCCAACCGGTGAACCCAACTCTGACTGAACAAGAAAGCCTCCTCTGCGAACTGAGACAGTCAGAGCCCACCAGATGCTATCTACCATTGGTAGTTAAAGGTGTTGAGTTCCAAGGATCCCACACCGAAGATGCTGTACTGTCGCTGTGGACAGATAATCAGTTATTAACCAAGCTTTCTACAAAACATTGGTTAAAAAACATTTGGGTCCAGTTCTGATTGAGAAAGCTTTCCGCTTTCCATTGTAACAGTTCACGAGTAATGACTGCGAAAGGAGTCATTAAACTGAAACTGAGCTGGAACCAACGGGAACTGGTCCACCCATTCTTCGTGGTCCCAGATTTACCACATGCATCCTACATAGGCTCTGACATCTTGGTAAGATTAGGTGTCCGAGTGGACACCAGCCACAATGTACTGTGGTCACTAAAACCAGCCAAAAAAGATCCTCCTGTGCTAGACACAGCAAACCTTACGGCTGGACAGACCATTCCAAAGGTCTGCCAGGTTGCTAGCAACCAAAACACCTCAGTACCACCTCAGGTAACAAACCTAATGGTACGAGTCCACATCGTGGTGGGACAAGCTATTAGCCTTAAACAGGCGTACTTTCAACCATCTCCTACATTTTTCAAACTAGGACTGTCCATTGAGGCCGCAAGCCAAGTGAGCCTCGACTCCAGAACCACATCTGTTGTTGTGTGCAACACAGGCACAGAGGAGGTACTGATCCCGAGAAACACAAGGCTAGGATGGTTGATCTCCACAGATTTTCATGATTTTGAACTTGGCATTCCATTTCTGGGAGGACTCCCAGACAACCTGGTATCGAGTCAAGAGACTGGTCCAGTTTGGTTCACGAAACCAACACAGGCCATAGCTCTCTTCTCAACCAATGATGTCAATAAAGGACCTCAAACCTATAGTGTCCTACCTATAGACAGGTCTGACGGCACAGAAAGGGACTCACTGGGGCTCCCCAAACATAAAGAACCCTTAGCAATCTCTTCATAGATTGAACAGGTGGTCGCCCAAGCCAACGCCCTGACGACTGATGAAGAAAGGGACAAACTCCGCCACGTTCTCATGAAATACGAGAAGTCATTCTCGACTGACTCAATGGATTGTGGGTTGACCTCACTTCACACAGTGAGCATCCCAACTCCGCCAAACTCACCGCCTACATTTGTCAGACAACACAAGATTCTCCTGGCAGCACATCAACCTGTCAAGGAAATCATTGATGACCTTTTAGATAAAGGCATAATCAGACATTGTAATAGCGCCTACTCTGCGCCTTTATGGCCAGTTTTGAAACCAAATGGTAGGTGGAGACTTACCATAGACTACAGAAAGCTAAACAAACAAGTTCCTTTATCTAGGTGACCAATGACCCAGATCCAACAGGAACTGCCCAAGGTCACCGATAGTAAATACTTTTCCACCCTCGACGTCGCCTCTGGTTTTTGGACCATTCCTGTGCGCACCGAGGACCAACACAAATTAGCTTTCACTTTTGGTAGCCAACAATACACCTTCACCAGGTGCCCCTTTGGCTACGCTAACTCACCAGCTGAGTTCAACATCTTTTTGAACAAAGCATATCCAGACACCCACGGACGTGGGACACTGATCTACATGGACAATGTTCTTTTGAGGCAGCCAACACTGGACTTACACTTGGCTGAGATTGACCACGTTCTGAATCAACTGACTACTGCTGGTGCTAAAATCTTTCTGTCAAAATGCCAGTGGTGCAGGCCCATGGTGGACTACATTGGCTTACTAGTAGGTCCAGACGGAGTACAACCACAATTGACTCACACCCAAGGCCTAGACAATCTCAAAGTCCCCACCAATCTCAGAGAACTACAAAGTCATCTGCACGGACTCTAATTACGCTCGACTTAGTTTCTTGTGTCATCTCGCTCTGTGGAAACAGAACGGCTTTCTCACAAGCAACAAGAAAGTGGTCAAACACAAAGAGCTTTTCATGGCGTGTGATCACTTGGTGACATTACATGACTTACAGGTCTACTAGAAAAAGGTTCCAGGACATTCAAGAGTCCTAGGCGATGACAAGCGGTATAATGACCTTGCAGACTTCCTAGCCAAGGACGGAGCCGTGGACGGCCCTCCGTGGTCCTTTGACCCCTCCTGGCTGCTCGCAACTCTGTTAGTACAACCTACAGCCGAGGTATTGGCAGTCACACGTGCACAGGCTGCAGCCAAGCCGGCTGATAACACAGTCTCTGTACAACCCGTGCTGACTGGCCCAGACATCATCCAACTTCAGAAGTCGGATCCTGCGATAAACTCGATGATGCTGTTCTTGACTGACCCAGAGAAAAACACTCCGTCTGAAGCCGACTTGGATTCCAATCCAGACCTTAAAGTCCTCTTTCAGCTGTGCAAACAGCTAAAACTAATCAAGGGCATCTTAACTTTTGCTCATGGACCGACGTCCTCACCCGTGTTCGTGGTCCCCCATGATCACAGGGGGGTGACGTTAGTTCATGCGCATGACCTCCTGTCCGCAGGACACAAGGGAGATAACGCCACGCTGAATGCATTAAAACAAGTTGCTTATTGGCCTGGAATGAAAAAGGATGTCAAGACCTACATAAAAGGGTGCCTGGTCTGTGGCCAGTTTCAGCCATCCAGACCACTCCACAGAGCACCACTGCAAAATAGAGGCATTGCATTCCCATGGCCCGACCTCCAGATCGACTGGGTTGGACCACTTACTAAGAGCACTAGAGGAAATAAATATTTTCTCACGGTAACTTGCGCAATTACCAAATGGGTAGAATGCCTACCAGCTCCTAACGACACAGCACAAACAACTGCTATGTTACTAATGAATCATGTATTTTCAAGGTTTGGACTTCCCCTCAGGGTGAACTCAGACCAAGGTACACACTTCACAGCTGAAGTGATGAAAGAACTGTGGAAGATGTTAGGCATCAAAGTCAACTTCCATGTTGTCTACCATCCACAGGCCTCAGGCCAAGTGGAGAGAGCAAACAGAACTGTGGTAAGTATTTTGAAGAAATACGTAGCCACAAACCACAAGGACTGGGACGTGAAACTCCCTCTGGTCCTCATGGCCATAAGGGCCACTCCACACACATCGACTGGCATCTCTCCCTTCGAGATGATGACGGGTCGACAAATGACTCTCCCTCTACACCTGTTGTACCAACCAGGCAATGCCGCCATGGCAACAGCCTACACCACACAACAATACATGAATGACTTGGAAGAACGCCTTAAAAACACTTTTGTGTTTGCCCAGAAAAACCTGGAAAAATCCGCTGAAGGCCGAAAGGCGTACTATGACCAAAAGGCCTCTCACGAGGAACTCCAAGTGGGAGATAGGGTCTGGTACTACACGTTTGCCCCCACAACCGGGAAAAGAGAGTCCGGAACCGGAACTCTCGCCCGCAAACTGATGCCCAGGAGGACTGGACCCCACCTGATAACAGACAAACTGTCTCCAGTTGTCTATCAGATCAAAATCAGCAAAGGTCAGAAAGAACCAATTGTTAAGTGGGTACATCGAAACCAGGTTAAACTACATAAGGCGTTCAATAACTCCATAGGAGACAAAAGATCTCAAACTCAGACCTCATGGGAAAAAAGGTCGTTCAAGCAGAAACTAAATAAGTCCAAGCTTGATTAAGTGTTAAGATAACAACTCAGACGCGATAACGTGATCAAATCTGACAATCAGAGTGAGTGACGCACTGAATTGTCATTTTCTAGTTGCTTAATCACTACTTTTGTCGATGTTGAAACGTTGTTTTCTGGTTGCTTAATCACTACTGTTGTCAATGTTGAAACATTGTTTACTTGGTTTTGGTATTGTTTCTGAACACCCCCAACAAGAATGAATTTTGTGTGTATTTTAGTTAGCGACTAAGAGGACTTTAACTATGCCAACATGCAGTTCATTTGTTAAACTTCAACCTTTGAGGAGTCATTGTAGATTAATGCTACCTTAAGTACCATAACCTACATTGATCTCACGACGCTCAAGCCGAACCCACTCGAACAATCCTATTCGGGGG
>NC_056517.1:19975853-19987093 GCF_014905685.2 Nematolebias whitei
AATTATGTATATATATGTATATATATACACATATGTATTTATATACATATATATGTGTTTATATATATTCATATATATTTATATACATATATATGTATTTATATATATACATATATATATCTATATATATTTATAGATATAAATATATATATGTATGTAAAACTCTGATGAACCAGATTCTACAAAAACATTACATTTAAATTTTTATAGGTTTTCATCATCATTTGATGTATTTGCACTCATTGTGTTTACTTTTAATGTTCATTTTAAATGTGTGGTTTCCTTTCTTGTTCACATATATACATTTTATTTTTAGCTTTGCTTTAAAGTTCTTGTTTTGTGATTTGTACATTTGTGAGTTAAAATAAAGTTGAACTGAAGGTCGTCTCTTCTTTAAACATGTTTGAGGGAAATATTCCTGAGATCCAATAGTTTTGTGTCTTTTTATGATTTTCAGCTGAGTTAACAGTCATTAAAGTGAAAACAGGATTTCACGATGAAGCTGGCACCGTTTTTTTTTTTTTTCATCCTCTCCGTGGGTCCTCTCACTGAACATTTTCAATAACAGAGATGCCATTTCCTGCATTTTGGTGTTGTTTAATGGGTTGTTATACATCAACATTTACCTACATTTATAAACTTAATAAAATTACTATTTTGGAGAGGAACAGCAGGTTGAGTGTGAACGAGCAGTACCAATTCTGTCAGGTGTCCTCAACCCCTCTCCTCCCTCCCATCACTTCACTGTTCTGAGCTGAACTCTTCTCCGCTCTTGCTCCTGTCTCGTTGCACCGTTTGAAGCACCTGAAGGATTCAATTATCTGTTTTCCAACTAAGGACAATCAATCCATCCGTCCATCCATCCATCCATCCATCCATTTTTATTAAAATAAACTGGACTGTCTTTTTGACATTTTGATCGCTGTTGTTATTTTGACTAATTAGTTTAGTTGTTTGAAACTAATGTGAATAACACATCAAACATTTCTCTCTTTGTATTTTTTTATTTTTTACAGTAAGCTTTTTTATTTATTATGTATGAAATGTAGCAGTTCAGATATTTGCTGATGTGTGCACGCGCTAGAGCTGTCTGGAGACGTTTCTGTGTGTAACGTGCACTGTCGTGCATTTATTTATTCTGTTGAATAAATGATCGTTTCTGTTTCGGGGTCTGAGAGGAGGAGAGAGAGGGTGTTTTTCAGTGCGCAGTCCCGCTGAGTAAATGGTAAATGGACTGTACTTGTATAGCACCTTTTTAATCTTACTGAGATACTCAAAGCGCTTTACACTATAATCTGTGCCTCATTTACCCATTCATACAACACTCTACTAGATCTCTACAAAGCTAATTGAGCAAATCATTCTAAAGAGACTAATCCGTGCTTTATCACATTCATGCACCAATGGGACACACATCAAAGGCAACAAGGGGTTCAGTGTCTTGCCCAGGGACACTTCGGCATGTGACTGCTGTTGGATTCGAACCCCCAACTCTTGCACTGGAGGTCGACTGCTCTAACCACTCAGCCACTGCCGCCCCGAGTAAGGACCATATCTGGAGAGGAGGAGAAGAGTAGGACTCTGTGCAGAATCTCTGTGCGTAAGACTTCTGTCCCTCCGTCCTACCCCCCCCCCCCCCCGCCTAGAGGCTCCTCTCCTGTTCCTCGAAAGAGCGTGTAACTGTGCGCCGCGGCTGAAACATCCACAGACTGGTCTGCCGGGCTAAAGGCAACGTCTCCTCTCATTGTATTTTTAATGAATAATCAAAATAAAAATGCGCATGACTCTGGACTTTATGGGGCGGAGCTGCCGGATCTGAACAAAGAGTTGCCAGAACAGAACGGGCCAAAATGAGAGAGTTCCCTGATCTTGTTCTGGCAGGATCTGGCTCAAATTAACCACTGCCAGTAGCCAAATCAAAAGTAAAAAATCTAGGAGTCACATTTGACTTATCATTAGGCTTTGAGTCTCACATTAGAGATATTTCCCGTTCTTGTTTCTTTCATTTAAAAAACATTTCTAAAATACGACCTATGGTTTACAGAGTTGAGTCATCGCGTCTGGACTACTGTAATGTCCTTTTTACCTTTACAAGTCTTCTGTTTCACGTCTACAAGTAATACAGAACGCAGCTGCCAGACTTCTCATCAAATCCAGCAAATACTGTCACATCACCCCGGTTCTATATTCACTACACTGGCTCCCAGTCGAGTTTAGAATCTGTTTTAAAGTTCTTGTGCTGATGTACAGAACTTTAAATGGCTCCTGTGTATCTTTGTCAGCTTTTAACCAAGTACTCTGCAGCTCGTGGCCTTCACTCCCAGTCACAGAACCTCTTGGATGTTCCACGTACACAGCTGAAAACTAAAGGGGACAGGACCTTTCAGTCAGTGGCCCCCAGTCTGTGGAACAGTTTGACTTGCAGCTTTGTTCTGCTGACTGTGGTTTTTAAAAAGTAACTGAAAACACGTTTATTCTCCCAGGCTTTTATGTCATGATTTTATTGTGTTTCTTGTAGTTCTTATGCTTGTTTATTCTTGGTATATTTTAGCATTAAGTTCATTGTACAGCGCTTTGTGATTTTATGTCTGTGATAATTGCTCTATAAATAAACTTTACTTACTTACATGGCCTGGCTTTCAGTTGAAAAAATGTCTGTCTGATAAACTCCAAGGTACAATGTTTTCTTTGAATACTGATGAGTCCACGAACTTCAATATGGACAGAATTCTAAACATGCTTGTTCGCTTTTTTGATAAAGACGTTGAAAAGGTTGTTACTCAGCATTTAGCCAGCAAAAAGTAAACGTCACAACTGCAATTGTTCTTGTGGGTACACTGAAAGACATTCTCAGTTCAAAACAGTCGAGTGGAGGCAAGTTGACAGCATACTTATGGACAATTGTGCTGTTATGCGAGGTAAAAAAGGACTGGAAAAACATGCACAAAATGAAAACCCCTTCCTGTTGGATATTTCTGGAAACATTGCACATGATGTCCAATGCTGAAAAAGCCCTTTTAAGTCCAATTGGCACAGTAATACAGGATTTATGCTCAGACATTTATTATGACAACTCTCCAAAGCAGAAGGGTATTTTCTCTGAAGTTCAGTTTGCTGCAGCTGCCATCAAACAGCCTGGTACGACCAATAAGCAGCAGATTCCTTCAGATGCTGGACGTGTGGACCAGGGTGCATGAGTTGCTTGATGTTTTGGTTTTCTATTACTACCATGTGCTACCACCTAACGAAGAACACAAATACAGGTAATGTTAACTTGCTTTGTACTGTACTCAGTCCTGTTTGAATTATTCTGTTGTGTGGTGAATGACAGCTGTTGTCTATCTGTAGATGATGTCAAGTGATGTGCATTTCAGGTGAGGTATGAAGTCAGTTTTCATGACCTAATAGACGGTTAAGAGCAGTACAAACCACAGATACTACAGATAGATATGTGTTCTGAAAAAGCAAGAAAGGTTTATTTACTGAAACAAATCTATACAATAGTATGTAACAGTGTGTTAAGTCTTTCTATTGTACTGTGTTAAGTGTGAAATCCTATGAATTAAGACTTAATCAATGATGAAGATCTAGAGCTTAAATTGAGATTTGGAAATCTTATATTGAAAGTGAATTAACTTTAAATGATTATGAATAGATGAATTAGTTACTGACTAAAAGTGAAGAGAATTGATGGTCAAAAGGTCAAGTTAACAGCTTAATGTTCATGTGTCAAGTCACCACAGAAAGTGGAAGTCTGAACAGATGGCCAGGCCAGTAGAAGGAAAAAGAGGACATTATCTGTAGAAAAAGAGGAAGTTATCTACAGAAAACGGGAACAATTTACCTTAAGTGAAGAGGTTCTCTCAGAAAAAGAGGAAGCTCTCTGCAGAAAAAAAACAGGAAGACAGACCTAGTGGCAGTCAAAGATAATTTTAGCAATGACAGTGACGTTGAACATGTGATCTGACGTTGTAGAAAAGTCCGTATCCAGGACTGTTGCAATTCAGAAATTACACAGTAAGCAGACAAAGGTGTAAAAAGGCTCAGCATTAACGATCGGTGCTGAAACACTTGGAGAGTTTTAAAGGACAGTTCATTGTCACATTCAGTAACTAAAGGGAACTTGAAGATCCGAAGAGGAACATTATTTTTCTCAGCCCAGACCTGAAAGCCAACTCAAGGTTCCAAGATTGGATTTTATTGAATGCAATATGAAACATTCTTCAAAAGCAACTGAGGGATGATTGTCACCAGCTTCATCAGTCAAGGATCCCCTTTGACAAGGGGTCTTCGAGAAGAGATGGTATGACACATACAAACCAGATTCCAAAAAAGTTGGGACACTAAACAAATTGTGAATAAAAACTGAATGCAATAATGTGGAGGTGCCAACATCTAATTTTATTCAGAATAGAACACAAATCACAGATCAAAAGTTTAAACAGAGAGAATGTATCATTTTAAGGGAAAAATCTGTTTCCAAATTTCATGGCGCCAACAAATCCCAAAAAAGTTGGGAGAAGTCCATTTTTACCAATGTGTGGCATCCCCCCTTCTTACAACACTCAACAGACGTCTGGGGACAGAGGAGACCAGTTTCTCAACTTTAGAAATAGGAATGCTCTCCCATTAATGTCTAATACAGGCCTCTTAACTGTTCGATTATCTTGGGCCTTCTTTGTCGCACCTTCCTCTTTATGATGCACCAAATGTTTTCTATAGGTGAAAGATCTGGACTGCAGTCTGGCTATTTCAGTACCCAGATCCTTCTCCTACATAGCCATGATGTTGTGATTGCTGCAGAATGTGGTCTGGCATTATCGTGTTGAAAAATACAGGGTCTTCCCTGAAAGAGATGACGTCTAGATGGGAGCATATGTTGTCCTAGAACCTGAACATAGTTCTCTGAATTAATGGTGCCTTTCCAGACATGCAAGCTGCCCGTGCCACAAGCGCTCATGCAACCCCATAACATCAGTGAAGCAGGCTTCTGAACGGAGCGTTGATAACAACTTGGGCTATCCTTGTCCTCTCTGGTCCGGATGACATGGAGTCCCAGTGTTCCATAAAGAACTTGAAATCGTGACTCATCTGACCACAGAACAGTCTTCCATTTTGCCACACTCCATTTTAAATGACCCCTGGCCCAGTGCAAACGTCTGAGCTTGTGGAGCTTGCTTCGAAATGGCTTCCTCTTTGCACTGTAGAGTTTCAGCTGGCAACGGCGGATGGCACGGTGGATTGTGTTCACTGACAATGCTTTCTGGAAATATTCCTGAGCCCATTCTATTATTTCCTTGACAGTGGCATTCCTGTTTGAGGTGCAGTGACGTTTAAGGGCCCGGAGATCACGAGCATCCAGTAGAGTTTTACGGCCTTGACCCTTACGCACAGCGATTGTTCCAGATTCTCTGAATCTTTTGATGATGTTATGCACGGTTGATGATAACTTAAAAGTCTTTGCTATTTTACGCTGAGTAACATCATTCTGGTATTGCTGCACTATCTTTCTGCGCAACAATGGTGGAATTGGTGAGTCTCTTACCATCTTGGCTTCTGAGAGACACTGACACTCTGAGAAGCTCTTTTTATACCCAATCATGTTGTCAATTGACCTAATTAGTGTTAATTGGTTTTCCAGCTGTTCGTTATATGCTCAACTTCCTTTTGCCAGCCACTTATTGCTTATTTGTCCCAACTTTTTGGGGATTTGTTGACACTGAAATTTTGAATCAACATTTGTCCTTTAAAATGTTACATTTACTCAGATTAAACTTTTGATCTGTCATCTATGTTATATTATGAATAAAATATTGACATTTGCTATCTACACATCATTGCATTCAGTTTTTATTCACAATTTGTTTAGTGTCCCAACTTTTTTGGAATCCTGTTTGTATGTTATGCAGACAGAATTGGACAAATAGGTAATGGGTACACGGTTAAATGCCAAGTTACAGTGAAGGACGAAGCCACCACATTTGCGTGTGTTACCTTTGAACATTTCTTGTGGTGGAACGTCAGGTTCCTTGGGGTGTGGACTATTAGTCCTAACCGTAGACCGAGTCAAAGATGAAGCTTGAGCCGCCATTTCCTTTTGGAGAGAGAACATCATACCACCCAGTTCCTGTAGATTGTGCTGGGTTGTTTGATGCTGTGTAAAAATCCACTGTAAAGTTAAGTTGAGAGCGTCAGTGTTTTCTTTTGGTCCTAGCTGAGTCTTTACTTTCTCAGTCTTGCTTGGGGGGTCAGTTGGCTGTGATATACTATCAGGTTTGTATCAACGTCGACCCTCAAGTAAGCAGACTGATTCAGTAAAGACTGAGTCAGGAGTACAAAAGGTAAGTTAGCGTTATGTACAGGTGATTATGTCATCACAGCTGTAAGGGAGAAGAGGACAAGGTGAGTATGGGTTTTGTTTGTATTTAGAACAATGAATCCTTGAGAAAGAGAATAACTCCTTACGGTTTGTTTTTAGGTGAAGGCCGAGAAGGAGACAAGAGGTCCTGAGTTTTGCAGAGGATCCGGTTTAGAGGTAATTGGCGGTGGAGAGAGGAGCAGGTTGACTCACTTGTGATTTGTTTGAAGATGGTTGTTGAAGGGACACCGTTGATCCACAGGTGGAGCCCAGTGGAGAGATGAGGTCCTATGGAGGACTTGAAAAGGCAGGCCGTGGAAGGTCCTGTAGGAGTCACAGTTGGTGAGAACAAGCTGCAACAAAAGGTTAGTTGGCTGTACTTGAATTACCATTTGGTAGATGATATCCCAGCACTGAAGAGGTGTCTGACAGGAGCTTAAATACACCATTAGGCAGTCCTCAGAGCAGCAGCAGGTGGAGTGAATTGAAGTTAATTAGCTGTGGAAGGAAGAGTGAGTGACAAGCAAAACCCAGAAATCTCACAGATGTAATCCAACAAAAGGTATTTATTCTGTTTAATAATAAGAGTATTTTTATTTTTCCAATTCTTTAGTATAGTTTTTTGTTTTTTTTGCTATACATAAGGCAGTAAAAATCATGTGAATTGACTTTGTCTCCAAGGTGACATCATCTAAGTGGCCCAATAAGCAAACTGACAGAGAGAGTAAAATATTACATCTCAGACACTTTGATAAGTCTTCACATGTCCGGCACCAAAACCTCTGAACAGGTGGACAGAGCCAAAATGTGTGGATGTAATTGTCAGGAATATTGTCTGTACACTGTGAGCAAGTATTAGGTGATGCAAAACCCATCCTGAACATACGTTGACCTGTGTAGTGTACTCTATGTAGGATTTTGTATTGTATTAAATGTAAATTGGGGTTTTTAAATCATCTTAAAAGTTCTTAGACATGTCTGAGACCAGAAGATTTAGTCAAAGTTGACTGACAAATCTGTCTCCCATTTTACAATGGGAAAGGATATTGAGTCATCTATTTTAATGTGTCTGATAAACCTTAGATAGTAATTTGGGAGGGTTAATATTAAGGAATTCTAATACAACATTTTTCAGTCAGGTCATCTGGACAGTTTCTTTTTTTTGTGCTGAAACGTTTCAACTCAGTTTATTCATATAGCAAAAAATCACAACAAAGAGTTCTCAGGGCACTTTACCGGAACATTCACATACATAAAAGCCAATTAGTAAAGTTCTCTATCTAAGGAATCCAGCAGACAATCTGGATTGGAATCTGTTGTTCCAAGCACCCGGAACTGAGATATATAAGCCGGCCCTGCTTGTAAGAGGCCAAGTAGTGGAATTGGACAGACCCAAAAAGGACTTTTCAAATTTCCTAGCAAAAACAAGAAATTATTATAATTCACATCTGCAGACGTTTAGAGAAGCAGACCTCACTAAAGCTAGCCACAGAATCCTTGGCCTAACCCTGTTGAGTGATAACTTAAAATTCCCATATAACCCTAGCCCGATGGGAACACCATGGATCTTTAATATGGTCCAGTTGGAAATAAAGAATAAACTAGTTACACTCAAATGGGGCCCAAACTATGAAGAACCTCACCAAACAGAGTACTGTGAGATCTCTCTGGGAGGACTGATAATCTGGGCCACAAGCCCAACACTGAGAACCAAAATCAACAAGAGAATAGCAGAACCAGAACGAGTGGTAATTGAAAACACTCGGTTGCCCCTAAAAATGTTGTATGACCGAGTCCTAACTCCCCTCGACAAGTGGAATTCACATCCCGTACGAGCGGCAAACAGAATAAAAGTATCTTACAGAGGACACCCTCTGATCAGCCTGACAACAGCACTGACGGAGATGGGAGATGCCTATGACCAACATAAGGCCGCAAGAGAGGAGCTGGTAGGACGAGTGATGGGAGAAGCATTGGAAAGATACGGTGATTGGGACGAAATGATTGACTATCTCGGTGATCAGCTTGAGCCAATGGAGGGACCCCTAGGAGAACCCTCTGAATGGTCGGTCAGACAATGGAAGTGGGTGTGGCGAGGATTACGACCAGACTTACACCACCCCTCACCGCTCAGCATAGAGCTTTATAAAGGACGAGTAACAAACAGAGATCCCAGAGAATCTGGATCCAAGCAGCCCACGTATCCGGCCTACCAGAAAACAAAATACCCTACGCGAGCATGTCTGATTGCACCCTCACCAGGGGCCCCGTACGTGAGGAAGATATTATAGACACAAACCCCCTTAGTGCTGGAGTAACCAACGTACTGGTCCAATGTAAACAAACTGGCTCAACAATACCAGCCTTAAAGACTACAGATGGCATAATATGGCTCGACGAACCAGAACTTGACTTCTCCAAATGGAAGAACCACACGAGAAACTATTTCTACTCCAATCGCCAGTACAAGAGAAGACCTCACCTGGACGATCCCCAAAAGGAACAACATTCAAAGCAAGTATATCTCCCTAAATACGACACCATGCCCACCAACATCCCCATGGATATTTAACGTGGTCTACCTGACCCTATGGGGAAAAGAAATAAAGCTTAGATGGGGACCTAATTACCACGAGCCATACCAGAGCCGATTTTTCGAAATCTCGATAGGAGGAACGATAATTTGGAGCACAAGCCCGCAAACGGTGGAAGCTATCACAAAAAGAATGAATAACCCAAAACGGTACGTAATCGAAAATCAAAATCTGCCTATAAGAATTGAGAGGCATCGGATAGCCACACCATTTCACAGGCACTGTCCTTGGACAAGACAGGGTTATGCAGTACACGTCCTATACCAAGGAAGTCCCCTGATAACACAAATAGAGACATTAGCAGAACATGGCCCTACTGCACTTCAATATTTAGAAGCCCTTTGTAAAGCTCAACGGAAAATAACTGCGGGACCCAATTTTCAACAAAGTTGGAGCCTCCCAGGACCCCAACTTGAACCCAAAGAATGGCTAGTGTAGTAGTCACGTAGGTACGTGCCACTAGTTGTAGTATGACAATATATGAGATATATATGCATACAATATATTCACGAGTTCCTCATCTTTCTGACTGTGTAATGTCGTGCATTGAATTTAACAGAAATGTAACGAGAGACGTTATTTATCTTTGACCCATCAAAATGAATGCGGTCATTTATTTTCAGAATCAAAGTTTAACATCAAACATTTACATTAATTTGGCAAAATATGAAAATAATAACAGACAAGTTTCACAGAAAAGGGACATCGATCACTCTGCGGTGAACGAGGACTTTGCTTCAGATATTTCTAAAATATCTGTACTGATTTTATGAGAAAGAGGAGAGTTTTAAGATGAAATGGAGTTATCTTACAGAGAGATATGTGAGGGAATTAATCTGTTTGTCCAGAACGTGCACGCTTCATCAGATCTCAGCTTGCCTCCGGTACACTTTAGTCGAAGAAGAAACTGTTACCTGGTCGATGATAGATCAGCTCGATAGAGAATCCTCCAGACTTTTTCAGCGTCTCCGTTGAGAGCAGCTGAAATCCTTAGATAGTCGTGTGTGGTTTGTTCAAACAGAAATTATAATCCCAAAACGTCTCTGGGTCATCCTGAACGCGTTTGCACCCAAGAACTCTGAACTCCTTTCATTCTTCAGAACTTCTCAGACTCTAACAGAATCTTTCAACTCCAGCAACTCTCTAGTTCTTCATCTCCTCAGCCTCTGGAACTCTCTGGAATTCTTTCCCAGACTCTCGACTCTAGACAGAACCGGGAAGTTGCCACATTTTAAATGAGTTGACTTCCGGGTCAATTTAGAGCTTTCTGATTCGTGGATGGACCAGAAAGAGGTGTGGTTTTTGACGTAAGGTGTTATCAAAAGTCGAGGTCAGAGAATGAGTTTGTTTAACAACTGACAGAGAGATTATTGCAGAAAAGCAGACTTCGTGGAGTCAACTCTTCTGTATCTTCTGTAAAGATTAAACATGACATTTCTTTTTCAGTAAACATTTAGTTGACCGAAGCTTCAACTTTCACATACTTACGTTGCTTGGCTCATTTC
Organism: Nematolebias whitei; assembly: GCF_014905685.2. Lineage (NCBI taxonomy): Eukaryota > Metazoa > Chordata > Actinopteri > Cyprinodontiformes > Rivulidae > Nematolebias > Nematolebias whitei. The sequence goes on from NC_056517.1 coordinate 19,986,311, forward strand.
AGACAGAAAATCAAGAAATGCATATTAACCTGATTTCTTCTTTGAATGAGGAATAAAAATCATTACTTACTGTTTATGTAAAATAAAAATGAGTAGTTCTCTTCAACCTGTAAGCATTGAGTGAACTAACACAATTTGATTATCAAACATTTGTAAAACAGTGATGATTATAAAATTGTCTTTTCTGCTTGATTAATTCAAGAAGGAAAGTCACCAGATGGCTCAAACTGTATTCAGATCAATGAAATAACAGTCTCTGTCCATCTGATAGATTTGAGGTCATCAGGGTCAGATCAGGGTCAGATCAGGTTCACTACAGTCCCCCCTTTGGAAATCATCACCTGTCCATGGTGATGAATTCCAACCGTGAACTTAGACCTTCAAATGTCCTTGAGCTTGATGTAATCCAGCAAGGAAGACCAAAGTCAGAAGTAATCCAGCAAGGAAGACCAAAGTCAGAAGTAATCCAGCAAGGAAACAAAGTCAAGGTAATTCCACAATGTTCTTGGTATTCCATTGTGTTGATTATAATTCCATATCGTCTCGATAATTCCATTGTAGCAATGCTTTAACCCCTTGGAAACAGAGTCTGTAATCCATTGGAAAAAGTCATATAATCCACAACGGTAAATCCACAGCGATTGGAAGTGTTGATTAATCAGCATACAGAGGGGTACCCTTGGGTTGAACTGAAGAAGCGGCCACTGGATGAAGAGTGGAGACCAACGTCAGGATTGCAGGTCGCCTCCAGCGAAGGTTGTCTCCAGCGACGTCCAGCCTGTG
>NC_056517.1:20007093-20010020 GCF_014905685.2 Nematolebias whitei
TTTGACCTTAGGCTTAGTCGTGACACCAGATTAAGTTCACTACAGTCCCCCCTTTGGAAATCATCACCTGTCCATGGGGATGAATTCCAACTATGAACTTACGTCTTCGATTGTCCTTGAAACTTGAAGTAATCCAGCAAAGAAACAAGAGTCAAGAGTAATCCAGCAAGGAAAACAAAAGTCAAAAGTAATCCAGCAAGGAAAACAAAAGTCAAGGTAATTCCACAATGTTCTCGGTAATTCCATTGTGTTGATTATAATCCCACATCGTCTCGATAATTCCATTGTAGCAATGCTTTAACCCCTTGAAAACAGAGTCTGTAATCCACTGGAAAAAGTCATATAATCCACAACGGTAAATCCACAACAATTGGAAGTGTTGATTAATCAGCATACAGAGGGGTATCCTTGGATTGAACTGAAGAAGCGGCCACTGGATGAAGAGTGGAGACCAACGTCAGGATTGCAGGTCGCCTCCAGCGAAGGTTGTCTCCAGCGACGTCCAGCCTGTGCCGTTCTGGTTCAATGTGTCATGCAATTATGTGGTTTAAGGTGGGCTTATGAAGGGGATTTTACATAAGGCCTTAAACTATATGCACCTGGTGTGTAAGCTATTATGGTTGGGAACAGCTACAACTACCAGTTAAGGGGTGGAGCATGCTGAAAAGGGGTAACTACAGGGGTTTATACCTATAGAAAAGGGTTCCAAACTATTTTTCCATTTCTAACCTGGCTTAAGTTAGCTTTACATGGCAAAATATAGTTTGGATCAAATGTCTGTTGTCTTTTAGACGAACGACTTGAGATTGGGTGTTTGGTTTCCCCATAAATGTTTTGGAAGTCTATGGCGAGACTTATCAAAAAAATTAGCTATCCCCCCGAATAGAATTGTTCGAGTAGGTTCGCTTAAGCGATGTGAGATCAATGTAGATTATGGTACTTAAGGTAACAATAATATACATGGACTCCGCAAGGATTGCAATTTAGCGAATGAACTGCATGTTGGCATGGTTAAAGTCCTCTTAGTCTCTAACTTAACTTACACACAAGATTCATTCTTACCTCAGAAACAACCAAAATCAATTCAACAACGTTCCAACACCGACAAGAGTAGTGACTAAGCACCTAGAAACATCGTTTCACTGCTTCTCCTCACCCTGGTTGTCAGTTTCAGTCACGCTGTCCCGTTTTATCAAGGGTAGGTCCTGTGAGTTTAAACTATGGTTAAGTTTATTATCCATTAGTTATCTTCTGCTTGGATGACCCTTATTCCCACGAGGTCAGATTTTGTGAGATCTTTGTCTCCTGAGGAGTTATTGCACGCCTTGTGTGGTTTAACCTGGTTTCGATGTACCCATTTAACAGTTGGCTCTTTTTGACCTTTACTGATTTTTATCTGATAGACAACTGGAGACACTTTGTCGATTATCAGATGGGGTCCAGTCCATCTAGGCATCAGCTTACGGGCGAGAGTTCCGGTCCCGGACTCTCTTCTCCCAGTTTTGGGGGCAAACGTGTAGTACCAGACCCTGTCTCCCACTTGGAGTTCCTCGTGAGAGGCCTTTTGGTCGTAGTACGCTTTGCGTCCTTCAGCTGATTTTTCCAGGTTTTTCTGTGCGAAAGCAAAAGTGTTTTTAAGGTGTCTTTCCAAGTCTTTCATGTATTGTTGTGTGGTGTAGGCTGTTGCCATGGCAGCATCGCCTGGTTGGTACAACAGGTGTAGAGGGAGAGTCATTTGTCGACCCGTCATCATCTCGAAAGGAGAGATGCCAGTCGACGTGTGTGGAGTGGCCCTTATGGCCATGAGGACCAGAGGGAGTTTCACGTCCCAGTCCTTGTGGTTTGCGGCTACGTATTTTTTCAGAATACTCACCACAGTCCTGTTTGCTCTCTCAACCTGGCCTGAAGCCTGTGGGTGGTAGCCAATATGGAAGTTGGCTTTGACGCCTAGCGTCTTCCACAGTTCCTTCATTACTTCACCTGTGAAGTGTGTACCTTGGTCTGAGTTCACCCTAAGGGGAAGTCCAAACCTTGAAAATACATGATTCATTAATAACATAGCAGTGGTTTGTGCTGTGTCATTAGGGGCTGGTAGACATTCTACCCATTTGGTAAACGCGCAGGTTACCGTGAGAAAATATTTATTTCCTCTAGAGGTCTTAGTGAGTGGTCCGACCCAGTCAATCTGGAGGTCCGACCATGGAAATGCAATGCCTCTACTATGCAATGGTGCTCTGTGAAGTGGTCTGGATGGTTGAAACTGGCCACAGATCCGGCACCCTTTTATGTAGTCTTTGACATCCTTTTTCATTCCAGGCCAATAAGCAATCTGTTTTAATGCTTTCAGCGTGGCATTGTCACCCTTATGTCCTGCGGACGGAAGGTCATGTGCATGGACTAACATCACCCCCCTGTGGTCATGGGGGACCACGAACACAGGTGAGGACGTCCGTCCATGAGCAAAAGTTAGGATGCCTTTAAGTAGTTTCAGCTGTTTGCGCAGCTGAAAGAGGACTTTGAGGTCTGGATTGGAATCCAGCTCGTCTTTCGATGGAGTGTATTTGTCTGGGTCAGTCAGATACAACATCATCGAGTTAATTGCAGGATCCAACTTCTGAAGTTGGATGATGTCTGGGTCAGTCAGCATTGGGCGCACAGAAACTGTGTTATCAGCAGGTTTAGCTGCAGCTTGTGCACGTGTGACTGCCATTACCTCAGTTGTAGCTTGTGACGACTGAGTTTTGAGTAGCCAGGAGGGGTCGAAGGACCATGTGGGTCCGTCAACGGCACCTTCCTTGGCTAGGGAGTCTGCAAGGTCATTGTAGTACTTGTCATCGCCTGGGACTCTGGAGTGTCCCGGAACTTTCTTCCAGAAGATCTGTAGATCATGTGATGTCACCAAGTGATCACATGTCATGAAAAGCTCT
>NC_056517.1:20010120-20027444 GCF_014905685.2 Nematolebias whitei
TTGTGTTTTACCACCTTTTTGTTGCTTGTGAGAAAACCGTTCTGTTTCCACAGAGCGAGATGACACAAGAAACTAAGTCGTGCATAGTTAGAGTCAGTGCAGATGACTAGCGCCTGGATGGAGCGTTCCACTGCCACCTGTAGGCCTATTAGGATTGCAGCTATCTCAGCGTACTGAGAAGACTGAGAGCCCAATTTATAGCCAAATGTGACCTGTTCTAGGTCCTGGAGGAGAACTCCTCCAACACCTGCTTTGCAGACTTTCTCGTGGTGGAATGAACATCCATCCACGTACAATGTCGCCATATCTTTACAGATATTGCCATCAAAGAAGTGGTGATTTGGGTCCTCAGCAGCTGAGGGTTTGCTCACAACCGGCTGTTGGGTGGCTGGTACATCCTGTGTACATTCTTGGCAGATTGCCAAATCAGTGCCCAAGTGTGACTTCTTGTTTTGACCGTAGCGGATGTCTAGGTTAAAACTTTGAAGTGCCATAAGCCATGTGGCTACCCTTGAGTTCGTCACCACACCATCTCTGATGCGTTGGCTGTTCAGAAACGTTACTGGCTGGTGTTGAGTCTCAACAATGATCCTCTGTCCACCAATATAGCAGGAGAAATGTTTCACTGCCCACACAGTGGTCAATAGAGCCTTCTCACAGTCTGAATACCGTAATTCAGGGCCTGCCATTGTTTTGCTGGCGTAGGCCACAACACGCTTGTCTTTGTCGTGTATTTGGTACAGACCTGCACTCATGCAGTGAGGTGAGAAACCCACTTCCAAGTAGAACTCTTTGGTGTAGTCTGGGTAGACCAGACATGGGGCTAACTTGAGCCTGTCTTTAAGAGCGTTCATTGCCTGCTGTTGTGTATCAGTCCAGACAAAAGGAACGTCTTTCTTTAAGAGTTCAGTCAGTGGTTTTGCGAGATCCGCATAATGCTCTATGAACTGGCGAGAGTAATTACACACCCCCAAGAAACTCTGTAGTTCCTTGAGATTGGTTGGGACTTTGAGGTTGTCTAAGCCTTGGGTGCGAGTCAATTGTGGTTGTATTCCGTCCGGACCTACTAGGAGGCCAACGTAATCCACCTTGGTTCTGCACCACTGGCATTTCGACAGCGAGATTTTAGCACCAGCAGTTGTTAGCTGATTTAGGACGTGGTCGATCTCAGCCAAATGAGAGTCCAGTGTCGGCTGTCTCAAAAGGATGTCGTCCACGTAGATCAGTTTCCCACGCTCGTGGGCGTCTGGACATGCTTTGTTCAAAAAGATGTTGAACTCTGCAGGTGAGTTAGCGTAGCCAAAGGGACACCTGGTAAAGGTGTATTGTCGGCTGCCAAAAGTGAAAGCTAGTTTGTGTTGGTCCTCGGCGCGCACAGGGATGGTCCAAAAACCAGAGGCGACGTCGAGGGTCGAGAAGTACTTACCATCGGTGACCTTTGGCAGTTCCTGATGGAGCTGAGTCATTGGCCACCTGGATAAGGGTACTTGTTTATTTAGCTTCCTGTAATCTATGGTAAGTCTCCACTTACCATTTGGTTTTAAAACTGGCCATAGAGGCGCAGAGTAGGTGCTATTACATTGTCTGATTATACCTTTGACCAAAAGGTCATCTATGATCTCCTGGACAGGCTTGTATGCTGCCAGAGGGATCTTGTATTGTCTGACAAATGTTGGCGGTGCGTTGGGTGGGGTTGGGATTCTCACTGCGTGGAGTGAGGTCAACCCACAATCTGTCGAATCAGTTGCAAATGACTTTTCATATTTTAGAAGAACTTGGCGAAGTTTGTGTCTTTCTTCATCAGATGTCAGAGCGTCAGCTTGTGCGACCACCTGATCTATCTGTGATGAGACTGATAAGGGTTCCTGCTCCTTTGGGAGCTCCAACGAATCCCTTTCTGAGTCGTCGGGCCTGTCTATGGGTAAGACACCATAGGTATGAGGTCCTTGGTCGACATCATCGGCTGAGAAAAGAGCTATGGCCTGTGTTGGTTTTGTGAACCATACTGGCCCAGTTTCTTGACTCGGGCCACCAATATGTAGATGAACAGATGCTCTGATATATTCATCAATTAACGCGGATTCCTCATTTTTCTGAACTGAATAAAACGTGCATTGAATTTAATGAAATGCAAACGTGAGACGTCATTTATATTTGACCCATCAAAATGAATGCGGTCATTTATTTACAGAATCAAAGTTTAACATCAAACATTTACATTAATTTGGCAAATTATGAAAATAACAACATAATCAATCAATCAGGAAAAATCATACGGCCATGATTTTTCCGTTGCTTCACCACAGACATTTATGAAACTGTACAATTATGATCTTTTACCCACACGGATGTGGATGAGCATTTTACACAGACATTTCTAAATATCTGGAAGAATATCTACTTGATAGAAAAGTTTAAAGATGGGAAAGAAGTTTAGAGGGAGTAAAGATGGTATGGGAGGGGAAGTGTTCACCAGAATTGACACTCTCCATCAGAACCCAGCTCTCCCCGGTACGCTTGGTAGGAAACTTGACTCATTACCTTTCTGAGGTTAATCAGCAGATATGGAGCTCCGTTAACGCTACCTGTCCAGCGTCTCCTTAGGATGCTGTGAATCGTCAGAAGTAGTGGCGAGTGAAAATGTTATAATCCCATGGAACTCGGAAGAGCTCTGTTGTCATGTCAGGATCATCCCGTCTCTCACAGAACTGTCCAGCGCTAGGACATATCAGCACTGTCCGCGCCGCAGAACTTCTCCAACCAGCAGAACTCAACAGAATTTCTCCAGAGCTTCAACAGAACTGAGTAGTTTACAGATCCCAGTAGACCAGGAAGTACCGACATTTTAAAGAGCTCTTTTTCCCGGTTCATACGGGAGTCTCCCATTGGCCAGAACCGACCAGACGGGGTGTGTTTTGTGACGTAAAAGGTTAGAATGCAGCAAGAATTGTTATGGAAAGATCAGAAATGTTCTCACAGACAGAGAGAGTTTTGTTTTGGCGCGTTTCAGAAACCGGTGCCAAAACCTGTATATTTATGTCTGAGAGGATTCTAAAAACATGACAGTTCGTTCCAACAACTTGTTTTGCGTTTGACTCCAACCTTGGACCAACTTACACTTGCTCATTCAAAGGCAGAAATCAGAAAATGCATACAAATCTGTAACAGACCTCAACATGAATTCTAACTTTGCATGAGAAAAAATCATCACACAGTTAATAAAATTGATTAGTTCACTGCAACATCTAAAATGGTTTGAACTAAGACACTTTGATTATCAACATTTGTAAAATAGTAATGATAATAAAAAGAGAGTGTTCTTTTCACTTGAATCTTCAAGAAAGAAAGTCTCAGGATGGGTGAACCTGTATTTCTGGATTCAAATCAATAAAATGACAGTTCCTGTCCCACAAGGTTCTTAAGGTCAAGGGTTTTGACCTTAGGCTTAGTCGTGACACCAGATTAAGTTCACTACAGTCGTCCGAAGTAGCGACGGTATTCCTTCCGACACAGGTTCACCTCCCGGTTGGACTCACATGAATTGTAAGTCCGTCAGAGTTCCACTCAGATGTGGAAGATTGCATAATTCCCACGAGACTCGGAAGAACTCCGGATCATGTCTGGAACTCCTGTTCTCCCCAGCACTTCTTGTGTTCGGTTTGCTCTCCGAACTGAACTCGACTGCACTCGACCGCAACTAGTTTGAACTAGGAAGTGCCGACATTTAAAGAGTTCTATTTCCGGTTCATTTGGGAAGTTCCTGATTGGTCGATCGACCAGACAGGGGTGTGTTTTAGTGATGTAAGAGGTTATTAAAAGTCAGAAAAACAGAAAAATTGTTTTGGAACGGACAGAAGATGTTTTTGAGACAGACGAGAGAAATGTTTAGGCGAGTTGGGGGAAAACAGGTGCCAGCTCCTCTATTTACGTCTGAGAGGATATAAAAACATGACAGTTCGTTCCAACAACTTGTTTGCGTTTGACTCCAACCTTGGACCAACTTACACTTGCTCATTCCAGACAGAAAATCAGAAAATGCATGAATTACTCCGTAACACATTCTAACTTGATTTCTACTTTGAATGAGGATTAAAAAATCACTAATACTGTTTCACAGTTGATTTTAAAATGAGTAGTTCACTTCAACATTCAAAAATGGTCTGAACTAACACACTTTGATTATCAAGAAAATAGTAATGATAATAAAAAAGAGAGTGTTCTTTCAATTGATCAGTGCAGGACACAGGAAGTCTCTGGATTAACTTAATCTTGTGTTTCTGGACTCAAATCAATGAAATACAGTTCTTGTTCCAGGAAGGCCCTCAAGGCCAGATTTGACCTGAGGCTTAGTTCACTACAGTCATTAAATTAGCCCGAAGGCCTTGTGGTACGATACCAGGATGGAAAAGCTACTGTGATAGTTATTATGGGACTGAATATACCATGCACGCAGCAAAAGTAGTGTGGAAAAAATATAGCGGCAAGTGGAAAAGATCAGTACCCAATGGTACCTGTGTAGATAAGATATTAGGACATCAACTTCACACCAGGAAACAAATTCAAGGAGTAATAGTCCCCTTTGTCTCAGATTCAATGATAGCTTTAGTTGAAGGCCACGCAGTAAGACACAGCCTATGCTTAGGCGATGAGATAAATGGCTATGAGTGGGTAGGCCCAAATAAAATCTACTCGAATCTCACATGCCAGTATCCAGAGGAAAGCTGGAAAAAATGTGGCGCACATGAAGATGAACACACTTGCGCATGGTATCAGACTGTTAGTTATACAGTAGGCCGAAAAGTCACAGACGTAGTGAAGGGCGTAGGAGAAGTAATAAAAGAAGGTGGAGAAACTGTTGAAGGGTGGATAGTTAGTATCTTCCTTAAAATATGGCCTTATTTGTTAAGCATGGTCTGAGTGATAGCTGTTGCCTTATTAGGACGTGTATTCTTGCAGGAATGCCTCAGAGCTGGGTGCCGCCCATGGAGGAGGGGCAATAGGCCACCCCCATCAGAGCAGGGTGCGGCTCAGCTTTAAATTAAACAGACAGGGAAGCAGCTTCACTCTTACCCCGGGGGCAGCAAAGAGCGAGGATCAGGCCAGAAAGCCTGTAAGGAAGATATTATACACTCTAAGCAAATTGACGTCGCTGTAGACAACGTACTAATTCAGTATGATTGAAAAGGCTCAAAGATACCAACAATAATAAAGATAAACGAGATAACATGGCTTGACAAGCCACAACAAGACTTTTCCATAGGGAAGAAGCACTCCAAAAACTATTTCTACGAGAACACACAGTATACCAGGAAATCTTACCTAGATGAACCTCAAAAGGAATACCGCCAGACCCTAGCATGGTTTCCCCACTACAGTACCCCTGTCGGTATTTGCCCACTGGAGTCCCCATGGATATTCAATGTGGTCTACTTGATTATAGCTGGATTAAGAATCAAACTCAGGTGGGGACCTAACTACCGAGAGCCATATCAAAGCCGATTCCTCAAAATTTCTGTAGGAGAAATGGTGATCTGGACCACAAGCCCATCCATGGTGAACGCGATCTATAAAAGGGTATGTAAACCGGAGTGGTATGTGTTAGAAAACCAGCACCTACCCCTACGGGTGATAAGGGATCGAGTGATGACCCCTTACAACCGCTGGGTGAGTCCAGGGGCAAGATTAGGATAGAGTACAAGTAATGTACAAAGGCCAACCACTTATAACTCGGGTAGAGATGTTGGAAGAAGAGGGCCAAACAGATATGCGGCGCTATACACATCTCGATCACCTCGGGTGACTAGAAAGAGCACATTGGCAGACCTATCTCATCTTCCATTGGGGGGCATATGAACCCCAACCCAAACCTAAAGAATGGTTGGTGATGCAGTGGAAATGGGTGTGGAAAGGTTTGCAACCTGGATTGCCACACCCCTCTCCACTATATCTGAAACTCCTTAAAGGACGAGTGACCACAGTCAACAGACACTCTGAGAGAAGGGCAAGAGCTAGGAGCAACACAGGCCCTTTTCCAAAATGGTCCCTCTGAAAAATAGAAACCCGAACAGCGATGACTTAAACAGTGAAGATTCAGACAACTCCGATTATGATGATGAAGCGACCCCCGACCGACCTAAGGACTGTCTAAGGATTACGATTTTGGATAAAGCAGCTTGTCTACGTACCCTGATGCGGGGACTCGTAGTGTTAATAGGCTTTATAATGTTGTTGGTTATTTTGTATCAAGCCGGAATTAGACCATGGAGCCTCACGCATGTGAAGGTCTCCCACGGGAGATCCAAGTATGCAAACATGACCTGCTGGGATATCACTCGAAAAAACCTCTTCATGCCATGGAGACAGAATGAGACCATTCAAAATCAAACTTTGACATGGAATCAAGTGAAACGAATGAGCTATCGAGCCTGGCGGAAAAATCTGAATCTCACACCTGAATGGACAGCAGCTATCGATGCTGAGAACCTGACCGGAATAGCACGGACCATCACCGACCTGTTAGTCCTGTAAGATGGAGATGTAGTTTGGATAGCAGTTTTGAAAAAACAAGTTAAAAGAACAACAAGATGTAATTGGATTCACCCTGACAAAGAACCACCTGAATGGCAATGTGATCGGGCCTGCCGACCACTGCCAGGGTTGGCTCACCAAGGCCACTGGGATAGTGAAGTGATCTATCCCGCTCCACCAAAAGACGAAAGATGTCAGGCGATTCTCCCCCGTTGGGAGTTTTGGGGCAACATCCACTTAGATTGTGACAAAATACCCCCACTTATCCGAAGAAACCAGACTGGGGTAAAACAGAACCATACTGGAATTAAAACTATTCACACTGTAAGGCACAAGAAAGTACTCAAACCCAATGCAACAGACAGAAAGCCTCACCAACGACCTACTGAGTCTTATGAAACACCCCCGCCAGACAATATAATAAAAATGGTAAAGGTAGAATCTAATGATGGGGCAGAGTCAGTCGCAACAGAGCATTGTAAGGAATACAAATTAAAGAAGCTCCCAATCTGCTATTGGAACCTGTATGGTGAGTGCAAATCTCAAAACTATTTACCAATAACCCCAGTAGCAAATCAACAATATTATTACTGGAGTTGGGCAGCTATATTTCAGGCCTGGCACGAAGATTGTTTAAATATGACACTACCATGGGTATGGGTGGTCCCTGGTTTGCCCCACTTCGAAGGTGACTTTGTGAAGGGGTATACCAGGACTTATACAGTCCTGATGGGACCATATTACTCAGACATGTATGTGCAAAGGCTGCCCAAACCAAACGAGCTACTTAGTGCACCAAAAAGCGATTTTAATAAAATTGACGAATGTGTAGCCGAACAAATTTTCCTTAGCCTTAATAACTCAGTGTAGGAGAGTAGCGGGACATCACTTAGATGCCGACTGTGGGAAACAGAGGTAACAGTCATGTCCACCTGGTGCTACAACTGTATAGAACTAAAGAAAGAAAAAATGGTTAAAATATTGCTCCAAGCCTGGCACGAGTAACACAATAGAGATGACTCACGCACCTGTTGGGGATTTCAGGAGGAAGAAATAAGAGAATGGGTAGTTCCCTGCTTATAACACTCCTCTAAATATTGGGTTAAGTATCAATACTTAGCTACTGTTTACTCCAAAGAACAGGACATATGGTCAAGTGCTTTATATCGCCCCGACAGATATGTCAGCCCAAGACCATGGAATATGAAGTGTAATAGGAAACAAGATATGTGTATGTAGTCAGATTATCCCACAGGCCCTGTTATGAGTTACCCGGATGGGAAACTTACCGTCGAAGTCATTATAAAGAAGAATTCACAACTCATGCAGCTGAGGTAGTGTGGAAGAAGTATAATGACGGAAAATGGAGAAGATCTGTACCCGACGGTACAAGTTGCACTAACGTCATATTAGGGCATCAGCTAAAAACTAGAAAGAATATTCAGGGAGTGATTGTCCCCTTCGTCTCTGATTCTATGATCTCTCTGGCCGAAGGACATGCACTGAGACGACGCCTATGCTTTGGCGAAGAGTTGTATGGCTACGATTGGGTAGGCCCAAACAAAATCTATTCTTATCTCACATGTCTGTATCCAGAAGAAAGTTGGAAAAAATGTGGCCAGGGAGATTAAGAACATAACTGTGCCTGGTATGAAACTGTTTAGTTACACAGTAGGCCGTAAAGTCACGGAAGTAATACATGGAGTAGGAGAAGTGATCAAGGAAGGTGGAAGAACCGTTGAGGGATGGATAGTTGATCTTTTCCTTCAGATCTGGCCTTATTTGGCAAGCTTAGTTGGTGTGATAGCTGTTGCCTTATTAGGACGTGTGCTCCTACAAGAAGGCCTCGAGGCCATGTGCCGCCCATGTGGGAGGAACTACAAGCCACTCCCACCAGAACCGGGCGCTGGCTCGGCTCAAAACTGAGACATCAAGGAAACGGTCTCACCCTCGATCACCAGAGAGCATAACTCAAGAAATCCTCCAACTCCAAATCATCATGGACTGCCAGACAACTAGCACTCCGACAGACGTGAGTACCTTCTACTGTATGAAGAATCAGATAGTACCACGGTACCCACTCAGACCTCCTGGCCACGGTGTCCATCCTACTTCAAGGGCAGCACTTTAGAATATTTTTTTATAATTATTGCATGGATGTGCTACTGCCACACGGGTGAATGGGGTAGAGGCGATTAATGCGATTCCATGTGGCCTTCCAGGCCTATGCCAAGATAATCGTGACCCATGTAATACTGAAAAGAGCTGAAATTATGCCACACTTATTTGTCACCTACTTACTGGGAAGGGTCAAGCTCTCACTCCGACAAATAGCAGTGATCTCATCTTGGCTGCTAGTAGACTCCATCGTGGTGACCCTTGAGTGTGTGGCCACACTCACCCCCTTACCTATACCCATCACAAACTGTGGGAACACAGCTGGAAGAATCGTGACGGCAGTGATGGAAGGCGCCATGGCCATCACTGTGTTAGCACACCTGCTGCACCAAACCCTGTCCTTGCGACCCCAAAATAGACACTGTTGAACCATGAAAATAGCAGTCCTAATCGGATGGGGTCTGGTCTGGGGAGTCTGTTCTGTGCTATACTGGACTGGTCTCTGTACTACAGTACCAATCATAGTCTGGATGATGACTTATGCTGCCATCTTCAAAACCAGACCTGAACCTGCTCCTACTGCACCAGAGGGAAGTGGAGGCCACGGAATCTCCATAGATTGAATCCCCGATCCACCGAAGATACAAAACTTAATCATTATAACCAACAATGCTTTAATTCCCGCCCTGCTAATGCTATTGTTAATCATTAATCTAATGTTTGTTTAACTCTGGGCCACATTGCTCGTTGAGGTCCTTGATGTCGGCTGACGGCCTGTATAGGTCCAGTAACAGTTGAGGGCCTCTGAAAAACGTTGGAACCCGGGGAAGGGGAAAAAAATATATATATATAATGATAAAAATGATAATAAAAAATTAAAATTAAATTAAATTTAAAAAAATATATATATATATATATATATATATATTATCGTAGTTATATTGTAGTGTTAGATCTTGTTTTACCCCCTTTTGTCATTACAGGAGCATGAAGTAACCTGCTGTTTCTGTCATAAAGAATTAAAAGAAACCAAGTATCTCTGGGCTGTTGGTTCATCCTGGTGGTGCCAGTGCTGTCATTCTGGCTTGGTGGCCAGAACTGTGGTGAATGGGATCCTTGTCTCAGATGAGCCACATAGTCTACCGCAAGTATCGGCGGCAGTGTGCATGGAAACCGAACGCACCTGCAAAGTCATCTGGACCTCGGCTCTGAACTAGGTGCCCTATCGGCCAAGGGGAGCTATCCCACTACGAGCCTCATATTACCCGGTGGTAGCCAAGTTGTGGGAGCACCTCTACAACACAACCAGGTTCGTGGCAATCCATCTGTACACGGGACTACCCTTGGTCCACGGCCCATCCTTCGGGATTACGCCGGGATCATCACAACCTCTACCCCCAACATTGCCGGCCCCCTTAGGGGCAGACCTGGGAGCCACTCCACCACTGGTTCCGACTCCCGTAATGACAGCAATTCAAGATCAGAATGCAAACCCACCATTTGGCACCAACCCTGATAATGATGACCCAGCATCAGACCCCAGCCGTTACTTCACCTGACCCACCACCTACAGGGGCTCAGCCTGAGAATGAGCCCATGGACATGAGGGCAGCCTCTCCTGAACCACCCCTTCTCTCCCTGGAGTGCCCAGAGCTGTATCAATTTGAAACCTACCTCGATCACTTTGTGAGTACTGAAGTGGGCCCACCTAGCCCGACCAACTCCACAAGCACTGCTCCTTATGATCATACCAGCCCTGAAGAATCCAACCCACCAAGCCTGATAACCCCGGCTGGAACCTATCTAGACCCAACTCATCCTGATGGGTCAGTAATGGCCCCTCGAGAATCAACGCAAGAACGACCACAACAAGTGCCAGAGGTGTATGCATGGGTCTATTCGAATGAAGGGCAGCCCATCTATGAGCCCATCACTCCTGTGGGGTCTCCCATGAGTGTGGAGGCACCATCCTCTCAGCCTGTCACTAGCACAGCTCCACCGTCGTTTGAAGACGCACGTCGCCCCGGTGATTCGGTATCTCAACTGGACAATTCACAGGAGGTCGACTCCGGCGAACTGACGATAGTGGATTACTGGGATGCCGCAGACGAGGAGGTCCAAAATCTTGGGCCCAGTGATACTGAAGACCTAGCACCGTATCATGAGGATCTGGTTGATCTAGATTACGAAGAAGACATCTTAAGTGTGGATACAGCTGATGAAGATAAAGACTGGCTTGGAACTTAGTGTGGGTTGAGGGAACAGTCTGATTCCACGAAGGGGGTGTCAATAAAAGTCACTTGGTGGAAGCAGTCTGTTCCTCAGAAGCAGGCATGAGTCGGGCCTGTGTACTTGTCCGGGCCTGGTAAGCTGATTGAAAGCAGGTGCTGGGAGCACACACACGTGGCTCACACACTCACATGAAGGCACTCACTCGCACACTCACATAATCTCACACTACACAAACACACATATGCAAGCACACACTCTCACATTACACAGACACACACTCACATGCACACATGCAGTTACACTTAGACACACATGAAAGCAGGCAGTAGGAGAGTGAAGGAGGAAGAACTAGACTTTTTCCTAATGAATTTGTCAGTTTTCAGATAAATACGAATGAAGGGATGATTTACAAATGAATTAAGTAAAAATAATCAAGTGATACTATAATCTTTGTGATTTTAAAATGTATTCTGTTTTAAGTTGTTCATGATGTTAAATATTTAGGAAGTGAACTGTTTTATCGGAAATAATGTTCAGTTGTAGTACAAAAAGAGTTACTCAAAAAGTGTTGCGCAATGGCAAACCTTAAAAACAGCTCCAAGCAAGAAAACAACTCCTCATAAGGAAAACAAGTGAGAAAAACAACTCATGGTGACTCAGGCATGTCCAAACAGAGCCGAACGAAAAGAGTTACACCCAGATTTTAATATGTATGAGGAATGACATGGCAATTCCCATAGACATGCATAGAACCCTAAACCAGGTCTAGCCCAAAGAAGGTTGGATTAAGCAGGTGGCATGATCTTTTAGGAAGTGTCATTCAAGACCTCGCCCTATAAATACAGATGATTCTGTGAAACCGGGGCTGTTGGGACCACGGACACGTGTAGATTATAGGACAAGTTTTTGGACAGTTCCAACAGAAGGGGAACAGGGGCAAATCCGATGGAATAAGCTTTGTTTGGAGTTATTTTCTTCTTTCAGCCCGGATTATATGCCTGAACCCTTTTCTTCAAATTCAGACCAGCTGTAGGACCAGAAATGGCCTGCATTCAATTGTGAATGGGGAAATTTGCTTCTTGCTGAGCGGGAATTTTGAGGAATTCCACAAATAAGGCAATGGTAAGGAGACGTTTCACCAATATTGTCCTTAATAAAAATTTATTACAAATTAGAGCGGTAGCCTACGAATTGGCAGGCAGAAATATCAAGTATATCTTAAATTTGATTGCATGGAGTTGTGAAAGGTTCGTCATTGTAGTGAGAGATAACGTATTGGGGCGGGTAGAAAGTGTGGGCAAATTGTGGAGGTTTTGGGGTGCTTGAGTGTGTCAGTACGACCAAAGAACTCACAGAGTGCAGCTTGCCAGAAGGAAAATATCTGGGGCTGAACGGAACAAATCTACAATCATCCTCCAACCCCACCCCCCCCGGAACAGAGAACTGCTTTGCCTAGGAAGGATCAACATCAGGAATATAACTAAACTCTGAGTATTAATCATTATGTATCCTCTTTGTAATCAAATGTAATCATTATTGGACTGTGCATACCGCTGTTACCCCTGCAAAATCATTGATTAAAGCAAAGCAAAACGTAAATTTCTGGATTCTCATTTCAACACCCCTTTGTTCATGAAAGTGGGACAAACTTGGTTCAATGTAACAACAAAGTTCACAGGAGGTTTTAAAAGGTTTCATAGCTTTGACTACAAAACAACATTCAAGAATCTTATACCTAGATTCTAAACAAAGCCAGATCATATAACAATTGTAATGCTAAGTTAGGAGATGAGCTACCGTTAACCTGCGCTTCCTCGTCTGCCAAACGTCCCCACTCCTGCTGCTAGGTCGGGCGAGGCACGAGGTGAGACTTTGGGTGTGGTGCAGGGATCGTAGGTAGTTAACAGTCTGGGTGAATCATCTCAACAATTTCACTTTCAATTCAGTTTATTTATATAGCGCCAAATTACAACAAAGTTGTCTCAGGGCACTTTACAGGAACATTCACATACATAAAAGCCAATTAGTAAAGTTCTTTATCTAAGGAATCCAGCAGACAAGTTGAATCTTGGCTTCGTTGCAGTCTCCCATCCTGAGCAAGCAAAGTGGCAACAGTAGAAAGGAAAAACTCCCATTTAAAAGGAAGAAACCTCCAGCAGAACCAGGCTCAGGACAAGCGGCCATCTGTTGTGACTGGCTGGTTGAGAGGATAGGAAGGAGAGACAGACGAACATAGAATGGTGGGTCCAGGTATAGGTCCAAGTGTATCTGAAAGACAAAAAAACACATGTTAAGGATAGAAAAAATAATTACAAATACAAAACAGGTTGAGCAGAGTAAGTAAAGGCAGTAGTAGAGTGAAATTGTGGTCAGTTTGTTCTCTAGCAGTCTAAGCCTATAGCAGCATAACTAAGGGACAGCTCAGGAAACCCAAGCCGACCCGAACGGTAGGATTTAGCAAAAAGGAAAGTCTTAAGACTAGTTTTAAAACTGGATAATGTGTCAGCCTCACGGACAGAGATTGGAAGTTGGTTCCACAAGAGAGGATCCTGAAAACTAAAAGATCTGGCTCCCATTCTGTTTTTGTAAATTCTAGGAACCACAAGTAAACCTGCAGTCTGAGAGCGAAGTGCTCTGTTAGGAAAATATGGAACAATACGATCTGTAATATAAGATGGAGCTAGGTTGTTGAGAGCTTTATAGGTTAGAAGTAAGATTTTGAATTCTATTCTGGACTTGACAACACAGCCTTGGACTAAAACTGTCCTAGGAAACAGCTGCGGGTAAGACCTGAGCCATAGGATTAGTTTTGAGACCCATTAGAGGAGAAGGCTGCAGTGAGGGTGTGGCATGTGTCCTGTGTCTACCTCACTCGGGTAAGCGAGACACTGGACACTCATTAAAATAGATGAATCAATATCCCTTCCCATTGTAAAATGGGAGACAGACTTGTCAGTCAACTTTGACCAAAACTTCTGGTCTCAGATATGTCTAAGAACTTTTAAGATGATTAAAAACCCCAATTTACAATTAATACAATACAAAATCCTTCATAGAGTACACTACACAGGTTAACGGATGTTCATGATGGGTTTCACATCATCTAATGTTTGCTCACAGTGCACAGACAATATTCCTGACAATTACATCCACGCATTTTGGTTCTGTCCACCTGTTCAGAGGTTTTGGTGCCAGATATGTGAAGACTTATCAAAGTGTCTGAGATATAATATTCCACTCTCTCTGTCAGTTTGCTTATTGGGCCACTTAGATGATGTCACCTTGGAGACAAAGTCATTCACATAATTTTTACTGCTTTATGTATAGCAAAAAAAACTACACTCGTGAATTGGAAAAATAAAAATACTCTTTGTATTAAACAGTATAAAGACCTTTTGTTGGATTACATCAGTCTTGAAATAGCCTGTACCTCCACATCAGAACAATCTCTCTGGGCTTCTTTGATTGGCTCCAACCCATAGTGGAGGTGGGTAAACCCCTTTGATTTCATCCTATGGGGCATCGTTGTTGATGTGGGGGGGGTATCGGGGCTGGAGGCATGGTGGGGTCGTGGGCCCGGGGCAATGGCACTCAACTGGGGAGGTGGCTTTGGTGGTTCTGGGCATTGACCTCTGCTGGCTGCATGCAGGCTTCTGGGCTGTCTGTACCGGTGGGCGCGGGTTACTGGCCTAATGGCCTGGCTGCTCCTGGGTGTGTTTTGAGTGGGCATGGGTTCGGGGTTCTGGGAAAGTGTCGCTTCCGGGCTGGGGTCCCAGCTTGACCCGGGGGTCTCGGGTCTTGGCGGGTATGTTGTCGGGATCTTGGGCCGGTGCATGCGCTGATGTCCGGCCCTGGCCTGGGGGCCCTTAGTGCGCTGGTGGGCTTTGGGGCCTCTGTCATGGGGGGGGCGGCATGGGAGGGGCGGGTGGATTCAGCCTGGGTGTCTTCCTGCCTGGCTGTGGCTGCGGTCTGGTGCTTGGCTGGGGGTCTGGGCTGTGGGGGGCTTTTGCTCAGGTGGCTCTACACAGCTGGCCCGGGGGTGTCTGGGCGTGTTAGGCATGTTCCCTCCCTTGCGTGGGGTACTGTCATTGTGGGTGTTGCTGTGGTGGACTGGTCGGTCCTTTTGTGGGGGTGCACTCTCTGTCATCATGGTACGCTATCTGCAGCTGTTCGGACACTCCTGGCTGATTGTCGCTGCTGGAGTTTGGTGGCCTCTTTGATCGGGGGCTGGGTGTTGAGCTGGGGATTGGGTTAGGGGTCTGGACGATCTCTGGGGGGTTGGGTCGCTGGCCTGGGTTCTGGTCGGTCCTCGGGGCTATGTGCCAGTCTGTGGCCTGGGTCCCTGGTGGTGCGGCTGCCTCCTGCTCCTGGATGGATGCACTGGAGCCTCCCTCCCCTGGTGGATCTCAGAGAATGGGGGTGCCTATTGGGATCAGTGGGAGAGCTGGTGCCCTGAGAGGGCATTGCTACCTCAGTTGTTCCTCCTCATCCTGACGTCTTCCTCCGCCCACTCTATCACAGCACCACTCAAGCAGGGCCTTGGGGTTCAGGTGCACTACTGAGCTGCAGGGAGGATCCTCCATCTCCGTGGTTCATGGAGACCTGGGCCCCAATTTTATTAAACAACCTAGACACTCACATATAACATTCTCATGACAAATGCATATATAGGGTCTGGAGTGGGCACACGGTGGCATATAGGGGGTGGGATGTGTAATCATTCTCACCCCCGGGACCTGTGCCCACTCTCATATGTAGCATGTAGACATTTAGGGTTCTGGGCAAGGGTTGGGTAGATGAACGGGCACTGCCTGCTCTCTGGGGAGGGGGTAGGTCTGTGCCAGTCGCTGCCTCACCCCCCCCCCCATTTTAAACGCACTATATAACAACATGCATCAACACCTTATTTGAGTGGGAGGAGGGAGGAGTTGGGTCTTCCTGTTTTCCTCAAACCCTCTTTCTCCGTTTGACATTTGGGGTCATGGACAAGAAGGGAGGGTAGGCTGCCTGGTTGGGGTCTGGGCTGTAGGTGGGTGTTGGGTCTTGGGGGACAGTTGGGGGTGGGGCCGGTGATCTGGTTCTCACTGGGTTGTTTGCATCTTTTGATCAAGGTTCCTGGTTGCGGTGGCCGGCCCTTTGGCTGGGGTGGCTGACGGGTTCTGGCGGAGGGTCGACTGTGGTTGTTCGTGTGTGGTCATTGGTGGTGCATGGCGGCGGTCGGGGGCGTGGCTTCACTTTGATGGGGTGCTGGCTGGTCGGCCTGATGTGACATTCGCGGTGGGGGGTGCTGTGTGTGTGTGGGAGTGCATGGGTGGCATGCCGGGGCCTCTCCGGGTCTGTGGTGTGGGGCTGTAGGGAAGCATTGGCGCGCTGGGCCGGCCTTCCTTGGCTGTTGTTCCCTGCTGCTTTGGCCCCCGGCCTGGGGCCAGCTTGCGGTCGCTGTCAGGTTGGTGGGGCACATGGACGGCCCGACGGAGGGTCTGTCGGGCTGTCTCAGTGTGCCTGTTTATGTCTCAGGTTGGGTTTTGGGTGGTCCCCTCTCTTGGATCAATCCCCCCCCCCCCCATTTGGTGTGTTGTACTCCCCTCCGGTGGTGGGCCCCCCTGCTGCCGGTGCATTGGCGGCTCTCACCGGCTGGGGGTGGGTAGTGGGGTGTGTGCGGGCACACCCTGGTGGCTGCCTGCCGGGGTCTGGGTGCCCTGGCTCTGCCGGGCCTCTGCTGGGGGGTGGTATGACCTCTGGGCTCGGGGCTCGGTGTCCATGGCCGGATCTACTCTGGAGGGGCGGGTTGCCGGCAGGGCCTGTGGACTCGTCGCTGCAGCCTCCTGGGGTTTCTGCATTGTAGTGGCTGGGGATCGCCCAGGGCTTCCCTTTGCTTCTCTCTCTGGGGGGTGTGGGTGTCCCTGTTGGGGGACTCCTGGAGTTCTGGGCTTCGGGGCGCTGTGTGTCTGTGGTTCCGGTCTTCCCTGTGTTACCACCATGTCCTGTGGGGATGGGTCTGTGGGTCCCCACATCCACTATTGAACATTTTTATGGAGAAACCTTATAGTGACAAGCATGCTCACACAGGTGTTTAGATTCAGGTGTTTATCAGATACACACTCAGTTGGGTTGTGTTGGCCATCAAATATATCTTGTATTACCATGTACTGTACAAAATACTTTTTAATGATGTTACAAGTATCATTATACAGTATATGTTGTTTGCTGTTCTGGTTTCTCGGTTTTATCTTGTCTTTTTTTTGCGCAGGTCTAGAGGCCGACTTCAATGATGTTGATTTGTGTTCTCTTTATACCTCTCTCTCTCCTCTATTCCCATCTCCTTTACCTTTTAACCCTTCTCTCACTTTTCTGCTTTGTTTTATTCTTTGTTTTTCATCCCCATGTCCATTATATCTGAAACAAGCCCATAGCAAATTCTAATAAAATTAAATTTTCATATCAAG
>NC_056517.1:20027544-20050566 GCF_014905685.2 Nematolebias whitei
GGGGGGGGGGGTTGGTCGTCTTAAGCCTGGTTTTAAAACTGGATAATGTGTCAGCCTCACGGACAGAGATTAGAATTTGGTTCCACAAGAGAGGAGCCTGATAACTGAAAGAACTGCCTCCCATTCTGTTTTTGTAAATTCTAGGAACTACAAGTAAACCTGCAGTCTGAGAGCAAAGTGCTCTGTTAGGAAAATATGGAACAATAAGATCTGTAATATAAGATGGAGCCAGGTTGTTGAGAGTTTTCTAGGTTAGAATTAAGATTTTGAATTCTATTCTGGATTTGACAGGGAGCCAACAGAGAGAAACTAAAACTGGAGAGATATGATCTCTCCTACTAACTCCTGTTAAGACTCTGGCAGCAGCATTTTGGATCAAATGAAGACGTTTTAAGGAAGTATTTGGACATCCAGATAATAAACCATTGCAATAGTCCAGTCTAGACATGACAAATGCATGGACCAGTTTTTCTGCATCATTTTTAGATAAGATGTTTCTAATTTTAGCGATATTACACAGATGGAAGAAGGCAGTTCTAGTAACGTTTTTAATGTGGAGGATAAAAGACATGTCCTGATCAAAAATAACACCAAGTTTTTTAACATTAGAGCTGGAGGACAGATTAATGCCATCTAAGGAGGGAGAAAGACTGAAAAATTCATTCCTAAGGTGCTCAGGTCCAAAAACCAAAACCTCAGTCTTGTCTGTGTTCAACAGAAGAAAATTAAGGGTCATTCAGGTTTTTATGTCTTTAAGACATGCTTGTAGTCTAAGTAGCTGATTGGATTCATTGGGTTTAATGGACAAACATAATTGTATGTCATCAGCATAACAATAAAAATTTATCCCATGCTGTTTAATAACTTTACTTAATGGAAGCATATATAAAGTAAAGAGTATTGGCCCAAGCACTGAGCCGTGAGGAACTCCATGACTTACTTTGGTGTATGGAGAAGATTTATTATTTACATTTACAAACTGGAATTTATCAGATAGATATGATTTAAACCATTTTAGAGCAGTTCCTGTAACCCCAATATCCTATTCAAGCCTCTGTAGTAAAATATTGTGATCAACTGTATCAAATGCAGCACTGAGGTCTAACAGGACCAGTATAGACACAAGTCCATTGTCTGAGGCCACAAGAATATCATTAGTTACTTTTACTAGTGCTGTTTCTGTGCTATGATAAGCTCTAAACCTTGATTGCAACTTTTCAAACAGATTATTTCTTTGTAGATGTTCACGCAACTGACCTGCAACTATTTTCTCTAGAATTTTTTAGATGAAAGTTAGATTAGATATAGGTCTATAGTTGGCCAGACTTTCTGAATTAAGATCAGACTTCTTAAGTAAAGGTTTAATTACAGCAACCTTAAAGCTCCGTGATACATAACTGTCCATTAAAGACAAATTAAGTAGATCCAAAATGTGGACATTAATTAGGGGAAATACCTCTTTTAACAGTCTGGTTGGGATGGGATCTAGCAGACATGTGGATGGTTTGGATGAGGTTTTTATTTTTGACAATTCAGAGAGCTCAACAGGACAAAAACTGTCCGAACATAAATCAGGCTCTAGTGAAACTTTTAGTTGCCTCATTTGACAGGGGACTAGAGATAATAGAAGGAAATATGGTTTGAATTTTCTCTCTAATTGAAATAATTTTATTTATAAAGAATCTCATGAAGTCATCACTACTTATAGTTGTAGGGATACATGGTTCAACAGAAATGGGACTTTTAATTAGTCTAGCAATAGTACTAAACAGAAACCTAGGGTTATTTTTATTCTCCTCTATTCAAGATGAGTAATATAAAGTTCTAGCATTACGGAGAGCATTTTTATATGTTAGACTATCTTTCCAAGTTAAATAAAATTCTTCAACATTAGTAGAGCGCCATTTTCTCTCCTGGTTTCTAGATGCCTGCTTTAAAGTACATAGCTCAGAATTGAACCAAGGAGCCAGTTTTCTCTGGTTGATTACTTTCTTTTTCATTGGAGCAATTTTATCAAGTGAAGCTTGCATTGAAGTTGTAAGATGATCAACTAGATGATCTAAGCCACTGTTCTCTGATGCATTACTCTGCAAGACAGAGGAAAACATTGATGGAAGAGATTGTTTAAATTTGGTTACAGCATTTTCTGATAAGCACCTGCTGAGATGAAATTTACTCTCAGTGACTTTGTAGTCATTTAATGTAAACTCAGTTTATTAAAAAATGGTCGGACAGAATAGGATTTTGAGGAACTATTACCAAGTCCTTAATCTCTATACCATAGGTCAGAACTAAATCAAGAGTGTGATGATAAGAATGAGTAGATGTGCGGACGTTTTGGGTAAAACCAAATGAGTTTTTTAAATTATTAAAGGCTATGCTTAAGCTATCACTCTCAACATCCACATGAATATTGAAATCACCCATTATGATGATTTCATCAGTATTTAATAGTAAGTCAGTTAAGAATTCTGAGAATTCAGACAAAAACAGCGTAAGCGCCTGGTGGACGATATATAACAACTAGTAAAAGTGGCTTTTCTGACTTACATTTTGGATGAGAAAGACTGAGGGACAGCGATTCAAAAGAATAATAACTAATAACTGGTTTGGCATTAATCAATAATCCTGACTGAAAAATAGAAGCTACTCCTCCACCTCGACCAGTTGTTCTAGGAACATGAAAGTTTAAATAATTAACAGGAGTGGATTCATTTATACTAACAAAATCCTCTTGTTGTAGCCAGGTTTCTGTCAGACAGAATAAATCAATATGACGATCAGTTATCAGTCCATTAACTAACAGGGATTTAGAGGAAAGAGATTTGATGTTCAATAATCCACATTTAATGATTTTATGATTTTGCTCTGGTAAAGTAACTGTGTTTATTTTAATCAGATTTTCATGGTTTATATTTTTAGAGCTGATTTTTGGTTTATTTAATTTGAGCCGTGGGCGAGTTGACACTCTTTCAATGTGGGTGTGGGTGGGTAACAGAGGAGAAGCAGCAGAGAGGTGTGGAGGACTACAACTCTGCTTCCTGGACTGGACCCTGGGCTGTCAATAATTTTGGGGAATAAACAAAATCAGCCATATTTCTAGAAAGAAGAGCGGCTCCGTCCAAAGTGGGATGGATGCCATCTCTCCGCATCAGACCAGGTTTTCCCCAGAAAGAACTCCAGTTATCTATGTAGTCCACGTTGTTGTCAGAACACCACCTGGACATCCAGCGGTTAAACGACGACATATGGCTAAACATGTCATGGCTGGTCAGGTTGGGGAGGGGGCCGGAGAAAACTACGTAGTCCGACATGGTTTTAGCAAAGTCACACACTGAAGCAACATTAATTTTAGTGACCTCCGATTGGCATAACTGGGTGTCATTACCGCCGACGTAAATAACAATCTTACCGTATTTAGCCTTAGTCTTAGTCAGCAGTTTCAAATAAGATTCTATGTCGCCCGCTCTGGCCCCCGGAATGCATTTGACTATGGCCACTGGAGTCCCTAAAGCCACGTTTCGGACTATGGAGCTTCCAATAACCAGGGTCTGCTTCTCAGCGGGTGTGTCACTGAGCTTGGAAAATCGATTAGAAACGTGAACGGGTCAGTGATGAACTGGGGGCTTAGCCTTAGCACTACTACATTTATCAAATGTTTTAATTTGTTGTTTAGACTCCTTAAGTGAGTGAGAGCTACGAATTTTGTTTTTCCCAACCTCAATATGGGCTCCTAAAGAGCCATCTGGCCACCCATTTCTTATAACCTTGGTCAAAGATAACGAGACGTTGATTTTCCTTTTGTTTTGACTAGAGAAGTTAGTGTTAGCTTAACAACAACAACACACACACACACACACACACATACACTATATTTCTATCAGCACTCTGAGGCTAGAAACATATCCAACACATTTTACTCATTTTTCTTTAAAACAAAATTTCTAAATGTCCCTCAACTACCTATTCTGAAAACTAACCTGACCCTATTACTACTCAAATAACTTCACAATATTCTGCAGGTCTTCCTGGACCTCTGTATGTCACTCTTTGACTTCATACTTTGTTTATCAAGGGGTGTGTATTTTAAGGATACTCCTATTTCAAACAGCACATCTGCAACCAACATGTCGTTTACCGTTGTGTTGATGACCAGTCTGCCCAGTGCATCCAAATGCAGACCTTAGGTGACGCTAATCGTACAAAGCACCCGGAGGACGCCATCTTTTTCGAGGGGCAGATCAGGACCCCCCCACAGGCACTTCAAACTTCATAGAGCCTATCAAAACCCCAACAAACTCTATAGAGTTTATCAAACCTTGACAAACCCGACAAGGTTTATCGAACTGTCAAACGCCCAACACCCATCGACACTGCCTGGACGTACAATTTTTAACATGTTCAGGAAAACTTGACGGGCATGACACCCGGACGTCCGTAGGCCTAACCGTTCACGCCAAGATTGGAGTGTTATAACTCATTAATCCACTATAATATAGTCTTCCGCAGGAATTATTAAGGTTGCTGGGTACCACAGGAGAGTCTTTTATTTTACATCTGCAGGTATCGTAAAAAAGTGACGCAACAATTTTCACGTGAGAGTAAAATCAGCCACGTTGGATCTCAAAATTTAGTCAAAAATCTAACGAAAAATTTATGCATGAGCTTTAAATCAACCAGACAATTCTTATTTTTAGGGGAAAAAATAGCGTTTCGCGTGTTTATAACGCTCTCGGACCACTTCCGATTAGCAAGTTGCTAACATTTCCGGTCCGCTCCCACGTGCGCCCCAGCGAAAAACGTCCCGTATATAAACTTTTACGTCAAATAAATACATTCACTAAATCCTGTATTATACTGTAACGTTCTACTACCTTTTAGGTCACAAAACTGCGTGCACAAAAAATGAAAATAGAGCAGCCTGTCAGTCCTTAAGGGACACGCAGAAATTCAATTTAACAGGTTTTCTGCTTACCTCATGAGATTATAATAGCCGGCTTGTTCAGTCTGCTCAGACTCGGTCACCTGCCACTGTGTCACCATTAAACAATAAGAAACGAGCTACCACATCTAAACACAGGAGACCGGGTTTCACAGCACCAGCTGTTAAAGACGGAAGCTGGCTGCGGGTCACCAGACCCTGAAACACCCTCCAGCCCACGTCTCTCCCCCGGCTTGGACCTCCCTCAGAAGTGGCAACTCACAATATCAATAAATCAAGGAAACATCAATTAAGTTTTACCAGTTGTATTAAAATCAAGGCAGGAAAAGGTTACAGTTTACAGCACTGGCCTCTCCGTTCTATGACGCGATCATAACACCAGAAGAGCCCCGATGTCCCGTGTCATCACTCATTTATAGGGTCCTGGACTCCTCCTTCGCAGAAGGGGAGCTCAACCTGTCAGTGTATGAGGGGGCGTGACTAAAGCCCCTTATCCACAGGGCGCTTTGGTACTCCTATGTAACTAGTTGTGGCCAATTGCGTTTTATCCACAATGCCTTTAGCGGTGGAACCCACCCCATTTTTGGGACCTAATTCTCTGAGGTCCCAGGTCTGGTTCTTGTAGGGTCTAGATGTGACATCAGCGCACTGTAGGTCACTGATTGGTCAGGGGGCGTATTCCTTGGTGGAGGGCGGAGATTCAGTCTTCCACCGGAAATCACAATCCACCATTTTCTTTTTCATCCGCATAACAGACAACAAGTAATCGGAGGAGCTTATTTTGGAATATTTTATAAGGTAAAACAAATAATCATGGCACAACCGTGGTCGAATGCTGAAGTTTAGGCATTTCTCTGTTTGCTGGCCGATGAACAAGTGCAGAGCAAGCTAGATGGAACGAAACAAAATGAAAAGATTTTTCAAGAGGTGTCTGCGCAGATGGCGGTGCAGGGCTTCCATCGCACACCAAAGCAAAGAGGAAAGCTTAAAAAACTAAAAAGCGATTACAAAACGATTAAGGACCACAACGGTGGGAGTGGAGCAAACAGAAGAAACTGGAAGTGGTTTGAACAAATGGATGCCATTTACCGCAAACGCCCAGCCAACAAAGGGAGGGAGAGTGGCCTAGACACGGCCACTGCTCTTCTGGAAGCTATAACTGATGGCGAGTGTATTTTATTTACTTTAAGCATATTTCCTTTTCCTCATGCAACAGTTTCTTTGCGTTTTCTGAAAGTACTCTGAACAAACGAGGCTGACACGGTTACGTCGTCATTAGTTAGCATCATTGCTAACTGTACTCTGTTGCTGTTTTTCCACTCTTATTTTGATGCAGAAAGTCCCACTGAAGATGAAGGTTCGCCAGATTCTGCTTTTGACTGTCCAATCCTCCCCGCTTCTGACCCTTCCTGACCACACCAGCTCCAAGTACATCTACGCCACCGAGTACATCCACGCCACCGGGCACATCTACTCCACCGGGCACATCCACGCCACCGGGCAACACGCAGCAGAGCGGCACCAAACAGCACCCGTTACTAGGTAAGAAGCAACAATCGTGTTTAACATCACATTGATCATGTCGATATGAATGTTGTTTTGTTTTTGTTGTAAAACACCTTGCATGTATTCAAACTACTTGTTTATTCAGTTGTAATGTATAAATGTTAAATTTAATTATTCATTTATTACTTAAACTTTCATTTATGAAGTTTATTATTGAAATTATACCGGGTGTAGTGATTTTTGTTCAGATTAACGATGCTCTGTTTTTTTTTCTAAATTAGCACAAACCGTTGTAAATGACTACATGTAGTTTATTTATGCCCACCTGCTTACTATCATTAAAGTACTAGACTGCTTTATGAACAGAATCATTTCTGATCTTGTGAACAAACACCTTTTGAAATTAGCAGGAACTTTAATGTAAATAATTTATTTACAAACTCTACCTGTACTTCATCATCTAACAGCCATTTTCTTGTGTGTTATTCCTAGGCCATAGAAAGCGCAGATCAACAAGTGCAGCAGAGAGCTTTGTTTCTGCACATACAGAAAAAGAGGAGATGAACCAGAAGCAGAGAGAGGAACACTTCCATTTTATTTGTGAGGATGCCAAAAAAGCAAGGCAAGAAGAAGCTGCTGAGAGGCAACGCCAAGCTGCAGCAGCGAGGAAGCAGGAGAAGGCAATTAGGAGGGAGGAGATGGCCTTGAGGAGAGAGGAAGCAGATCTTCGCAGAGAGGAAGCAGCACAGCGAAGGCAGGAGGCTGAACAGAGTGCTGCTTTCAATCAGGCACTCTTTGGGGTGCTGGAATCCATTGCCCGTTCCATGGCAAACAGACATGTTTAAAAATATTTAGAGTAGATCATAGTTGATATATAGAAATGTAGATCCTGCAAGGTAAGCCCACAAATAGCCAAACATGTAGCTTGTTAAGTTTGCATATATAATTAGTGTACAATTATTTTTTTTGTACAGGTCTTTATTTCTAATTAAAGAAACATTTTCAAGTCTTGAGCTTCCATCTGATCATCAAAAGTGAAGTGCTTACAGTGTTTTTTTACGTCAATAGTGTAGATAAGTGAAGTAATTGTTTTTTACCTGTACCAATGCTGGTGAAGATTCTCAGTTATCCTTGACACGGCAAATCCCCCCCAAAACAGATAAAAACAAAACCACAGGACTTTTTTTAAAACTGAAGACGTTTCGCTAATCATCCGAGGAGCACTCACAATTCAATGAAAAAAGGAATATGGGATTAAAGTTATAAAGCTGTGGTGTTCTGTAAGATTGCTGGAGATTGATCTGCATGCACCAGTCTCCATAATACAAGCTTATGGCACACCACAGCTTTATAACTTGAATCACACTCCTCGTTTCATTAAATTGAGAGAGCCTCGGATGAGAAGTGATACATCTTCAGTTACAAATAAAGTCCAGTTTTTTATTTATGTATTTTTTCGGTTTTATCTGTAATGAGTACTGAAAAACGTAACCATAATACAGAATGTCCATGTGTTGTAAATGAACATTGCAGTGGAGTTAAAAAGTGTAGGACTTGTGTAATCTACTTTTACAATCATCCTCATTCAGGAGGTTTTCAGTCATTGCATGTCAAACACCTCGGCCATGATGTCCATCTTGTGGATCCAGCAGCTTCTGTATCTTTTTCGCCCAAGGTCAAAAATTCTCTCCACGACTTTCACTGTGGTACAAAGGAGCACTAACTTAATATTGCTAAACAGCACTTCAATCATGAAGATAATTTGCGACAGCTTAATTTAAAGAGCTGCGTGGTAAGCATAAGCTCTGAAAGAGTTGTTAAATATCAAATCAAATGTAGGTTATTATGTAATGTACGTAATATATATATATATATATATATATATATATATATTATATATACATACATACATACATACATATAAACAAATCAAATTACTAAAAGACTTTATTAATCCCAGACGGAAAATTAAATGTTGTAATTCATCATCCTGGTTTCATTAAAGAGTTGTTCTAGATGCTGATGGCTGTGGGCAGGAAGGATCTCTTTTAGCAGTCTGTCTTACAAGGGATCTGAAGAAGTCTCTGGCTGAAGACATATATATATATATATAAATATTAAAATAGATTAATGTATATATGCATAAACAAATATAAAGTTCTTGTTGTAGGTTTTGGTTCTTTGTTAAAAACAAAAATTAAAGAGATTACAGTTTTTCTAAAACTACAGCCACTAAAAAACGCAGCATATGTGATAGAAGCACAGCAGCAGTGTTTGTTTTGCCATTTTTACACGAACCTGGTAATAAGGCATGTCTGTACATTAAACAAACAAGAATAATTATTAATCCATGTTTATTTTCAAATCAACACTTTAACGTTCACTTGTATCTAAGGAAGGCTGGGGAAGTAAAAAAAGATTAAGGGGTGGAATTAGGATATGTTACAGCTCATGAGGTACTCCATCATAGCATCTCTGACACCTCGGCCCTCCTCTCCATCTTGTGGGACAGCAACCGGGATGGGCTGTGCGGCTGGTTCTGCTTCAAGTTCATCGAGGTCATCCATTTTGGTTGTGTGTTGTTTTCCCGGCTCTTCTTCTTCTAATACATGTTAGTGGTGCTTAGAAAAGAGCTTAATGTAGCACTACCGCCACCAGCTGGTAAGGTGCATTGATATTAATAATCCGCCCACTAGAGGTGAACAATCCGCCCACTAAACGGGAACTATAGGCAACGTGGAGACAGAAAAATAGAGGTCCCACCAGAACCGGACACAACAGACTACAACAAGAACCAGACCTGTGGATACCAGGCTTAAGTGTGATCTAAATGGATCTGATGTGGTTCTGATGTGTTAGAAATATGAGACGGTGCTTCAAAAGCCTTTCTACGTGATGTGGCAAGCAGATCAAACTCTATTCCTTGACAGATATTGAATCCCAGGGAGACTCTTTTTAGAGTTACTGGCCCAGTTTAACCCAGTCAGAACCGGGCCATAATTTCATTATAATCCCGTCTCTGAGCAGATCAAACCCCAGGACCTGTCTGGATAAGAAATATCCAACATATACAATCCAAAAATTTTCAGTCAGGTCATCTGGACAGTTTCTTTTTTTTGCTGAAACGTTTCACCTTTCATCCAGAAGGCTTAATCAATCGAGGACACACACAACACAAAACTGATTCTTCCCCCAAACAGCTTACTCCAAAGTGGAACAAACCAGTTATTTTGGTGCTAAGATGGAGTCTTTGGCACGCCCGCTCCTCTGCAGCCGGCCCTCTTCCTTATTGACAGTCATGTCAAACTGGTTCAAAACCAAAAAATGTCAATGCTCAATAAGCTAGGTATACAATCCAACAATTTTCAGTCAGGTCATCTAGACAGTTTCTTTTTTTGCTGAAATGTTTCACCTTCCATCCGGAAGGCTTCATCAGTCAAGGAAACACACAACACAAAATTGATTTTGTGTTTCCTGACCGTCGACAAGGAAGAGGGCTGGCTCCAGAGGAGTGGGTGTGCCAAAGACACTATCTTAGCACCAACAAAACTAGTTTGTTCCACTTTGGAGTAAGCTGCTTGGGGGAAGAATCAGTTTTGTGTTGTATTTCCTTGACTGATCAAGCCTTCCGGATGGAAGGTGAAACGTTTCAGCAAAAAAAGAAACTGTCTAGATGACCTGACTGAAAATTGTTGGATTGTGTACCTGGATTATTGAGCATGGACTTTGTTCTTTAAGACATGCTTGTAATCTAAGAAACTGATTAGGTTTATTGTGATTAATGGACAAATATAACTGTGTGTCATCAGCATAACCATGAAAATGTGTCCCATGCTGTTTAATAACTTTACCTAAAGGAAGCATATATAAAGTTAAGAGTACTGGTCCAAGCACTGAGCCCTGAGGAACTCCATGACTAACTTTGGTATATGAAGAAGATTTATTATTTACATTTACAAACTGGAATCTATCAGATAGATATGATTTAAATCATTTTAGAGCTGTTTCTGTAATTCCAATGTCATATTCAAGCCTCTGTAGTAAAATATTGTGATCAACTGTATCAAATGCAGCATTGTGGTCTAACAGGACCAGTATAGACACAAGTCCATTGTCTGAAGCCATGAGAATATGATTAGTGACTTTTACTAGTGCTGTTTCTGTGCTATGATGAGCTCTAAACCCTGACTGCAACTCTTCAAACAGATTATTTCTTTGTAGATGTTCACACAACTGACCTGCAACTATTTTCTCTAGAATTTTTTAGATGAAAGTTAGATTAGATATAGGTCTATAATTGGCCAGAATTTCTGAATCAAGGTCAGACTTCTTCAGTAAAGGTTTAATTACAGCAACCTTAAAGCTCCGTGGTACATAACCGTCCATCCATCCATCCATCCATCCATCCATCCATCCATTTTCTTTACCCGCTTATTCCATTTTGGGTCACGGGGGTCGCTGGTGCCCATGTCCAGCAGTCACTGTGCGAGGGGCGGGGTACACCCTGGACGGGTCGCAAGTCCATCGCAGGGCCACATAGAGACAAACGAGACAAACAACCATTCACTCTCTCACTCACACCTAGGGACAATTTAAAGTTACCAATCAGCCTAACATGCATGTTTTTGGACTGTGGGAGGAAACCGGAGTACCCGGAGAAAACCCACGCATGCACGGAGAGAACATGCAAACTCCACCCAGAAAGGCCCCTGGACCGGGGTTTGAACCAGGGACCTGCTTGCTGAGAGGCAGCAGCTCTACCAGTTGTGCCACCGTGCTGCCTACATAACCGTCCATTAAAGACAAATTATGTAGATCCAAAATGTGGACATTAATTAGGGGAAATATCTCTTTAAACAGTCTGGTTGGGATGGGATCTAGCAGACATGTGGATGGTTTGGATGAGGTTATTATTTTTGACAATTCAGAGAACTCAACATATATAGTAATTCACGATAGTAATTCTCTGTATTTATATAATCTGTTTTTACTTAGAACTGTTTGTTAAAAACCAAACATGTCAAAGTTTAAACATATCAACTAGTATTCCGGCTATCTTGCACTATCATTGTTTTTCTCCTCACCCTTAAACTGATACAGATGCTATCATTTAATCAACTGAACCTGTACAAGATGTTTTGTTCTGATCAAAGAGTGTTCCAAGCCAAACACTTATTGATACAAAACTGATGTGTCACTCTTACCAAATAAAAAGTCAGTTCTAACAGCAAGACTTTGCAGTTCACCTCTGGTTTCAGACCAGAGGTGGATTTCCCTCCTTGCAAAAAGTGTTGGCCAAAAATCTTACTCTGTAAGTGTGGTGTTTCTTTTTCTGTTGGGTACGAGATACAATACCTAACATTTCTTGGTGCCGTGACCAGGATTTCCAACATATCTGTTTGCTGATTGGGCTGAGGAGGGACGCACTGAAACCGTGCACGTCAAGTCACCTAGCTACCTGAAAAGAAAGCCCCAGGAGGTGTTGTTCCTCACTGGGCCAGTGATTATAGGTCTGCCTTCGTCCATCAGCGGCAGATTGACGGAGCCCGAGCCACAAGGAGCAGAGTGAGTAAAAACAAAAGTTCGTCGTAACGTTTTGTTTTTTTGGAAGGAGAAGAGTATTGTAGCACCCTCTCTCTGGTTGAGTTTTTAAAACTGAACCGTACATGTCAGTTGGCAGAAGTGTACACAGACAGCCAGTACACTGCTGCCCTCTACTGGCAGACCAGTAACACATGCCACACTCCTCGCTCAGCAATTCAATGCCCTTCTAAGCTTGCTGTTTGTAAATGTGTAGCTCACACAAAAGGAACTGACCCTGTATCAAATGCAGTGGTGGAGAAAGTACTCAAACATGGTACTTAAGTAAAAAAACAAATAAACAGACAAAAATGTACTCTTAAGTAAAAGAAGAAATACCACATTAACATTTTTACTTAAGTAAAAGTAAATAAGTACTTGCTTTTAAAATACTTAAATTATTAAAAGTAAAAGTACTTGTTGAATGTATTAATGCAATGGTCTACAAAATTGTTAAGTGTGCCTACCATATGTATATTTTCTGTAATACATTAATAGTGTTGAGCCATTTTAATGAACAATGCTACAGATAATACATGTTTTTATTATGTTTACTCTGTGACAGAGTTCACACTTGGACTTGTGATTCTGTGCATCAGAATTTCAGGGATGGCATGCAGAGGTAAATGCATTTAATCAAAATAAGAAAGAGGAATGATTATACCTTTGAAAGTTTTTACTCAACACAAATTGGACATTGCGAATATTGTTTAGTCATGGTAGATGCTTTTTCAAAATGGGTTGAAATTGCCCCATCCAAACATGCAGAAGCATTAACTGCAGCAAAAGCTACATGTAAATCCATTATTCCTAAACATTGTGTCCCACAAACCATTTTGTGATTATGGTCCACATTTTGTAAATCAGGTCATACAAAACATGGCCTCACACTTAGGTCTAACTTTAAAAAACCATTATGCCCACCACCCACAAAGTACAGGGTTTGTAGAAAGAATAAATGGAACGATTAAGAGCAGACTTAGAAAATGCATGGAGACTACAGGTCGAGCCTGGCCTGAATGCTTAGACCTAGTGAAACTCTATATGAGAATAACTCTAACATCAAATGGATTGACTCCCTTTGAGATCATCCATGGCAGGCCTTATCGTCTACCTCTGTTCTCTCCAGATCTAGAGAAAGCAAAAGAAGAACAGACATTAGCAGATTATATGATCAAAACACTGAAAGACAAAAACAGTGTTAAAGACAAATTTACTGCCTTGTGATTCTCTTCCTTCACAGGAAACCACCCCTATCCAGCCAGAAGATTGGGTCTTCATAAAGGTGATCAAAAGAAAGAACTGGGCTGTGCCCCACTGGGAAGGACCGTTCCAAGTACTGTTGACCATGCCTAATGCAGTAAAGATCCCTGAAAGACAGCTGGATTACATCTCAACCACTGTAAGTTACAGAAAGTGCTGGGTCTCTAGGTCATTGGGGCAGTGGGGAAGTCTGGCGTACATAGTGGGCTGTTCTTTTTAGGGGAAGTCGTCTCAAAACCATTGAAGAAACCAATGATCCCTGCCTTATTAGGGTTCTGAGATCCAGTGTTTCTGTATACTGAGCAACAATGGGGCCTCCACTCCTCAGGTGGATCCTCTGCTGTGCTGTGGTTGCAGCATGCTGTGAACTATTGTGTGTAAACAGAGAAGCTCTCCCAAACAGAAAAAGAGAGATGACACACCCACACGACTACAGCACTAATCTGTGGTGGCAGCTGATGAACAGAACCGCACATGAAGAGAACAAGTTCAACTGCTATGTGCACACCCAGATGCCCTACGCCACTCAGAACTCAGGCCTGAGACCAGGAAAACATCACAATAGAGAAGTAAAAGTGCCTGTATGGTTTGAGCACACACCCCAGCTACAACACCACATCACAACAAACCATCGAGTGGGAGCAAGAGGAACTACTACACACCCCTGCAGCTTGCAACAAAAACCCACAAGCCCATAACTGATCGAGACTGCAGACAAATGGCAGACCTCCTGCCTCTACCACAAATGTCAATACAACTACCTGAACCAACTACCTTGGCCAGAGCAAGGTCTGGCTCCCTTGGCCACTGTGTGTTCAACAACGGGACCACAACCATGGGCTCCATTCCATGGAATCTATGTGAAAAGGTACTCACTTTGTGTGACTGCACACCCAAGTTTTTAAAATGTTTTTCTTGTGTGACAAGCAAAAACACCACTAGCGACTGTACTCCATACCAGGACCCGAAATGCGGACGCTATGTCCAACGCCGCATATTCAACATCAGCTGACAGACAAAAGGACGTCAAATCACCACTGGCTGCAGTGCCACCGTGCCAGGAGACAGAGGCTCCAGAATTCTGGCTGACTGGTACTTCCTGTGTGGCCACAGAGCTTACACTGCACTACCACTACACTGGGGGGGGGGGGGTTTTGTGCTTTGGTCCCCCTATCTAGCCCCGTGATGCTCCTCAGAAAAGCCTCTACACCACTGACCAAGAAGAAACGTTCACCGATGCCCAAAGTGTACCAATGGAGGCCTCACCACCAGCACCGGCACCCCATGGAAATATAGGATCTCGAATGGAGGTGTAAAAGTCTTTCAAGGCCTATTCCATGGGTGGGAACTGCAGAAGTTCAACAACATGCCAAGATCACCTGTTATGCACTTCTGCGCCTCATCAACGACACCTACAGACTGGCAAATGGAACAACAAAGGAATTGACTGCAATGAGAGACATGATCATCTTGAACCGAGTCATCTTGGACCTGCTCACCACCTCACAAGGAGGGGTATGTAAGATTATAGGAACCACATGCTGCACCTACATCCCATATGAAAATGGAACTGGTGGAGACATCCATGATACCCTGAATGACCTAGAAAAGCTGAAACGGTATGTGGACAGTATAACATCAGGAGCACAACCCTTTGACCTTCTTTCATGACTCACATCTGGACCATGGAGACATCTGCTGCTCAAGATTTGCACCCCCATCCTGGTAGTACTCGTCCTCTTCTGCGCTTTCATCACGTGTCCTCCCACTTTTGAAAACAATGATGACGAAAGCTTTACAGGTGTTTTAATCAGCCTTCACCTGTCAAGGTTAAATCAAGAAAATTACACTCCACTGAAATGATCAGAGTATGATGATGCTGTGTAAAAGAGATGCATTGTGATTCTTGTACTGAAATTGTATTCAACAAATAGTACAAAGATGATGTTTTGCTCTCGGGCCAGCTATGTTTTTTCCTGTATTAACAAAAAATAATAATAATAATAATAATTTTTGCTGTCATTCTTCTGGAAAACAATCACAATCAGATGTTTTATGTGTGTATCAATTTATTCTCATTATTCAAGTTAATCACTCTTTCCTATTCTTTTTTTTTTTTTAGATAAGCAATTCCTATTAGCTAAAGTTCAATGCTTCACAATTTGAATTTACCTTTAGTGAGGGTTAAGTTTCTACTTTCAAAAATTTTTTAAACCCTTGCTGTTTTCATTCTCACAAGTTTAACAGGACATTTAATCAATCTCAATCATGTGAAGCAAATCATTTTTTCATCCTTCATTATTTTTGTTATTTAAATTTAATTTTTATGATTTAAAGTTCTGTAGGGACGTGTGTTAATTTTTTTTTTCTTTTTACGATTTGTGTTTTCAATTAGTTTAATCTGATAAACAGGAGAGAAATGTAAGAGTTTTTCATTTATCATTTTTAAACTGCTTCATGATTTCTGTATTTCTATGCATACAAAGCAAAAAGTTTCTGGAACTATCAGTCCACATCCGAGCTGATAGTAATTCTCTGTATTTACATAAGCTGTTTTTACTTAGAACTGTTTGTTAAAAACCAAACATGTCAAAGTTTAAACATATCACCTACAAAGTAGTATTCCAGCTATCTTGCACTATCATTGTTTTTCTCCTCACCCTTAAACTGATACAGATGCTATCATTTAATCAACTGAACCTGTACAAGATGTTTTGTTCTGATCAAAGAGTGTTCCAAGCCAAACACTTATTGATACAAAACTGATGTGTCACTCTTACCAAATAAAAAGTCAGTTCTAGCAGCAAGACTTTGCAGTTCACCTCTGGTTTCAGACCAGAGGTGGATTTCCCTCCTTGCAAATAGCATTGGCCAAAAATCATACTCTGTCCTGTGTGGTGTTTCTTTTTCTGTTGGGTACGAGAGAAAATGCATAACATAAATCATATTAAAAAAAGACAGATTTCTTTTTATTGCATTTTAAAAAGTAGCAAATATCCAAATGCAGCTAAATCTCCTGAAATACAACAATACTTGAATATTAATCTGTAAGAATAAGACCTTGGCTTAACACATAGCGTTTACCAAACATTTTAATTTAGTTTATCTAAAAAAATTTAATCTGGTCCTCTGGACATTCAAAAAACAAAACAAAGCAACACAACAAAAGAATGCAGAAACATTTCGTCTTTCTTCCGAAAGACTTCAGCCTGAGGTGCTGTATTCAGCTCAGTCTTATAAACAGCACCTTCTCAGAGTGAATCAACCAGTTTTGCTGCTGACAACGAAAACCAGCTGCTCACATGATCATGGAGGACCATCAGCCTAACAATGGATCATTTGCACACTGATGGCTATTTACTATTCACAGGGGGTTGAGTGATACTAGCAATAACAGCATTGTAAGAGGGGGACAGTTGAACACGGAGACTCCACCCCTGTTTAATGATGGTCGGTTTATTTTCACAAAGATGGCCTCCTTTACTCCTCTCTCATACCATCGTTCCTCTCTATCCAGGATGTGAACATCTTCATACCTGAACAAGTGACTGCTGGCCTGGAGATGAGTGTAGACCGCAGAATCCTGGCCTGATGGTGTTGCTCTTTTGTGCTGGGCCATCCTTTTTGCCAGTAGCTGTTTAGTTTCCCCAATGTAAGACTGATCACAGCCCGCCTGACACTGAACAGCATACACAATGTGGGTCGGCTGTGGCAGAGTGGTTAGAGCAGTCGTCCTCCAATGCGAGAGTTGGGGGTTCGAATCTACCAGCAGTCACATGCCGAAGTGTCCCTGGGCAAGACACTGAACCCCTCATTGCCTATGATGTGTGTCCCATCAGTGTATGAATGTGATCTAAATCACTGATTAGTCTCATTAGAATGATTTATTCAATTAGCTTTGTAGAGATCTAGTGCTGTGTGGATGGGTAAATGAGGCACAGATTGTAGTGTAAAGTGTTTTGAGTATCTTGAAATAAGATAGAAAAGCGCTATATAAGTACAGTCCATTTACACAATATTATTCTGTTTGTGCCAGGAGACTGGATCTTTGGGATGAACCAGTCTTTGCCATAATATATTTTGAGGTTTAAAAGCCACTGGGACGTTGTGTTTAGAAAATAAACGTCTCAGTTTCTCTGATACTCCCGCAACATACAGAATGACCACTGGTCTGGGTTCCTCCTTTTCAGCTGATGGCTGACTGGAGTCCTGTTTGGGTTTCTTCGCTGCTTTCAGGAAGGCCCAGTTAAGATATCCACATTGTTCTAGAGCCTGTCTTGTGTGGGATTTCTCCTTCTGACTGGATCCTGAGTTAGTGGGGACGATGTCTGCTCTGTGGTACAGAGTCCTGATGACTCCTAACTTGTGCTCCAAAGGGTGATGGGAATCAAACTTCAAATACTGGTCTGTGTGGGTGGGTTGGCGGTACACCTCAGTTTGCAAATGTCCTCTATCAGAGATTGAGACCTCACAGTCCAAGAAAGCCAACCTTCCATTTTTTACATCTTCTCGTGTGAACTTGATGTATTTATCCACAGAGTTGATGTGGTCAGTAAAATGTTGGACTTCCTGAGATTTCCAAAAAAGTTCAATCCGGTCCTCTGGACATTCAAAAAAACAAAAAACAAAACAAAACAAAGCAAAAAAACGTAGATACGTTTCGTCTTTCATCCGAAAGACTTCCTCAGTCTGAAGTGCTGTATTCAGCTCAGTCTCTTAAATAGTACCTTCTCAGAGTGGATCAACCAGTTTGCTGCTGGCAACTAAAACCATCTGCTCACTTGGTCAAGAAGGACCATCAGCCTAACAATGGATCATTAGCGCACTGATGGCTGTTTACTGTTCACAGGGGGTTGAGTGATACTAGCAAAAACATCATTGTAAGAGGGGGACATTTTCTGTGCCAGCACAGAAGATCAACATCATCAGGCCAGGATTCTGTGGTCTACACTCATCTCCAGGCCAGCGGTCACTCTGTCAGGGATGAAAATGTTCACATCCTGGACAGAGAGGAACGATGATTTGAGAGAGGAGTAAAGGAGGCCATCTCTGTGAAAAGAAATCGTCCATCATTAAACAGGGGTGGAGGCCTCCGGGTTCAAATGTCCCCCTCTTATAATGCTGTTATTGCTAGTATCACTCAACCCCCTGTGAATAGTAAACAGCCATCAGTGTGCTAATGTTCCATTGTTAGGCTGATGGTCCTTCTTGACCAAGTGAGCAGCTGGTTTTGGTTGTCAGCAGCAAACTGGTTGATCCACTCTGAGAAGGTGCTATTTAAGAGACTGAGCTGAACACAGCACCTCAGACTTAGGAAGTCTTTTGGACGAAAGACGAAACGTATCTACATTTTTTTTACTTTGTTTTGTTTTTTGTTTTTTTGAATGTCCAGAGGACTAGATTGAACTTTTTTGTATGTTTCTACCTGGATTATTGAGTGTGCATCAGGAGATTTCCTAAGATTTAATTTTAACCCAGGTGTCGTCAACATACCTGAACCAATGACTTGCAGGTGTCCCTGAAAAGTATGTCAAGGCTCTCTTTTCTACCTCCTCCATGTACAGGTTAGCAACAATAGGAGAAACTGGAGACCCCATAGCACATCCATGTTTCTGCCTATAATATTGCTCCCCATATGTGAAGTAGGTTGACTGCAGGCACAGTTTCAAGAGTTGACACAGTTGTTCTGTGGAAAGCGTGGTCCTGCTACTCAGAGTGTTGTCTGATTTTAATCTGAAACTGACCACCTCTACTGCATCATCAACAGGAATGCACGTAAAGAGTGATGTGACATCAAAAGAGACCATTGTTTCATCAGTCTCCATGATGACATCCCTCACCTTATCTACAAAGTCCATGGTGTTCTGTATGTAGTGTTCTGAGCTGCCAACTAAAGGGATGAGTACAGCCGCCAGATATTTGGAAACATTGTGAAAGAGTTAATCATGCCAAAAATTGGTCTCAAAGGTACACCTTCTTTGTGGATTTTAGGTAAACCATACAGACTAGGTGTGGCCTCCCCTGGGTACAGTTTGTGGTGCAGAAAACGGTCAATAGCCTTGTCCTGCTCCAAAATTTTCAGGCAATCTATCAACTTATTCTTGTAACCACTTCCTGGATCTCTTTTCAGAGGTTCATAAGTGGTTAAGTCACTAAGGAGTGTCATAACTTTCTCTTGATAGTCTTTCAGGTTCAAAATCACTGTGCACCTTCCTTTGTCTGCTGGAAGAATGATGATGTTTTTGTCCTTGCTAAGAGTGGTGAGTGTATCCCTCTCCTCTCTACTGATGTTGGAAGGTGGTGGTTTGGCATTGCTGAGGCAGGCTGAAACTTTGATTCTGAGTTATTCTTCCTCACACTCTTTAATTTTGTTGTTGCGAATGGCTGATTCTGTGGTTGTGATTATCTTCACCAGAGGAATTCTACTTGGAGCAACCACAAAGTTCAGTCCCCTGGCAAGAATCTCTGTCTCCGACTGGGTGAGCTGTCTGTCAGATAAATTCTTCACCCACTTTTTTTTTCTCCCTGGCTGTAATTGTCTACTGGAGTGTTGTCTTACACCGAATTTGTTGTTATTGGAATTGTGATGGTGTTGATGAGTTATTAGTAAGTTAAACTTGTTTTGTTGTCGAGTCTTGGACTTGACATGCTGTGCTAAGTGTGCCTGATCTGTACAGTCCATCACTTGCTGAAGTGTGTTCTGACCTAGGCACGTTGTTAGTTTTTGTTTAATGCCTTCCAGGCCTCAATAGTAAAATTGGTCTGTCTCACCCGTTCATTCAGCAGCTCGGTCTGTGCCTTCTGAAGGATCTTGCTTGCCCGGTGACCGAAGATTTTAGTTACAGGCTCTTGGGAATGATGCCATTTTGTCGACATCTGAGGTTGAATCGCAAGTGGTTCCTGTAGTCTGCCCTCTTCCTTGCTGTTTTCTCAAACTCTAACTAGTTTGAGGCAATCCTGGCCAAAGTGGTTCAAAATATCCTGATGCATGCTCAATAATCCAGGTAGAAAAATCTTAAAAGTTTAAGGATGCATTCATACCAGCCCTGTTTAGTTCGCTTTAATCGAACTCTAGCTCGTTTTCCTAGAAAGTCCAGTTCGTTTGGAGAGGTGTGAACACGCCATCAAACTCTGTCACGGAACAAAAAGGCGAACTCTGGCCCGGGCTAAAAACCTAGGTCTCGGTCCGGTAGAAGAGAACTCCAGTGCGGTTCGAGTACAGTGTGAATGTAAACAGACTGAGCCCCGCTCCACAAGCAAGAAGTGGAGTACAGCGCAGGGCAAACAAACACGCATTTCTCTTACCTTATATGGAGCTATCAGCTGCCTTGTGTGAAAAACAATATTCTCCATGGTCTTCTGCCTCATCTTCTGCTCATGCTGAGTCCATTTTTGAAAAATGACAAAATATAACTCCTAAAACTGCTAAAACTTGATGCCACTCCGTTTTTGTTTTTATTTCCAGAAGAAGAAGAATTGTCTTCAGAGGTTTTTGTGTTATTTCTTTCAGTAGTTCTTGGTACAGCGCCACCACAGGCGAGCGGGGGAATAGGATGGTTCAACAGGTTGGCTCGACTGCACAGTGCAGTGTGAATGCAAACACACCAGATCAAATGTAAACAAAATGTCATGAATGTCCCACCACGTTCCTGAGGTCAGCAGACCAGTTGCTCCTCACAGTTCCAGGATCTCGTCTTAAGCGCAGAGGTGACAGGGCCTTCTTTGTAGCAGGACCTAGACTGTGGAACGAGTTACCTCTGCATCCCTCTCAGTTTTCAAGTCCCGTTTAAAGACCCACTACTATTCGGTGGCTTTCAACACCAGATGATCTGTTTTGAGAT
Organism: Nematolebias whitei; assembly: GCF_014905685.2. Lineage (NCBI taxonomy): Eukaryota > Metazoa > Chordata > Actinopteri > Cyprinodontiformes > Rivulidae > Nematolebias > Nematolebias whitei. The sequence continues at coordinate 20,048,677 of NC_056517.1, forward strand.
CCTGTGTGCTCCACACTGGTTTGTCATCATTATCTGCATTGTTTTTATGTCTATGTTCTGATTTACCTCATTTTGTATATTGCTTTGTTACCTGTTGTTCTGTCTGAACAGCACTTTGGTTGGCCTCGTTGCTGTTTTAAGTGCTTTATAAATAAAGTGGTATGGTATGTTATGGTATGGTATGGTATGGTATGAATATTGGTCCCCAACCGAACCGAATCTACCGGACTATGAGGTGTGAATGCACCCAAAGCTGGTCCTCTGGACATTAAAAAAACAAAACAAAGCAAAACAACAAAAGAATGTAGAAATGTTTCGTCTTTCATCTGAAAGACTTCCTCAGTCTGAGATGCTGTATTCAGCTCAGTCTTATAAATAGCACCTTCTCAGAGTGGCTCAACCAGTAACCTATTGATGATGCAGTAGAGGTGGTCAGTTTCAGATTAAAATCAGACACCACTCTGAGCAGCAGGACCACGCTTTCCACAGAACAACTGTGTCAACTCTTGAAACTGTGCCTGCAGTCAACCTACTTCACATATAGGGTGCAATATTATAGGCAGAAACATGGGTGTGCTATGGGGTCTTCAGTTTCTCCTATTGTTGCCAACCTGTACATGGAGGAGGTAGAAAAGAGAGCCTTGGCATCAGGGACACCAGCAAGTCATTGGTTCAGGTATGTTGATGACACCTGGGTTACAATTAAATCTCAGGAAGTCCAACATTTTACAGACCACATCAACTCTGTGGATAAATACATCAAGTTCACATTAGAAGATGTAAAAAATGGCAGGTTGGCTTACTTGAACTTTGAGGTCTCAGTCTCTGATAGAGGACATTTGCAAACTGAGGTGTACCGCAAATCCACCCACACAGACCAGTATTTGCAGTTTGACTCCCGTCATCCGTTGGAGCACAAGTTAGGAGTCATTAGGACTCTGTACCACAGAGCAGACAGCATCCCCACTAACTCAGGAGCCAGGCAGAAGGAGAAATCCCACAAAAGACAGGCTCTAGAGCAATGTGGATATCCTAACTGGGCCTTCCTGAAAGCAGAGAAGAAACCCAAACAGGACTCCAGTCAACCATCAGGTGAAAAGGAGGAACCCAGACCCAGACCAATGGTAAATCCGTATGTTGAGGGAGTATCAGAGAAACTGAGACGTTATTTTTTTAAACACAACGTCCTTGGGTTTTAAACCCCAAAATAAATTGTGGCAAAGACTGGTTCATCCCAAAGATCCAGTCCCCTAGCACAAACAGAGTAATATTGTGTAGGCTGTTCAGTGTCAAGAGGGCTGTGATCAGTCTTACATCAGGGAAACTAAACAGCCACTGGCCAAAAGGATGGCCCAGCAAAGAAGAGCAACACCATCAGGCCAGGACTCTGTGGTCTACACTCATCGCAAGGCCAGCGGTCACTCGTTCAGGGATGAACATGTTCACATCCTGGATAGAGAGGAACGATGGTTTGAGAAAGGAGTAAAGGAGGCCATCTTTGTGAAAAGAAATCATCCATCATTAAACAGGGGTGGAGGTCTCTGTGTTCAACTGTCCCCCTCTTACAATTGTCGAGGAAAATTAACACAACTCAGACTTTTCAGCCTATTCACCTGTTCCTCTCATTGGTTTGGAGATACATGGAGAAAATACACAATAATTAGTCAGAGAGATTCAAGTTAAAAAGTATTACTAACATTTGTTAAAGCTTTCATCTGAAAGGAGACGCTCTTACCCCAAACCAACAGAGATAAAGCAAAAACCCAAGACACGTCTGACTGGAGCTTCAGCATCTCTTGTATTTAAACACAAAAGCGTCACCCAGAGATGTGTCACACATTCTTGTAGTGAACTAGGCCTGAAGGTCAAAACCTTGACCTAAGGACCAAT
>NC_056517.1:20055566-20073560 GCF_014905685.2 Nematolebias whitei
ATTGGTCCTTAGGTCAAGGTTTTGACCTTCAGGCCTAGTTCACTACATTCTTAAATTCTTTGTCTAAACTAGTTCAAACTGTTATCTTCATTTCCTGGAAGTCCTTTTATGGAGTTGATTTATTATTTTCTTTTGCCGTTCCAGTTTACTTGGTGATCTTGTCATCAGGTGGGACACACACACCAGCAGCTCCCTGTTAGTTCATGTCCCGTACACAAAAAAATTAAATACATTTTCTTACTTAGTTCATTATGTACTTGTTGATACCAAAAGGCAAGCGGATCCAAAAGCCAAGCATATACAGATAAAGGACAAGATACAGTTGTGATACATCGAGCAATACAGCACAGCAGAGAAGAGCGTCTTTACATTTTCCCCCTTATGGTCTCTGAAAGAGACCATTACTCCTAACTATCCATCCCTGAATATGTGTAGCTCTGCATGTCCTGGAAACCCCCCCTGAGGCAGCTGTTCATTTTAAGGAGGAAAGTAGGACATCACCTCACGCCTCTGCGACGGTGGTCATTTCTGACCCAGACCCCACCTGTACAGGAAAAAAACTTTCCCTCATCTTTCTTGGTAAACACACAATGCAGCATTTTAGCAAAACAGGCAACTTTAAAGCTGGCGGGAGCAGTCAGCCTCATCCAGTAGTGGTGCGATGGCCACTAAGGATAATTCCATGGCTCGTCCCTGGCTGTACATTTGGTAAGCAGGAGGGCGCTCACTGCCACCTTTCTCAATTGTAGAGGTGATGAATCTGACCGCCAGTGAACGACAGCAGGGCACATAGCAACAGCCACAGACAACCATGATCCCTAAAATTGTAGCCACAGACACTAACAGAGAGATTACCAATGTTTTCCATTTACAAACATGTTTGTAAACCATTCTTCTAAGGGGTTCTCAATGCCTGAGTGTTCGTGCATGGTCTTACTCAGTCTTCTCAGTCCCTCCAGTGCTCTTGTCACTGATCCGACCGGGGCAATGTTGTTAGGGATGAAAGTACAACATTTTTTTCCAATCATAGCACAGACTCCCCCCTTTTCAGCTAATACCATGTCCAGTGCCATGCAGTTTTGTATTGCCATCAGAGAGGTAGGTCCTAATTGCTCAGCCAGACCCTCTACAGCATCTCCAGTTAATTTTGCCAATCAGTTGCCCCCTTTGGAGGGAGACACGAGATAGTCCGTCCCGTAGCTTATGTGCGTACGTGGCTGAGTAGTCTGGGGTCCAAAATGGGCCATTATAGGCGATCACTGAGCTCCAGGCTGGGCACTAGGCCTCCAACGCATACAATTTATCCATACATCTTTTTTGGTTAAATGCCGTCACACATAAATAAAGATCATACCCTCTCCAGCTGGCCAGGTGTTCTCCACACGCTATGACACTGCACAGGTCGAACTGGAAGGTGGTTGCCTTGCCCAAGGTGTAATTGCTCGATGCCCCCATAGCTGGATATGCAAAAATCTGCACATACTACTGGAAGAAGTAAGATCAGGACCAGAACACTGCAGGGATTCCCCTTTCTTTAATCAACTTGAGTGCAGAGATTTCTGTTTCCGTCTGGGCTGCCAGTTTGAACTGGACCTGTTGGTCTTGAAAAGTTATTTAAATAAATGTATGGTAATATAAAAAGGTCACTTACCAATTATATGCTTGATGTGATTTTTTTCTTTCGCCTTTGGTTTTATAAGTCTGTGTACATTTCCTGTCATTAAGTGACCTTGTACTAGATGGCTGCTAAAGTTATCAGTTTTCAATCTTATACATCTGTAAAGTAACCCATATTAGTTATACATTAACAAACACACACTATCATTCATACAGCAGACACTCACTCACACTCCAACATCTTTCATGTGACAAATATACATGGCATTTATTCAATTCAATTCAGTTTATTTATATAGCACCAAATAACAACAACATTGTCTCATGACACTTTACAGAAACATTCACATACATAAAAGCCAATTAGTAAAGTTCTCTATCTAAGGAGGCCAGCAGACAGGTTGAATCTTATCATTTTATATGCTGGTGAAGATTGTTTGAACTTATAATGTTATATTTCCCTATACCTTCCTAACTAAGGTTCTTGTTTGTCCCTCAACTTATAAAAACACATTTCCATCACTGCCTATTCTAAAAAGCTATCAATCCCTGTCTTTAATCGTAACAGCTCCATATGGTCATCTGCAAATATTCTTCTTCTAGATTATTTCTAGGAATCATCCAAATATAGGTGTTTATTTTAAGGATTCTGCCGTATCAGAAGCACAGCCTCGAGCACGAGAGAAAAAAAAATGTTGCTCAGGGATGTATTGCTGACCAGTCTGTTTTCAACTACAGACCTAAGGAGGCTATAATAAACAGAAACCCGAGGTCATCAACTTCTTTCGAGGAGTTAGCAAAAAAATTCCCCACAGGCACCCAAAAACCCAGTAGAGTTTTCTTCTAACTGTCACATGATCACACCTCTTGACGCTTTCCAGACGTCCAAGTTTTAACGCGTTTCTAGTAAACAGCGATGGGCAATTACACCCGGAACATCTTTCGGACTGAGGACGCTTCTTGTAAAGATTGTAACGCCAGCAAAAATGACATCACAATTTTTACACGGGGCTTTAAACCTTCAGCCACGTTGGATTCTTCGCATGTCATCGACAAACAAACAACAATTTATATACAGGCATTTAAATCAACTGGACAAAGCTTAAATTTTAGAGAAAAATTAGTTAGTCAGCTTGCAGGTCCGGTCTTACTTTTTCAAGTGTGGTCACAAGCTTTTCACACTGGTGCGGTTCTCCTTCGGAGATGCAGTCTGCCATGTTTATTCCTTCATGTGTAAAGGTGATGTTGGGGGCTTCTAGTACTTTAGATAACCTGTGTTGTCTTAAAGTGGTCATAGTAAAGCATTGAGAATTTACATATGCCACTACACTGTGTATGGTTAATACCATTAGGGCGTGTCCCATAACAACGTGTGCTGTTTTTGAATAAATTTTGCAATCCTTGCTGCGTGTTATGTGCATGGGGGGGGGGGTGTTCCATATTATCCATCATTGTCGATAAGTACTGTAGTACCTTTCTTTCACCCCCTTTTTTTCTGAAACAAAACCCCATTTATGGCTAGTTTTGTTACAGAAACATCTAAAAAGAAGGGTAGGTTGTAATCAGGTAATGTCAGTTCTGCTGCAGATGATATGTGTTGTTTGAGTTTCATGAAGGCTTCTTCAGCTTATTGTGTCCATATTAGAATGTTGTTCAAGTTTCTCATGCCTTGCTCTTTGACCAAATCCCTCTGGGGTTGTGTCAAATCTGTGTATTCAGGAATATACCCTCTGCTGTACCCTGTTAGGTCCAAAAAGGAAAGCATGTCTTTTACACGTGTCAGTTTGGGATGTGTCAAGATACTCTGTTTATGAGTTTTGGACATGCTAGTGGTCCCTGCAGAGATTATTCATCTCAGGAAGGAGACCTGTTTTTTGCCAATCTGTAATTGATTTTTACTAACCTTAAAGCCATTTTTGTGTAGATGTTCCAACACCAACCTAGTTGCTTCTATGCAGGTGTCAGGCGTGGATGCTACCAACAACAGGTTGTCCACATATTGGATCAGTCTGGTGTCTCTGGGGAGAGGGCAAGATTGTAGTACATTTTTTAACATCTGATTAAAGATACCTGGAGACCGAGCAAATCCTTGTGTGAGTCGAGTGTAGCACTACTGCTGTCCTTTATATGTAAATGAGAATAAACCTCTGCAGTTTTATACCTGTGGTGTGTAGGGTCCAGAGATGAGATAGAGACATAAGGATTTGGAACAAGTACTGTGGGTGTTTTTAATATTGCATTAATGGCTCGTAGATCGTTTGCCATTCAATATTTACCGGTTCCTTTTTTCTCTACAGGCAAGATGGGTGTGTTCCACTCAGACTGCGAGGGTTCTAAAACTCCTGCCGTCTGCTATTCCTTCTTTTGCTTGTTGTTTAGGTGGGTATTGTGGGACCTAAATAGGTGTATCTGTGTTTACCTGAAAGGTGATTGGGTTGCACTGTGTCTTCCCCACGTCCGTGGGGGAGATGGCCCATAAGCCTTCAGGTATGGAGGCCAACATTGCTGTGGCTAGAACCTGAACGTAATTCTCTGCATCACGACACCAAGCATTGTTGATATAAACACAGAGCTCCCCGCCGCGAGTCTTACGTCCCTCAACGAGAGCTCTGTCCGCTATGTAGCATGTTAACTGCTCGAGCTGAATAGCATGGTCCGGAACGTTGTTATTGTAGTGAACTCAGCCTCCGGTCAAACCTGCCTCTGAAGACCTTCATGGGACAGGAACTGTTATTTCATTGATTTGAATCCAGAAATACAAATGAGCTCATCCAGAGACTTCCTAATTGTATCCTGAACTAATCAATTGAAAGGACACTCTCTTTTTATATCATCATTATTATTTTACAATGTCTTGATAATCAAAAGTGTGTTTAGTTCATACCATTTTTAAATGTTGAAATGAACCACTCATTTTAAATCAACTGTGAAACAGTATTAATGATTTTTTTTAATCCTCATTCAAAGTGGAAATCAAGTTAAATGTCTGTGTTACAAAGTAATTATGCATTTTTGATCTTCTGTCTGAAATGAGAAAGGGTGATGTCGGTCAAAAGTCAGAGACAGTCAAAGACGAGTTTATTGGAACAAACTGTCGTGTTTTTAAACCTCTCAGACAGAAACAAGAAAACTGGCACCTGTAAGTCTGTCATTTCTCCAAAATATTTTCTCGTCTGTAACTAACCGTTCCTAAACATTTCTGATGTTTTCTTGACTGGTAATGACCCTCTGACGTCACTAAAACCACATCCCTGTTGGTTCCTTCAACCAATCAGGACTTCCCAAAAGTGCCCAGAAGCAGAACTCTTTAAAAGTCAACACTTCCTAGTTCTGATAGTTCTGAAGTTCAGTTCTGAAGTGAGTTGGGTGAGTTGGTTCCGTTAGTTCTTCTGGTTCTGATGGAGTTCTTCTGGTTCTGATGGAGTTCTTCTGGTTCGGAGCCACGATGCCTCGCTGAGGCTCCACCCGGCGAATGCCCTATAACTGCTGAGGAAGTTTGTTCTGTGGAACGGATTATCTCACGACTTCTGCCGAGTCGCAGCCGCCCTGAGGAGATGCTGAAAGGTAGCGTGCCAGGGACCTCTTGACCGCAGCTGATTCATCCTCTGCCAAGGTAAAGAGTCGTCACGAGCTTCACTACCAGTGTACCGCGGGCGAACTGCACTTGAAAGGAGCGTGTTGTTCTGGTCTACAGACATACATCCTCATCCATCCATTTTCTCTCCATTTAAACTCCTTCATTTCCCATCTTCAAACTTCTATCTTGCCAGTAATTAATCCAGATATCTTCAGAAATGTCTGTTGTTTTTATTAAGTAAAACGTGCCAAGTTTTATTAATCAGAGCCGATAGTATAATCAAGTGTACAATGTTTTGATGTTAAATTTTGATTCTGTTAATAAATGACCACATTCATTTTGATGGGTCAAAGAAAATTAACGTCTCATGTCACTGATTAAACCATGTACAACACAGTACCTCTGTCACAAATCTGTCAAGTAGCTCGAAAAATTGAGAACCCGTTATTAAAAAATTGACTGTAGTGGAGTTCTGACGCTAACTGAAGCTAACCTAGCCTTAGCATACTACATTATTAAGCCATGTTTCTGTGAACACAAAAACGCAACAGTCTCTCACAGTCTTCTGTGTTGTTCGTAGTAGGCGTATATAATCCAGTTTATTGACCAAAGAGCGTACATTGGCCAAAACCATGGATGGGACGGCCGGCTTGTGTGGGCTAGCTGCTAGCCTAGCTCGGATACCTCCACGCTTACCCCGCTTCTGCTTCCTGTCGCGCCGCTTATGGCGCTTCCACTGTAGGTGTGATGAAGGAGTGAGGGTCGGTGATGGCACCGGCTTCCAGAGCATGCCGCAGTCATGTAGCTCTTTTTTGAGTTTGCTGTTTATTCCTAAAAGTGTTTTTTTTTTCAGACATCAAGCAGGAACTCACGGCTACACAAGGTATGAATGCTCACTTACTAGACCTTGACCCTCTCCCCAGTTTTAGTACTCTATTACTACTACTATCACATTATTAATTTTATTACTCTTGTGTTAACAGTGTGGAGAGACACATTCCTGCTGTTATATTTGATTTTTATTGTTTAAACATGAATAAATATGTAAAAATAAATGAAACGGTAAATGTCCCTGTTTTTAATTTCATCTTGATAAAATGTCATTCTTTTTGGTCTCCGAGCTGGAAATGTCCCCAGATTTACCTTCAGAAATCTGGTCACCTTACTATTTACAGAAGTCAAGCTCTCAGTATCACCCTTCATTAGTGTAGGCATTCATTCAACCTTTATTTAGATAGGCAAGTTATTGGTTTGATCTTCTGAGGTGAATAAATTCTAATATTTCAGTGAATTAATATTTTCTGATGATCAAAACTACAAATTTGAATATGCACTGAGCCTTTTCATTCTGTTTATAATTTGTTCTTTTGATTTTCAACTGACAATCAAACCGGGTCAGTGTTGTGTATGTTTAATGTAAGTATGTTGTAAACCAAAGTTACTAAATATTAAAATCAAATTTGTGCTTGTGCGTTATTATTTTAGGTGTTTATGAGTTATGTAGTGAACTTAATCTGGTGTCACGACTAAGCCTAAGGTCAAAACCCTTGACCTTAAGAACCTTGTGGGACAGAAACTGTCATTTCATTGATGTGAATCCAGAGATACAGGTTCACCCATCCTGAGACTCTCTTTCTTGATAATCAAGTGAAAGAACACTCTCTTTTTATTATCATTACTATTTTACAAATGTTGATAATCAAAGTGTCTTAGTTCAAACCATTTTAGATGTTGCAGTGAACTAATCAATTGTATTAACTGTGTAATGATTTTTAATTCTCATGCAAAGTTAGAATTCATGTTGAGGTCTGTTACAGATTTTTATGCATTTTCTGACTTCTGCCTTTGAATGAGCAAGTGTACGTTTCCAGGGTCAGGAGTGAAGCAGACATGCGTTGGAACAACTGTCCTGTTTATATCCTCTCAGACATCAACAGGGGGTTTTGGCACCTGTTTCTTAAACTCGCCAAAACAAAACTCTCTCTGTCTGTGAGAACATTTCTGATCTTTCCATAACAATTCTTGCTGCATTCTAACCTTTTACGTCACAAAACACACCCCGTCTGGTCGGTTCTGGCCAATGGGAGACTCCTGTATGAACCGGGAAAAGGGCTCTTTAAAATGTCGGTACTTCCTGGTCTAACCAGTTCTGTGAGAGTTCTGGGAGAGTTCTACTCAGTTCTGCTCGGTTCTGTGAGGTTCTGTTGGATACACAGTTCTGTCGGTTCTGTGCGGAGAAGCCCAGTTCTGGGAGCCGGGAAGATCCTGACATGACAACAGAGCTCTTCCGAGTTTCATGGGATCATAACATTTTTCACTGAGGTGAGCTGTGGGAAAACAGAGTCTCGCCATTACTCCAGGCGAGTAACAGCATCCTACGGAGACGCTGAAGGGTGCGTTAAACGGAATCTCGCCTGAGACATCTCCAGGTAAAAGAGTCGATTTCACCACCTAAGTGTACTGGAAGGAGAAGCTGAAGAAAGCCCGGAGAGTGCCGTTCTGTTAACACTCTCCCTCAAACCCCATCTTTTACTCTTCTTTAAACTTCTTTCCCATCTTTAAACTCCTCTCTCAAGTAGAAATTCTTCCAGATATTTAGAAATGTCTGTGTAAAGTGCTCATCCACATCCGTGTGGGTAAAAGATCATAATTGTACAGTTTTCATAAATGTCTGTGGTGAAGCAACGGAAAAATCATGGCCGTATGATTTTTCCTGATTGATTGCTTATGTTGTTATTTTCATAATTTGCCAAATTAATGTAAATGTTTGATGTTAAACTTTGATTCTGTAAATAAATGACCGCATTCATTTTGATGGGTCAAATATAAATGACGTTTCACGTTTGCATTTCATTAAATTCAATGCACGTTTTATTCAGTTCAGAAAAATGAGGAATCCGCGTTAATTGATGAATATATCTGAGCATCTGTTCATCTACAGTTACATGAATCACTGCTGTGAGGTTTCTGCAGTGGTGTGCTAAGCTAAGCTAAGCTAACTGGATTGGTTTGGATTGATACAGATTCAATTCACATAAAGCTGATATCAGCGAGTCACCCTCGTTTTAAACGGAGTTGAATTTTTTCTGCCCCTTTTTGATTTTTGCTGTATTCTATTTGTTTTGAGAGCGGAGGGAGCCAGTCTCGTGGTAATACTTCATGCTGAGCTACATTGTGCTGGGGCTAGCAACCTCATTAGGTGGATGGCCAACAGCTGGTGGCAATCAGCGGCCATCTTGGAGGCGGAGCTGCAGACAGTGGAACTCTCACAGGATCGAGGGTCAATTCACCTCACAAGACCCTCGGAGGGGCATTAAGTGTATAGCAGATTATAAAGGCAGGAGCAAACAATGCCCCAAAGACCCATCTCTGCCTGATGCCCTCACCTCAACCAGTTCTATGAATGCTTTGAAGACCCAAACAGACCACCCAGCACCAGACTCATCTCACCACCGGATGAAGAGCATCTCAGCGTGACCTCAGCCAAAGTAAGGAGTACTTTCAGGAGGATTAATCCGCACAAGGCAACCGGCCCAGACAACATCCCCGGAAAAGTGTTGAAAGAATGTGCCGATCAGCTCTGCGAGGTGCTGACAGACATCTTTAACACCTCACTTACCCTGGAGACAGTTCCCACCTGCCTGAAGACTGCCACCATCATCCCAGTCCCAAAAAGCTCTACAGTGACTGGTCTGAATGACTATCAGCCAGTAGCCCTCACCCCGATAGTCACTAAATGCTTTGAAAAAACTGGTCATGACTCACATCAAAACAACCATCAACATCAACGAGGACCCTCATCAGTATGCATACCGTGAGAACCAATCAACAGAGGATGCCATCTCCTCTGTGGTCCACACTGCGCTCAAACACCTGGAGCAGAAAAACTCTTGTCCATATGCTCTTTGTGGACTTCACATCCACCTTCAACAACATGATCCCCCAAACCCTGATGGACAAACTATTCACACTAGGACTGACCCTCCATTTGCAACTGGGTACTAGACTTCTTAACAAACAGACCACAGTCAGTGAGGATCCACAACTTCTCCTCCTCCACCATAACCCTCAGCACTGGCTCTCCTCAGGGATGTGTGTTGTGCCCCCTCCTGTTTACTCTGCTCACATATGATTGTGCAGCTACCCATCCAGGCTGTCACACTGTAAAGTTTGCAGATGATACAGCAGTGGTGGGATGCATCACAAACAATGATGAGTCCAGCTACCGGCAAGAAGTGGAACACCTGGAGAGCTGGTGCAAAGAGAATAACCTTCACATCAATGTGAAGAAGACAAAGGAGATGATTGTGGACTTCAGAAGGAACAAAAACACCTACACCCCCCGAACATAAGAGGATCTGCGGTGGAAGTGGTCTCCAGCTGCAAGTACTTGGATGTACACATCAATGACAACCGCAGCTGGAGCAACAACACCACCAGCCTGATCAAGAAAGCTCATCAGAGACTCTACTTCCTCAGGCGGCTGAGACGAGCTGGTCTGGGAAGCTCACTCCTCACCTCCTTCTACAGGTGTGCAGTGGAGAGCATCCTGTGCTCCAGCATCAACGTGTGGCATGGAGGCTGCACAGCTGCAGAAAGAAAAGTTTTGCAGAGAGTGGTGAAGGCTGCACAGAAGTCTGTTGGAGTCAGGCTCCCCACCATCACAGACATTTACACCTCCAGATGCAGGAAGAGAGCCACCTGCATCATGAAGAACCCCACTCACCCAGCACACACACTTTTTGCCCCGCTCCTGTCAGGAAGGAGGTTGAGGAGCATTAAGTGTAGAACCACTAGACTGAAGAACAGCTTCTACCTTGAGGCTGTTAGCCTCATGAATCTCTAACCAGAATAATCACTGTGAAAAAAATCACACCATGTTGCTGCTGATCTGTTTCATGTTGGTGTGTTAATGCGTGCTCATCTGCTTACACAGACTCGTGTTCAGGTTTGTGCTGATGTTCGACATGATGTTTTTATGCTATTAGTGCTTAGTGTATATTTAGTTTATGTTTTTCTTAGTTCATATCTTAGATGTTATGATTGTTTTTCTTTTACATTTTATTGTTGGATGTAACTGGGACCCTGTGTACATAATTTCGCTCCACCACATGTACCACATGAGGTGCGAATAACAATAAAGTATCTCTGACTATCTCTGAAAAGTAGGGTTGCACCAATACACATTTTCTAACTTCCGATCTGATCCCGATACCTAAATCTGGATATCGGTCGATCCTGTTCCAATATCATCTTCATTATTGATTTTATATGAGGCTGTAATAATCTCCTCTCTATAGGCAAATACAATTTGTACATATATATGCATGTCCAAAAAGGCAACATGGGGTAAGTTTTATTAATGTTGGATAACTTTCAAAGTTAAAATTAAATCCTGCTAACACAAAACATGTTGTTTTTTTTTATTCCTAGCTTTAAAGTGGATAGTAAAGTGATTAGATGGCTTTAAACATCTGCTAAGTTCATGGCATAAACCAACACAAACATGTTTCTGTTTTTTGTATTTTAAATCTCTTTATAATGTAGATGTATTTGTTTCAGTTTTTTTATATATATATATATATATATAATTTTATTGTAATTTTCAATTTATATGCTTTTTATGATTGTCTACTAATTGTACTGATAAATATCTCCTGCAGGGTAAACTATATCTTGGCTGCAAGAATCAAGCTGTGAAAACCTTCGTTTTCTACAACTGATAGTGGTTGGTCATTAATTATGATGAAGTTTAGCAACTTCACAATAAACATTCGAGCTCCGGGGCTTCAGCGGTCTGTTATTTTCATTCAGTCCAGAGAAGGCAGTCTGATCTTGGTCAGCCGCGCTCAGTCTGCCCCTCCTCTGACATGGACAGACTGAGCGGGTCAGACTGAGCATGGCTGACCGAACTCAGACTGCCTTCTCCGGACTGAACGAAAATAACAGACCGCTGAAGCCCCAGAGCTCAAATGTCCAACGTAAAACTAACTTTACCATGGTTTAATGTGGTGCTATGGCTCTGCAGACATTGCACATTGCTGTTTTGTTTTGTGGTGTTTCTACTGCAAGATATTTCCTCACAGCGGACATGTTTCGATGAAAAGTTGGTTAGCTGTTAGCCACAGTGCTGCTAACTCAGTCCTCACGTTGTAGCTGGCTGCAAACTATGAAATGGATTTCCTGAATGTGAGGTTGTGATGTGATGTGCAATAACCGGGGATCGAACCCGGGACCTTTGGCTCAGTTAGAAAATTATAAAGGCTTCACAACTTTCAAGCACCACTGTAAAGCCCCCATGTGTGGTTATCTGTGGAGTAACTCATTCCATAAACTCTGTTTATTGTATACAAGTATCACTTCCAATAAAATCACAGACCAAGTGTTTCATGCAAAGACTTTTATTTATGAACAGTCTGCAGCACAGTACAACGGCACATATTTGTCTCTGATCATTCTTGATCAGTTCAAATACTGCACTTTCAAAAAAAGCCATTTTTTCACAAAGATCTAAAAATACCTTGCTCTGATTTAAATATGCAGCATAACTTTTGCAAAGAAAATATACAAATAAGAAATATATCACTTGTTTATTGGATATACTATATTGTACCAAATGCAGTTATATTCAAATACATCTTCTGTGATTTTTTTAACGCATTACATGCACCAAAATAAAAGGTGGGGAAGGGCTGGGGAGATGCTTCGCTTACAAAAATCCTGAACATATTTCTGTACAAAAATAGAAAATATCAACGAAAGATGTGCACCAGTTGTTGAGATTATGTTACAAAGAAACTGTGGTACAAAAAGACCTAAGGGTATGACCAGATAACTTTACCTGGAGCACAGAGGTACAGGTCAAGAAGAAACAGGACAAAGACATTTTAAAGTAAGGTTTGTGGAAAATATTTGAACAGTTATTGACTTACCAGTTGAACCACCTAGGTTTGGAGAAATAGTTTGTTTGACAGGACTGACAAGCTAACAGCTCGTTCAAACTATCAACATGTAATAAAGTAGTCCCTCACTGTTTCGTGGTTCATTTTTCGCGTACTTGCTCTATCGTGATTTTTCAAAGTAAGATTGGACAAGACACACAAATGGCTGATTGATGGGTGAGCTGCACGATTGGCATGGACTTTTTTATTTAAAATAAATTATTGTAAATTATCTAACACCTGTGTGCAGCCCACAACTGCAGGAAAAGCTTCCTCCTGCAGCTGATCCACGCTCTGCAATGGAGAAGTGGGTGTGGCCGAGAGCGCTGACAGGTGGCAGAGTGCACCCTGAACAGTCATATTTTGTATAGGCTTCACCCTTTACGGCTGTCGCTAGTGGGTTTATTCCTGTGCGCGCAGCACTGAAAACTTTAGTCCACACTCATCTGCTGTGTGGGCCCCACCCCTGGTCAGTACACAGTAAATCACCCTGAGACAAGGGTTCGGCTTCCTGTTTTCTTCAGCCAGCAAGCAGTATAAAGAAAACTAAAGAGCAGAAGATGATGACTAGTGGAGTGATTCGACTGTGCCCAGCCGCAGGATGGGATATATCCTCAACTCCAACCTGCATGCCATCTGCTAGGAGTGTCTCGGAGCAGAACGCAAAGGTCAAGCTTTGACACTGCAGGCTTCCTGCCTATCTTTCAAGCTTCTCCTGCTCAAAGAGAAACAGCGCTGGGCAGCCATCTTCTCTTCAGGCAAGGAACCTTTCCAGCTTCTAAAGAGCTACCCGCCAGACAAGGCCCTCAATTTTCACAACGTGAGGCAGGATGCTGACGTTTCGACCTCTGACAAGGAGACATTTAGTAACTTTGTGCTCCCCTTTCAGACGAGAGGGCCAGAGATGGAGCTGCCGCTGATAGGTGGTTTCCTGGGCATCCCGATGTCAGCGATTACACCCCACCAGGTGATTGGCGCACTCATCCATGCTCTGCCTGATATTATTCAGAAGACAGCAAGTGCCAAGGACCTGAATGTGCCAGAGTTGTCAGCTCACCTAACTCCATGACTTGGTGGGAAAGTTTGCCACCCCGCACTCCAGCCACGGAGACCCACTCTGGCCCCAGTTTCCAGCCATGTCAGCATATCTGTTGGGAATGTCTGTTGACCCGCTAAAGCTGAGAGCACCCGTCTACACCTACACGCCCATCACGATGGTAGAGGGGTTCACTGATAAGGGGTTTCAACCTGTTTATCCCCTGGATCCCAGCCTGATGGCTGTTTTCAGGGTTAGAACGGCTTGGCACGTCAGACAACATCCCATCCCTCCATCCTCCGGTGACCAACTCACTGCCAGAATACATCAGTGCATGTCTCAGGCAGCTGTAGCGACCAACTCAGGCAGCTGCAACAACCAACAATGTGGCTATGCTATCATTTAGTATTTACAATCGGGTATGGAAAATAACATCCACCACTGGCCAAATGCGGGTAAATGTTTGAAATGGTGTGTAAGTTTGAACAACACACCAGCCACTGTGGCGGGTTTGCAATTTGAAAAGGAAAAAAAAAAGTTGTTCAATTTGTACTCCCGACTTGTAGGGGCAGCAATGTACCTGAGTTGCTGCTAGTCTGCTCTAAATGACATTAGAAGAAGAAGGAAACAGCAGCTTTAGCCTTTAGCAATGTGGCAATTCATTTTGGGAGTTATGCAAAAACATGTCTCCAGAGGAGTTGAGGGATGAACTGTGTGCAGTGTTTTAATGAAAAATGGAAAAGAAATGACAATGGCGAGTTCCGTGACTGTCTCATTTTTGATGAGAACAGCCAGTCAATGTTTTGTTCCAGCTATTGGCAGCACGAGCGCTCCAATAAGACTAATAATAGCTTTATTGTAGGCACAAAAAAATAGAAATTAGAGGCCATCAAAGACCACAAATCATCTAAATGCCACAAGGAGGTGAAATGCATCGTTCCAGGAGAAAACTGCTGCTGAGGGTATTGAGCAGCTGAAAACAGCCCAGCATGAAAAGCTGAACGTACAGTTATCAATATCTGCAAGTAAGTAATCCGTTTACTATTAAACATGTATCATAATGTTAGCTACCATAATCTTATAGTAACACATCGTGTTGTGTTAGTACTGACAAGTAGCAACGCTTTTTAGACAGTGTATGTCAACCGAGTGTACAGTAATTTTGGTGTTGCAATTAAAGTTATCACAGTTTATGTGGAAAATCAGATGATGCTATATATATTTTTTCCTTCATTGTAGATTAGATGAAAAGATGGGAATAGAGACAGGCAGCACCTGGCTGAAGTGCATGGATGTCTCACCTCTACCCAGTCAGTGCTGGCAAAATACGAAACAAGGTGAGAAGTCCAGACAGTGAATGCAAATTGTGAAATTGTCAAGGACTTTCTATTGTAAATTGAGTGTACCACAGGGCTGGACCCAAACTGGCAGCCTGCATGGACCAGCACCAGTGAAATGAGGTCTTAAGCTTGAGGAAAGCAAATATCCATCTCCTGGACAGTCTGTGTGAGTACTTGCAGAACCGATTTGCTGACATGAACTGCAGGGTTCTTCATGCAACCAAGTTGGTAGACCTGGAGTCTTGGCCTGATGCACAACACTCTGAAGGTATATACTTTGCCCTAATATTTTTCAATTTTAAAATAATTTACACATCCATGTAGTACAACAATATTGTGGGACTATTTGTTTGTCTTTCTGCAGACTCAGACTGATGAAGCCCTCTGGATATAGGGTGAAACGTCTCTATAAAAAAAAAAAACTGTCCAGATGACCTGACTGAGAATTATTGGATTTGATACTTGGATGACTGAACATGAACTTTGTTGCCTTGAACCATTTTGACTGTGGGTGCCTGCCTGGGAGGAGTCGACGGGAGACAGGACGGCCCCCAGAAACCATCTTAGCTCCAGCAAACTGGTTGGTTGGTCCACTTAAGAAGTTTACTGCTTGGTGGGGAAACAGTTTACTGGAACTCCTCAGACTGATGAAGCCCTCTGAATAGAGGGTGAAACGTCTATAAAAAAGAAACTGTCCAGATGACCTGACTGAGAATTATTGGATTTGATACCTGGATGATTGAGCATGAATTTTGTTGTCTTTCTGCAGTTTGGGGAGGCAGAGGAAGATGAACTGACAAGTCCTTCAAGCCTCAGGAGTGACAATTGAGCTCATCCCAGACCAGTGGACGAGTCTAAAAAATGTTTGTACCAAAAGGGTCACACCCTCCATTCTAAAACTTGACCCGAGATAAAATTTAATGCTACAGCATCAGTGCCCTGATGTGCTCAGCTTGGTGGACCTCGTCTTCTCCATTCCAGCCTCCACCGCCGACTGTGAGAGTGAATGTCATGGTGTACATGATGTGCTATGTTAAATCAGTCTAAGTACATATGTATGGTAAACTACTTTACTGTAAATGCTTCTTCTGACAGAGTTAAGAATAACAACAAAGTCCATGCTCAATAAATCCAGGTATACAATCCAACATTTTTCAGTCAACTCATCTGGACAGTTTCTTTTTTTGTGCTGAAACGTTTCACCTTCGATACGGAAGGCTTCATCAGTCGAGGAAACACACAACACAAAACTGATTCTTCCCCCAACAGCTTACTCCAAAGTGGAACAAACCAGTTATAATGGTGCTAAGATGGTCTCTTTGTCACACCCCCTCCTCCATTGCCGGCCCTCTTCCTTATTGACAGTCTTGTCAAACTGGTTGAAAACAACAAAGTCCATGTTCAAGAATTAGTTTTGTGTTGGGTGTTTCCTTGACTGATGAATGCTCAATGGGATATACCTGTCTAAATAAAGGTTGAATGAATCTTTGTGCAAATAAACCATCCATCATTAAACAGGGGTGGAGGCCTCCTTGTCCAACTGTCCCCCTCTTACAATGCTGTTATTGCTAGTATCACTCAGCCCCCTGTGAATAGTAAAGAGCCATCAGGGTGCTAATGATCCATCGTTAGACTGATGGTCCTTCTTTATCATGTGAGCAGCTGGTTTTGGTTGTCAGCAGCAAACTGGTTGATCCACTCTGAGAAGGTGCTATTTATAAGACTGAGCTGAATACAGCACCTCAGACTGAAGAAATTTTTCGGATGAAAGACGAAACGTTTCTACATTTTTTTGTTTTTTTTGTTTTGCTTTGTTTTGTTTTTTTAATGTCCAGAGGACCAGACTTAACTTTTTTAGATTGGAAAAATAGTTCAATTACTCCTCCCAGCTCATTATTTCTCTGGGAATAGAGTTGAACTCGGTCAACACGAGAGCCCGCCTCTCACAGTTGAGAAGGAAATTCCTGACGTCACTGCTTCAGCGTGTCAAAATTCACAGATCAGTGACGGTTCTGTCAGAAATGTGCCTGTTGGGCATGATGTCGACGGCACATGTAGTGGCGCTGCTGGGCTTGTTAAGCATGAGAAGTTTGCGGAAATTATTTAGTCATCTCCACATCGACCCCATGCATCACAAACAATGTGTAATTACCATTCCCCTCACAGTAAGGGCGGATCTAAGTCACTGGGGAAACCCCCAGATCCTGTTAGAAGGAGTTCCCCTGAGCAGAATGATGTCATACATTTCCGTGTTCACCCACGCATCCCTCTTGGGATGGGGGGGGGGGGGGGGGAGAGAGAGATTTGTCTGTCTCAAATGGTGGGGGGGAGTGGCCAGCCCACACATCTCTCCACATAAAAGTGTTGGGCTTCCTCACAGTGGGAAAAGTGATCAAACATTTTGTCCCATTATTACAGGGTCAACATGTGATGATCAACACAGACAACACAACGGCAGCAGCCTACATAAATCTCCAGGGAGGTGTGCACTCAGCTCAACTGCTGAACGCAGCCAGAGAGCTTCTTTATTGGGTGCATATACATCTGCGCTCCATCAAAGCAGTTTACATCCAGGGCGTTCTAAACAGAGGAGCAGACATTATGTACAGAGGAGGCCTTCAAGATAGAAACTGGAGCCTTCACCTGGACCTTGATCCTCCAGATTTGAAGTAGGTTTGGAAAAACAGAAGTGGATCTGTTGGCCACATGAGAGAATGCTCAGTGCAAACTATTTTTCTCTCTGAACCCACAGGAAAAACTACCACTGGGAGTGGATGTGTTTGTGCACAAACCATGGCCGAAAAAAATTATTTATATTTTTCCCCCAACCCCGCTAATAGCATGTCTATTGGACCGGGTACGGGAGGAACAGCTGAGACCAATTCTAATTGTTCCAGAACGCACAAACGTTCCATGGTTTCCAAGCCTACAACAGCTGACAGGTCAGCTGTGGCAGCGGCCATGGTGAGAGTATGCTCTCTCACAGGTGGGAGGAACAATCTAGAACTTCCCGGTAATAGGCCAGTGCCTCTTGGTCGGGCCGCTGAACGGGAACACCTTTGATGGGTTTTTCCCACTCCACATAACTCTGAGGAGGAAGCAAATTCCCATCTTCTTCAACCAGTACGAACGCTTGCTTGTTACATCGCGCTCACAGCCAAATTACATAAATCGGAGCACCTGTTCATACATTTTAGAAACCAGTTAAAAGGACAACCATTGTCTGCTCAGTGCCTATCACAATAGTTATGTAAATGGACTGTATTTATATAGCGCCTTTCTATCTTGTGAAGACACTCAAAGCGCTTTACACTACAATCTGTGCCCTCATTTACCTATTCATACAACACTCTACTAGGGCCCTATTTACACGGACACGATGGGGGGAAACGTAGGTTTTTGCGTATGTTAATTAGAGGAAAAGATTTGCGTTGACATGGTCTCATTTTGGGTTTACATGCATCCGGAGGATTCCCCCCACCC
>NC_056517.1:20073660-20089619 GCF_014905685.2 Nematolebias whitei
CCCCCCCCCCTCCCGAACAGATTTGACGCCAAGCAGGACTGCTTCGTCTAACAGCTCCACACCGGTCGCTGAGTAGACCAGAACCGAGTCGATGATGTCGGACTTTACTCTGTGATAATCAGTAGCTGTTTTACTGCAGGTAAATCAACGTTCTTAATAATGTTAGTTTGTGTTTACTTCGGTTACAAAACAACCAACTGAGTTTTTATTTTTTCCTGAAAGAAGAAGAAGCTGTCCTCCCACCAGGCAAACCGGTTCTGAACGAGGCTCGGCCCAGATGCACTGCAGGAGGATGTCGAAGACAGATGTTGGATGAACTATTTATTTTAAATTCCCCTAATTTCTTTTATTCAATCCATTCAAGTTCAGTTAACGTGTTTTAATAGTGTGTTCAGTTTAATTATCAGTGTTTGTGTGACATACAGTTTGTGGTGTTTAATAGATAAATAAAAATTAAACCTGATGTCTTCATTTTCAACTTTAGTGTTCACGCTATATGTTTAGCATCATTTTAAAGTTGAATTACATATCAATCAACCTTTATTTAGACAGGTAAATCCCATTGAGCCTTGAGGACTCATTTACAAGAGAGACCTGATTTCAACAAAGAAAGATGACAACAATGGACAACAGCAACAACAATAAACAGTTATAAAAAGTCATACTGCAGGTTTTTTTTAATTATTATTATTATTTTTAACAAATAGGATGGCTAAAAGGAAAAGGTAACAAAACAACAACAAACAAAAAAAATAGCTAGATTCCAAGACAAATGTAGAAAACTAAAAACAGGAACATGTCTGCATTGGTCCCTGCCAGGTGTCCAACAGATTCTTAAAGACACTTAGAGAGGTCAAGGTTGAGAGCTTCAAATCTTTTTGTAAGATATTCCAGGAAACAGGAGCGGAATAGGAGAAGGCCCTTTTGCCTAGTTCAGTCCTCATTGAGAGAACACTGCAGGTAATAATGTCCTGAGAGTGCACTCCGTAGCTGCACTCACGCAGAGACATGTAGGAGGAGATGTATGAAGGCAACAGACCAAGAAGTGATTTAAAGATGAAAATATACATAATGTCCAGATAGCTTCATTTAGCTCAGAGCTTCATTATAATCTCGCACACTAACATAAATACTGTTTATTATTATTAAACTGTTATTTAGCACATTTAGATGTTATAGTGCAGCGCGACGTGTGCGCGAGCCACGTTCTATAAACGGCAACATTAGAACTGGATCAGACTGGTGTCTCTTCCAACACAGATGTCGGTCACAGCACCTGGAATCTGACATAGATTAACTACGAGATTGAAATATATTCCATCAGTCGAGGTTCTGAACGCAGTGTATCCGCCGCCATGTTGATAGAAATATAGCGTCTGTCCGCGCATGCGTGTGCGCATGTGGTTTAACACAAAGCCTCAGCGGGAGATGTTTACATTATCAGCGGGGGTCAGCGAAAAACCTCCACTCTGGAAGGTGGATTCAGAAACCTCCAGATTCAAAGAGGGGGGGCCACTGGTGTTGTGTAAATTATCAGAAGAACCGCAGAGAGAAAGCTGCGGATTCACTCAAAATACGTGCCGTGTAAACGGCCCCTAGATCTCTACAAAGCTAATTGAACAAATCATTCTAAAGAAACAGTGTTTTATCACATTCATACACTGATGGGACACACATCAGAGGCAATGAGGTGTTCAATGTCTTGCCCAGGGACACTTCGGCATGTGACTGCTGGTGGATTTGAACCCCCAACACTTGCATTGGAGGATGACTGCTCTAACCGCTCAGCCACAGCCGCCATTGTGAGGCCATATTACAAGATTATTGTTCTTCTGGACTCCAGCCTCCAGACGGGCTCTAGGTTCATTCCACAAGAGGGATTTCAACTTCTGTGGCCCTGCATGTAGGAGTATCGTTGCAGGACATTTGTTCTGTGGCTTCTTGGTCCTCACTGATCCCTTTCATCTGCTTTTACCTATGGGATGCCTCCAGTTTCTCCCTGACCCAATCAGTTATCAGAGTCCTGTCGGAGTGACAACACAGTTATTATCATTAAAACTCTCCAACCTGCTCATTTTCCCCTGCAGCAGCTGTTTCTGACACTTCAATCTCAGACTGATTAAAAACAAAACCTTCCTGTTGCCTAGTTACAGGAACAGGATTTGACACGCCAGCCTCAGACTGACAAAGAGGCTACATGTCTGCCATTCAGCGTGCACCAGGCGCACAGATTCAGCGGTGCGTAATTACGCATGTTCCAAGGTTCAACGCGTTCATCGATATATACAGATATCTGTGATTGTGGTTCCAGACGGACCCATTGAGGCATAGACTCATCCTGCTTCGCCTTTAACCGACTAGCAACAGCCTTAAAGGGCAAAGCCTATACAAAATAGAATGTTTTATAAAACAGTATTGTCAATCATCCAGGTAGATAACATCCAGGTAGATTAAATGAGAAACCGAGTTTCTCATTTAATAAACTGGTCCAGATGACATGATTTCACCTTTTTTGTTGAAATAAGAATGTTGGTTACATACTCTAACCCAAGATTCTGAGTATAGGTGCTGCCTTTTAAGATCTGGGCCTCACTGGCTCCTAAATGGCTGAAGAAAAGAATGTGATTTTGGGAGCCTAACCCTGGTCTCAGGGCAATTTATACTGACCACACAGCAGGTGGGCGTGGACTAAATCTTTCAGGGCTGCGCTGCGCACGTGGAGATAATCCCACTAGCGACAGCCTTAAAGGGCTACGCCTATACTCATAGAATTTGAGGTTACAGTACGTAATCAACAATCTCCAGTCCATCACAAGGACACATAGAGACAAACAAGACAAACAACCATTCACTCCCTCGCTCACAACCAGGGCTTAATTTGAACCTGCCTGAACAAGATCCGGGAACTCTCTTCTTTCGACAGGGTGTGTTTTGGCAACTGTTTGCTTGGATCTGGTAACTCTTAGTCTTACTAATAATAAAGTTATGAACAAATTTGACTGCCTTGAACGAATAAAACTTATATTGTATATATAATTTGAAAATAATTACATAAACATTAATTTTAAGCATAACAGCCATTTGCGAGCTTCATAATAGGGCGGCTATGGCTGAGTGGTTAGAGCAGTTGTCCTCCAATGCAAGAGTTGGGGGTAGAATCCACTAGCAATTTCATTCCAAAGTGTCCCTGGGCAAGACACTGAACCCTTCATTGCCTCCGATGTGTATCCCATCAGTCTATGAATGTGATCTAAAGCGGACCGCTTCTTTAGAATGATTTGTTCGATTAGCTTTGTAGAGATCTAGTAAAGTGCTGTATGAATGGGTAAACGAGGGCACATATTGTAATGTAAAGTGCTTTGAGTGTTTTGATAAGACAGAAAGTACTATATAAATACAATCCATTTACCATTTATAATATCACATCAAAGCTGCCCCTTCAAGTAAGCATTTCTGCTTCCACCTTTAAAAAAAATCTCTGCCCCAAAAAGTACAGTCATGGGCAATGTAATTAAAAGCAGAAAAAACATAATTAAACAGCACAACTAAACTGAAAATCATTGGTTACGTACTGTAACCCCAGATTCTAGGAGTATAGGCGTAGCCCTTTAAGACTGTCGCTGGTAGGTTTATCCCTAGGCGCTCAGCACAGGACTGAAAACTTTAGTCCACGCCCACCTGCTGTGTGTAGGCTTCATCCCCGGTCCATACAAATTATGGTGAGACCAGGTAATCGGCTCCCAAATAGCTTTTTCTTCAGCCATTAAGGAACCAGTGAGGCCCAGAGCTTAAAGGGCTATGCCTATACTCATAGAATCTGGGGTTACAGTATGTAACCAAAGTTCTATTTTGTATAGGCTTCACCCTTTAAGACTGTCGCTGGTGGGTCAAAGACAAAGCAGGATGTAGTCTATGCCTCACTGGGTCCATTCAGACGCAACATGAAGCACCTGCTTGCACACAAAAAAACATTTCATCACTCAGCCGTCTGTGTGCGTAATTACGCGCTGCATAATTGCATGCTCCATGCGCAGGAGCACACCAGAGAAGATCTCTGGTGAGGAAAAAGGCTGAGATAGCAGGCTTGCTGCTGTGAATAGGAACAACGGAGGATACGAATTGTAACAGTGTAACGATAAACAGAGCAGACCAACATCTCCTCAGGATGAACCGATTAATAACAATAAAATCAGCAGTCATGAACTTGTGACTGATAATAAATATCTCACACTTGATGTGTACAGCGTTGTGGTGGAAGCAGCTCGTGCGCCCTGAATGTACGCACCACATCCTGTGGGAGGCCCATCTTTTCTAAACTGATCTGTTCAGCGGACAGACCCAAAGATGCTGACCTATTTCTGGGTAACTCCTGATAGCTCTTCCTGCCTGGAGGAGAGCGCCCCCTCACAGCAGTTTCCACAGCCGAACCGATATCAGTCGCTGCAGATTCGGGAACCACGGAGCGCATATGCATTCAGGAGCTACGAGGATGACTGACGGTTCTTCCTCCCGGACCCCGTCCAGGGTCCGTGATATCGGCAGTACTGGAGGGAACGCATAAAGGAGCATTTTTGGCCACTGGCTGTGAGCGAAGGCGTCCACTCCTAACGGTGGGTTATCTTGTGAGTTCAGTGAGAACCATAATTGACACTGGGCGTTCTCCCGTGTGGCGGACAGATCCACTGCTGCTCAGCTAAAACCTGCTCTAAATCCGAGAAATCAGCTCGGGATAGAGGCTCCAGTCTCTGTGGCGGGGACAGCCCCTTGACATGATATCCGCTCGCTTGTTCAGGATGCTGGGAAAGTACACTGCTCTGATGGAGAGCAGGTTTCTGTGTGGCCAACACAACAGCTGTTTCGCGATGCGTAACAGTTGGGCTGAGCGCATGTCTCCCTGATGGTTTATGTAAACTTTTGTCACTTGTTGTCTGTGTGGATCAGAACATGCTGATCCCGCAACAGGGGGCAAAATGCTGAGTCACATTTCAGACCGTGAAAAACATTCTAGCACATTACGTAAAGTGACATGTGGTCCAACCACTGTGCTCCCACTGCTTGGGACAGACACATTCCTCCCAGCTTGACAGGAACATGTCTGTGAAAACTGAGACGTGTGACATAGGCCTGCTGATGGGAACTCCCTCTGACAGAATGAGGGGGTTTCCTCAGTGATTCAGGTCGGTTCTCACGTAGGGGGGGCACAAAGATAATCCACCTCTTCTGGCACACAGGATCTATGCGCAGGCGGGCGAACCATCTCTGAAGGCGTCTCATGTGAAGTAGGCCCAGCGGAACAACGATGTGGGCCGCTGACATCATCCCAGGCGTCGCATGACAGGCAGACTGTCACTATGCTGCACGGTTTGACATGGCGGAGCTGAGCTGACAGAGTTTCGGCTCTCAGCTGTGATAAACAGGCTCTCATTGTAGTTGAGTTTAACTCTGCTTCCAGATAAACAATCATCTGAGATGGACAAATTGAAGTTTTTTCCAGTTTATAGAAACCCCAAGTTTAGAAGGTTTACACTAGCGTTTTGGTCTGTGCGACAGCTTTCTAACTGGACAGAGCTAATAAGAGCAGATCGTCCAGATAAAAAGATTTCTCATTCCTGCCATGTGTAACGAATGCAGAGCCGTCTCCACGCATTTTGAGAACGTGCGTGGGGTGTTTCAGAATGATGGAAATGTGAGAATATGCGCTCTTCAGATCTATGGAGGTGAAAACCAGTCGTTCTGGTGAAGTTCTCCAGCAGCTGTTTGTCAGCATGTGGAATTGTAGTGGGGGAGGGAAAAACACAGATCGGTAAAACCCTCCATTCTGGAGATGGAGGCGAAGGTGAAGACGGATGTCTTCAGCTTGCCGGCCCAGCTGCAGCCTCGTTCCAGTGTGACGTCACAGCTGGACAGCGAGGACAGATGGGGTCAGGGCAACAAGCTGGGGCGGGGCCGACCTTGCCGCCAGATCATCCGATCAGGGCGGAGGGAGGCGAGGGACGGAAAGTCCCTTGTGTTAACATCCTCCTGGATTATGCCGGGCAGCTCTGAGAGGAGGGCGCCAACGGCTGGGGGCGGTGTGGTCGTTTCTACTTTTTTGGAGGGTTTTTTGATTTGTTTTTTGAATGTCCAAAGGACCAGATTTAACTTTTTTTAGATTATTCTACCTGGATTATTGAGCATGCATCAGGATAAACAACTGAGAATTGAAGTGCCTCAAGGCAGTGGCAATGGAGATAGTACTAGAGCAGGTGCCAGTGGTGTGGATGAGTGCCGAACTAACCAGGCTGTTGTACCCGGGCAGGAGCTCATAGCCAGCCGCCATGAACAGCCTGAGGTGTAGCCTGGGGGTTTCACAGGTGGAAGAGGACAACGAGGAGGACAGTGAAATCAGCAAAGATGAGTCGGGTTCGGAACCGTCAAATGAGGGATGCCCAACAATCTGGACAACTTCCCAGTTCAAGGCCAAGCCCACCTACTATCCACGACTTGTAATGTAAAAATCAGGTTTGGTCGATGTGGGGGAAGTGGGATGTTAGGCGGCTGTCTCCATCATCCTACCTGCACGGACTGAACTCTATGAACTTATTTGGCTCCTTGGGCATGCTATTACCGCTTTTATTTTCTATATATACATAAATGAGTTGCAACATAACAGTAAAGATTTCACATTAATTAAGTATGCTGATGATATGGCCCTAGTTGCTGGTCTGAAAGACACCAATAGTCCCTCCTACTCTCAGCTCATAGATCAGCTCTCTGCTGATGACAGTTTTCTGGCCCTTAATGTCAGTAAAACCAAGGAACTTTTTTGGGGAGGTAGATGGGGAGCAGCCAGCACCACACTTACATTTATGCCTTCTATTATAAAAGGGCAGGAAGTAGAGCAGGCGACTGAATTTAAATATCTTGGAACAATAATTGACAACAAGTTGACCTTTGAGCCCAACACTGACCATATTTACAAAAAAGGCCAGACAACGTCTCCACCTTCTGTATAAGCTAAGGAGCTTTAATGCTAACAAAATTACTTAGCAGTTGGTGTACAGGTCACTGGCTGAAAGTGTTGTTTCATTTAATATTGTCTCATGGTATGGGAACCTCCTAGCCAGAGACAGGAACAAGTTCTCCAAGGTGGTCCAACAAGGTAAGCAGCCTACAGACCTGTTCACCTGTATTTAGCAACCCATTGAAATATACCAGAATGCAAAAAATGGTCTCTACTTTATTCAACCCCCCCCCCCCCCCCTCTCACACACACACACACACACACACTAATTGTGTTCCGGCATTGTTTGTTTTACAAATTGCGCACACCTAGGGACAATTTAGAGTTATCAATTAGCCTAAATAATGGTGGTGTGAACATAAATTGAGCGTTTGCATGAACTGTTGTGAACATTTTCGAGATGAAGGCCCCATTTAAATGGACAATAGACATGGCGGGGGGAAACAGTTGTTTTTTTTTTTCGAATATTGATTCGAGGAAAAAAATCTGCGCTGATACGGAGCATATTCTGTATTTACATATATCCGCATGAACCCACCTGAATCCGCTGTAGTTGCCAGGTCATTAGTTGGCGCTGTGAATTTTGTACATTTATGTAATGCGCATGCATTGCATGGGACCGCTCTCAGTAAGAACTTTCCTCTGGGCTGAAAACCCAGTAACAAACAAAAAACTTAAAAGCCGGATTTTGGATACGAGTCGAAGGATTTGACACCATTTTGACCACTTCGTCTTCAAGCTCAACACTGGTCGCTGAGTTAACCAGCACTGACAAGAATTATGTCGGGCTTTCTACTCCGGCTGTAATCAGTAGCTGTTTTAAGTTGGCAGTAATCCACTTTGTTCTTAGCTGAATTTGATTTACCTGTTAGCTTTTCTGTCCAGTCAGACTTAAAACTGTTTTTTCCCCAAAGTGAGGCAATTCAAAAAGCTATTCAGAGTAGGTATTAATTCATCATAAAATTTACATAAAAGCACATTTCAAAATTACCAAAATATCCAAGTTCAGATGCTGTTCTCAATAACCCAGCTATAGTGTTTTTTACAGCATTACTAAGCAGCTTCATCCTATTATTATTGCCAAAATAACTTTTTTTTTTTCATTTTGTTTTTTTTTACGTTAAAATGTAGATGATGATGACCAGTTTAAACTGTAAATCAACGATACAAGATGGATTTCACGGATTAATTCCTCCACTGCAGCACGGTGGCGCAACTGGTAGAGCTGCTGCCTCTCAGCGAGAAGGTTGCCAGTTCAAATCCTGGTCAGGGGCCCTTTCTAGGTGGAGTTTGCATGTTCTCTCCGTGCATGCGTGGGTTTTCTCCAGGTACTCCAGTTTCCTCCCACAGACCAAAAACATGCATGTTAGGCTAATTGGTAACTCTAAATTGTCCCTAGGTGTGAGTGAGAGAGTGAATGGTTGTTTGTCTCGTTTGTCTCTGTGTGTCCCTGTGATGGACTTGCGACCTGTCCAGGGTGTACCCTACCCCTCGCACAGTGATTGCTGGACATAGGCACCAGCGACCCCCATCACCCAAAATGGAATAAGCGGGTAAAGATTTTGGATGGATGGATTCCTCCACTGAGGCAGTGTTTACAAGGCACACTGCAATCACTAAGCTACATCTATCAGCTCCTGCCTTCAAATCACAGAAAAATTCAACCAGGGCTCTTCAACTAAACTGCTCAGGGGGCCACAGTTACTGAAAGCCAGCAGCAAAGGGGTCGGAAATCCAGTAATTAAAGTAATTATAAAGATAAACCAGTATTAAAATGATCTGTTACCTTTTAAATTTGTTTATTTTGTTGCATTGAATCATAAATGCAATAAGCAGAAACCAAAGCAAACAAAAAATCCAAACCCAGAGTCCCCCAACAAAAATGTGTGTGTGTGTGTGTATATATATATATATATATATATATATATATATATATATATATATATGTGTGTGTGTGTGTGTGTGTGTATACAGTATATAACTGGAGACCTGCAACACCTATTATTATCCTCCTGACAAGGGTTTCTTAACTTTATATCTTACTCTTCCATCAACTTTAATGCGGCCCAAACCGCAATATGCGTACCCCCCACAAATGTTATATCAAAATGACCGTCTCAGCACCGTGATGTGTGCTATTACTTTAATTGGTGTTTTAAATTACCATGGCAACATAATTTGCAAACAAAGGTGTCATTTTTATTCAATTTTTATAGACTCTGGTTGCAAATCAAAAATCCAAGATGGCCACCTGAGCTAAAAAGGAAAAATACTGCAAATCAGCCATTTTTAGAACTATTAAGCTGAAATTTGGTGTGGCAGATCTAAGACCAATGCCCAATAAATAATGATTTTAAAACAATTCAAGATGGCCATCAAAGCTAAATTTAAATGTCTTTAGCTCAGCTATTTTTACACATATAGGGTTGGAATTTGGTGTGGTTATAGCTGAGAATGTTTCACATCATACACTGGATCCAAATCAAAAATTTAAAATGGCTACCATAGCTTAAAAGAAAAAAAAAATTACTAACTCAGTGATATTTTGACATTTTAAACTGACATTTGGTGTGATGGTAGTGAACCCCAACACATAATACTGTCAAATTAATTTTTTTAAATGGCTGTCACATGGCAGTCGCTGTCAAAGTTTCTCCAGGAACTTTCTAGTTTTTTATTAACTCATTGGTGGGCCGGACTGAAGTCACCCATGGGCCGGAAATGGCCCACAGGCCACCAGTTGAATAGCCCTGAACTAAACCATGGATGACAGAAAGCCTCCACAGATACAGATGTCTGTCAATAAACAGTCAATATTAACAGTGTGTTAATTTTCCTTTTGACAGGATGGAGTCTAACAACAGTTGCTTCTGGTTAAGATGGGATGGCTTATGAAACAATATTAAAACTGAGCAAAGAACATAATTTCAGAGTAAATGAGATTATTAGGTATTTCCTAATAACATAGATCCAATAATCTCAGATGTGCAAATCTAATACTTGTACCTAAAGGTAAATATTTAAAGTAAATTAGATTAGCTCCTTAAAAGAGATCTACTACAGGATTTATGTCAGAAAACTCCCTGTAAATGACAACTATATTGCTCTTGAGTGAAACTATTCAAGGACCACAGTGTTTCTCTTTGCAATGTTAACTTTCAGGATACATTCTCTATCACACAAGTATAAGAATAAAGAGTTAGGGTTTCATTATTGGTCATACACATAAAGATTACACTTTCAAAAATCTAGCATTTTTAACATACATAAGAAAATATACATTTTATTTTTAATGTTCTTTATACTTTTAATAAAATCTTATAACTCTTATTTACATTTATTGTAGGTTAATAGTGATTGTAATGCAGTACTTGAATGATTTGTTACATTTCTTTTGTTTGCTTTTCAAACGGAAGCACTTTTACATTCATGTTTAAACATGGAAGATCTCTGTAGAGCACAAGTGCAGATGGTAATAATGACAAGCAGCTTCCTAAAACAAAACACAAACCTGCAAAAGAAGAACGTCTGATTGGTTGAGAAAATTAACCAGCTCTGAGCCAGAAAGAATAAAAGGACAATAGTGATAAAGATGGAAATTACCTGGAGAACCAACACCCAGCAATACCTTTTATTGGCTGTAAAAATGCTTTGGCAGCACCAGGATAGTCAGTCCTGTGAGAAGTTGTGTAACTTATTCTGAAGGGGGTCACAGCTGAACGAGCCATAAGGTGAGATGAAAGTCTTTGTTGTTGGGAAAAGCTGTTAACTTGAGAAAGACCAGTTTCCACAGTGGTAAAGGCAGTGGTCGGAGGTTACACTTTCTCTACCCGACTGGGGTCATAAGAGTCTGATGAGAAAGGAGAGCAAATAAGAGATGGTAAAATACTATCAGAAAACAAGCCAGACTGATCATAATTGCTTTTACCAAACAAGATCTGACATGAATTGTTCTACATTCATTGCTTTCTTTCTGAGAGCCAGAGCTGAAGTCAGAATGTGGTCAGATTGGTTCAGTGGATCAATACTTTATCAATGTAAGATCATATTTGAATTATTTTAGATCAGGGGTGCCCATACTTTTTCAGCATGAGAGCTACTTTTAAAATGACCAACTCAAAGTGATCTACCTAGTATAAGGCCCTGTTTACACAAGAACAACCTTGGAAACTTTAGTGTGTTTTTTTTTTTTCAATGTTTATTGTGGGTAATAAACAAAAAATGAACGGGTTGGAAAGAAAATGCTGTAGTTTCCATGTCAGTCGGGTTGCCAGATAAGAAATTATGAACTATAGTACTGTCGCCTTAAAATGATAGTATTTTGACCCAAGTGTCATATGTGCTGCGTAAAGCTATTCTAAGATAAGGTGTTGTGTTTGTTGAACATGTGCACAGAAAGGAGGGGGTAAATAAAACATTTGAAATTTATCTGACAACCCTGATGCAGGGCTCAGCTGCATTCATTGCGTATGAAGCGTCTGCATGATCACAGTTACATCCACACTGATGAATACACTAATGTCTTTTTGGGCTCTGCATTTTATTAGTTTTGGCTCTACATGCTGAAAAAGGATGAGTAGCACAAAAACACTCTGCTCTCTGCCATTTATTATAACTATTTTTAGTGCAGAAAAACTTTGGACTGCCACCTCCTGTAGTGCTTATGTGCAACCTCATACTTTTTCATTCATTCCACCTTTATTTATACAGATTAGTCTCACTGAGTCACAAGTACTCATATTCAAGATAGACCTGTTGTAAAGAAAAAACACAGATGAGGTACACACAATAACAAAACAATATAAAAGCATATAACATGAAAAATAAATAAAACAAGTGATATAAAATTAAATAAAAAACATGCTACATTATAAAACAGTAAAAACCTAAAATCAGGAACATGTCTGCACTGATTTTTACATTGAACTTAGCAGTTACTTAAAATCCCTTAGAGAGGTCAAAGTTGAGCGCTTCAGATCTTTTTGCAACATGGAACATGTTGCAGGAGCAGAGTAAGAGAAAGCCCTTTTGCCAAATTCAGACTGCGCTGAGGGGATGCTGCAGGTAATGATGTCTTGAAAATGCACGCTATAGCTGCACAGACGACGTGACATGTAGGAGAAGATATATGAAGGCAGCAGACCAAGGAGTGATTTAAAGATGAAAATGCACCAGTGATGACCAGTTGACCAATGAATACAGAGTACAACAGTGCTGTAGTCTACATGATAAGCAAGGTATAACCAGTAAAAATGCTTTGGAATTTCCATATAACCACTTAAAAGTGCCCAATGATAAGTAACATATATGTTAAACAGCAGTTAAACTCTTCTGTAACATCAGCCTAGTCAGTATGAAGCGCTTCTGTTGCTCTAAGCAGCAGCACCCGCTACCAAACACTCCCCCTTTCCTCCGCCTTGCCTCCTGTGAGGCTCACAGCCATTGGCTGAGCACCTCCACAGCTCTGATTGGTTTGTTATTCAGCTGCTACTGTGACTGGCTGGGGAAGCAGCAGCAGGAGCAGAAACATTTGCAGCAGTTAGGTTATTTTCAATGCTTAGTCAACAAGAAGAGAAAACAAGCTACACTTTTTGAATGTTTTTTAGAAACCAGCGTTCCCTGAAGTCACAGAGGCAGCTTCAGAAGAACCTCTACGGAGCAATAAACTTCCCAATTTGACAGCCGAAACCAGCAATAACGAGGCTGACGTCAGTGTTACTCCTGGTAAGTTCAAGTGGCTAATAGTTAGCTTCAGCTAGCTGAAGCTACGTGTAATCGCCACACTGTCCAGATATTTCATTAACATTTCATAGAGCAATAAAGTTAAGTCAGGTCCTCTGGACAGTTTCTGTTTCGTGTTGAAATGTTTCGGACCTTTACCTGGATTATTGAGCATGAACTTTGACACAAACACATAATTTTTATATTAACATATTTATTTAATGTTAGTCCTGTGAACATGCACTCAGCTGCTGCCCTATAAAATCAAAGTGTGTCGTAATGTAATCAAAAAAATCTATGTACTCTTTGTAATGGTGCTGTACTCTGGGACACATGTTTTACGTTGTTTAAGTTCAAATACATTGAAACCTCATTTAAGTCATTGATTGTGTGTTGTTAAACACACAAGCTGGTTGTTGGTTGCACTTTTCAGAGAGCGTTTTTAATAAATGTTGGCAATAAGGCTGAGTACCGAACCGAGGTTCTTTTATGGCACCGACCGAACTGCACCGGTCGGTGTATGTATTGAAACGTCACTCTTCTTTCGGTGTCAAGTTTCGGTATTGGCTGTAACGTGTCACGTGGTTTCAGCATGCAGGCTGGTAAAACACCAGACATATGACAAACAGACTACACCCAGATTACACCCAGAGCTGTATAGAGCTGCCGTACCTAATCTATGTATACTGTAATGTATGTCTATGGTGCTGGTGACGCCCACAGACGGGTTCACGTGTGCAGCGCGTGTTGTCGAACGACTTCGACAACACACGCTGCAGAAAGTTCCTCCGTGTTTTTCTGCGAGGAGAGGAGTTCAGCAGCCTCCCCCTCCTCCTCTCAGCATTAAAGTCAGCCTGTGAGAGCCTGAACGTCCTGATTCATTATCTCCACGATTGGACTCTTCATCAAAGAACTCCGAGGATGTCTCTGTGCCTGTGCTTCAGCTGGTGAGTTTACGTTTGTTAGCGTAACTGAAGCTTAACACGTACATCGCGGTGAATTAAATTATGATCCATGTAACGCTAACTTTAAGATATTAGTGTGTAAATTTATTTTATCTACGTGGCTAGCTAAACTCAGAAGCTAACTAAAGATTGACAATAACAGATAAATCTTAGCTTGTAAAACTGCTCATCCATCCAGTCAGCTGCTTAAACAGTTCACTGTTTATGTTAATGTTCTCCTCAGAGGAGCCTCTGACCCTGATGTGAGGAGTACAAAAGAAAAGCGAGGTGGGGGTGCCACAGGATCATCACAAACTTTGTTGTTAAAAGTTTGCTGCTGTTTCTACAGTGGAGGTAAGTTAAGCTGTAAAAGATTTTGTTGACCAGTTAAGCTTTTATCTCTCAGCCTAGATAATGTTTATTGAGCAATAATAACACAACCATGTTATTGTTGATGTTTTGTTCTCATGTCAATTAGGGAGATGGTCAGAGCCCTAAACCCCAGAGAACCACAGAGAAGAGTCAGGCAGAGACACAGAGGTGCAGATGTCTGCATAAACCCTACCTCATTGATTCCAGGGACCTGCTAGTGGAATGTGAAGGACAATATGTCAGTGCTATCAAACTGACAACCAGGTGGTTGTGTGGTTAGTGGTTAGTTACTGGTGGTTAGTGGGGGAGTGGTGGCGCAGAGGTTAGAGAGGTGGGCTTGTGATCCGAAGATCGCCGGTTTACGCCCCGGCCCCGACAACATCAAAAATTGTGGGTGGGGTAGGTGAAACACCCACAATTGCCCCCACCCTCATTCGCCCCACTCTGGGCCCATGAGCAAGGCCCTTAACCCCCACCATGTGCTCCCTAAACAGGTCTCTCTTGAAAATGAGTTCTCGTGGCTCAATGAGACCTGCAAAAGATTCCTGAGGCTTTAAAAAACTCCCAGCCTTGTTCATTACTCAAAACCGCAATCATGGGTAAGACTGCCAACCTGATTGCTGTCCAGAAGGCCATCATTGACACCCTCAAGCAAGAGGGTAAGACACAGAAATTGCTGAATGAATAGGCTGTTCCCAGAGTGCTGTGTCAAGGCACCTCAGTGGGAAGTCTGTGGGAAGGGAAAAATGTGGCAGAAAACACTGCACGACGAGAAGAAGTGACCGGACCCTGAGGAGGATTGTGAAGAAGGGCCGATTCCAGACCTTGGGGGACCTGCGGAAGCAGTGGACTGAGTCTGGAGTAGAAACATCCAGAGCCACCGTGCACAGGCGTGTGCAGGAAATGGGCTACAGGTGCCGCATTCCCCAAGTCAAGCCACTTTTGAACCAGAAACAGCGGCAGAAGCACCTGACCTGGGCTACAGAGAAGCAGCACTGGACTGTTGTTCAGTGGTCCAAAGTACTTTTTTCGGATGAAAGCAAATTTTGCATGTCATTCGGAAGTCAAGGTGCCAGAGTCTGGAGGAAGACTGGGGAGAAGGAAATGCCAAAATGCCAGAAGTCCAGTGTGAAGCACCCACAGTCAGTGATGGTCTGGGGTGCCATGTCAGCTGCTGGTGTTGGTCCACTGTGTTTTATCAAGGGCAGGGTCAATGCAGCTGTAGTGAACTAAGCCTCAGGTCAAAACCTGACCCTGAAGACCTTCATGGGACAGAAACTGTTATTTCATTGATTTGAATCCAGAAATAACAAACTAGCTCCTCCAGAGACTTTCTAATTTGTATCCTGAACTAATCAATTGAAAGAACACTCTCTTTTATATTATCATTACTAT
The DNA here is from genome assembly GCF_014905685.2 of Nematolebias whitei. Classification (NCBI taxonomy): domain Eukaryota; kingdom Metazoa; phylum Chordata; class Actinopteri; order Cyprinodontiformes; family Rivulidae; genus Nematolebias; species Nematolebias whitei. Next base: position 20,089,096 of record NC_056517.1, read on the forward strand.
TTTTACAAATGTCTTGATAATCAAAAGATGTTTATTTCAAACCATTTTAAATGTTGAAGTGAACTACTCATTTTAAATCAACTGTGAAACAGTATTAATGATTTTTTAATCCTCATTCAAAGTAGAAATCAAGTTAATGTCTGTTACAGAGTAATCATGCATTTTTTGATCTTCCGTCTGAAATGAGAAGTAGTGATGTCGGTCAAAAGTCAGAAAGAAGTTATTGGAACAAACTGTCATGTTTTTAAACCTATCAGACAGAAATAAGAAACTGGTGGCACCTGTTTCCTCCCACTTCGCCAAAACATTTCTCTGTCTGCTCCTAAACATTTCTCTGTTTGTTCCTAAACATCTCACTGTTTTTCTGACTTGTAGTAACCTCTTACGTCACTAAAACCACACCCCTGTTGGTTCTTTCAACCAATCAGGGCTTCTCAAATGGGACTGGAAACAGAACTCTTTAAATGTCGACACTTCCTAGTTCCAGTCAGTTCTGAGACATGAACCGGAGTTCTGAGACATGA
>NC_056517.1:20089629-20102397 GCF_014905685.2 Nematolebias whitei
AGAACAGAAGTTCTGAGTTCCTCTGAGTCTTCTCAGAGTCCCGTTAAGCTCTTCTGGTACTGATGAAGTTCAGCTGGAGTTCCTGTAGGAGCCACGATGCCTCGCTGTGACTCCACCCGGTGAAAACTTCATAACTTCTGAGGAGGTTTGTTCCGTGGAACTAGTTCTCACGACTTCTGCCGAGTCGCAGCCGCCCTGAGGAGACGCTGAAAGGTAGCGTACCAGGGACCTCTTGACTGCCGCGGATTCATCCTCCGCCAAAGGTAAAGAGTTGCCATGAGCTTCACTACCAGTGTACCGCGGGTGAACTGCGCTTCAAAGGAGCGTGTTGTTCTGGTCTACAGACATACATCCTCATCCATCTTTTTCCTCTCCATTTAGACTCCTTCATTTCCCATCTTTAAAACTCTTCTATCTTGCCAGTAATTAATCCAGATACTTTTCAGAAATGTCTGTTGTATTTCAGTTGCAAGTGAGAAATCATGGCCGTATGATTTCTCATTGTAAAGCTCATTAATTAAGCTGTGTTATTGCGTTCAATCAGAATAATCAAGTGTACAATGTTGATGTTAAATTTTGATTCTTTTAATAAATGACCACATTCATTTTGATGGGTCAAAGAAAATTAACGTCTCACGTCACTGTACTTCTAAACACAATATCTCTCTCACATATCTGTCAAGTAGCTCGAAAAAGAGAGAACCCGTCATTAAATATTGATTGTAGTGGAGCTCCTACGCTAACTAACCCTACATCACTATATTCTGGTGGCCCAGTACAGATCTCTAAAGAGCTTCTCGTGACCCGATCCGCCTCACTACATTTCGTGGCCGTACGAATGTTTAAAGAGGTGTGAATTAAATGTGACGGAGTCTGTGTTATTGTACGCTGAATGTTGGCATGAAAAGTCCAAGTTTTGAGCTTGATACTGCATGATTCGGCTTGTGTTGTTTTTAGAGCTGAAAGTAACGTCAATGTGTTCATCTTAAAGCTGAAATTTGTACATCTGTTGTGTAACTGAAGCTGGGTTTGTGATAAAACGCTTTATTCTGTTAAACTGTGGCAGAGAAGAACGGGTTCTGTCTGACCCGGTTGTGCTGTCGGACTCCGTTCAGATTCTTTGAACGAGTCGTGTTTTGAATGGATAAAATGCTGTTTTGAAGCTGAGCGCCGTCTCAGGCCACTGTTAAAACGGCTTTGTTATATTTGTTGCAGAAAACGTACATTGTTGAAGGTTAATGGACGAAAGTTGACCGGACTTTTTCAGGCTAATGCTAACAGGATAGCTAGAATAACGAGCAGTGATTGGTCGAAAACCGCTGTTTGGGTCGCTCTGATTCGCTGAGAAATGGGTGACGTGTCTGCGTTCACTCCCTCTGATGTCAGATTGTAAAACCCACCCCGTTGTTCATTGGTTGATTCAATCACGTGACCCCGGAAATGCAGCTCGTTTTCATATAGAAGCTTTCTCTGTTGTTTTAAAGTTGGAAAACGCTTTAAAATTGGTTTTGACCTCATGATCCATCTCTTAAAAGTCTAATCGCTAAAGCGACCGCTGAATCGAGAGTAAATCCACCTATGAAATGTTGATTTTGGACTGTGTCGGCTGACGCTAATTTTAAGCTAACGGCTAACGACCGGATGTCACCAAAGCCACAGGAAGTCACAACGACTCCTAGTGGACGTCACTAACAGTGTCTGGGTTAAAATAAAATAAGGTTATACTGCTACCTTCTGCCAGAAACTCGATATGACAGTTTCATTTCGTTTTTAGGATTTTGGTGAAATTGAACGTTCAAATTTCTTTTAAAAAAGCATTTTTGAGTTAATGGAACGGTGCTCATGCGTGGTTTATGCTGCTGTCTTACATATAAAAAGTGATTAAAGTACTTATGCCCAAAGAGGCGTTTACTAGAACATTTTCATTTAATGATAAATCCTGTAAGGTGCTAAATGAATTTTTCACAACTTTTTAGAGAAACAGTCACAGAATAATCACAGAGCTGATCAGTTTACTCATTTGCTGAAAAGAAAATACACGTTTAATTGCTAAAACACTAAATAAGAGTAAATATAACAGAAAAAGTAAACTTTTCTGATTTGTTTTACGACCTAAAACACGACATCTTCCTATTTATTTATTTTTTAAATAAAAGATTATGGCAGGGGCAGAGGTAAACGTTGACCCTTCAGACTCCCAGTCAGAAGATGACAGTCAACAAGATGACATAATCCAGGGAGCTTTACATATTTTAACAGACCCGGTAATTGGTGCGACATTAGACAGGATGGATGAAACTCAAAGAACTGAAGAGCTGAGAAGTTTAGCAAAAGGAGCCACGGTTAAAGAGAATAAAAAGCAGAGCCTTGAACGGTTAGCAAAACTTTCTGTGTTGCTCAAAGACAGATTGGACCAAGAGGTTGAACAAAATGACGTGCTGACTAAACAATATGCAGAGAAAATCGAGATGTTTCGGAACCTTGAAGGACGCTTCCTTCAGTTTCAAAATGAACACAACGTGCATACTAAAGAACATCTGGAACAGATGACTCGATTGAAGCAAGACGCATGTGCAGAAATTGATTCACTGAACGAGCAAGTACAGTCACTTTCAGCATCACTTACTGAAGCCAGGAAAGTCGAAGAACAGGTTTCCATGACATACTCTTCATTAAAAGAGGAGTACAAGGAAACGGTATCACGATTGTACCAGTGCAGAGCTGAGATAGACGTGCTTAAAACGCAACTTTGCCATGCAGAAAGGGAAAATAGTATGAGGCGTGGACAGAATGTGGGGACACACTGGGCTCCAGACCCAAATCTCCCTCAATCACATGCACCTCCACCCTTACCTAAAGGAGCAGGGACAGACCTGTCCAGGTCTCCTCTACCAAGCTGGCAAGAGAGACCGTCGAGAGCTCCTCTTTCGATGGACGAACTTCAAAAAATCTCAAAATATGTTCAACGCTTTATTCTTGGGCCTATGGGTTCTACTGGTACGAAGGCGTATCTCAATGACCTAGATTTCAGACTGAGTGGTTATCCTAATGCTACGGTTGAAGATAAAATCAGTCTGATAAGGCTCACTTCGGACAGAGAGGTGTTCACCTTCATCGAGTGTCAACCTGATGCCACGAGAAGGGATTACAACCTTCTGTGTGAAGCTTTGATCAGAGAATACAACCCTTGCACAGGACCAGGTGGCTTCCCAGCTGCAGACAAGGTCACGCAAGGGAAGCATGAACATCCAAAGGTTTATTACAAAAGAATCTTCCAAGCTTATTTTGGTTACAGGAATGAAACCGGCATGGAGGAGGAAGAAGGTTTTAAATTTGTTTTCAGCAAAAACCTCCACACTGACATTAAAACGTCCGTACAAATGATGGCTAATTTCAAAGAAAAATCCATCAATGAGATTAAACAGTGTGCTGTGAATGTGTTTGCGGCCTGTTCTCATGTTAAGACACCCATAGAGGTGTTTCCTGGTGTAAAGGTTAAACCCCATTCGCTAGAACTGGAAGGACGGCGCGCGTCGCCTCCCCCTCCTAAAAAAGGCGAGAAAAAGCAGTCTTTTCAAACTAACAAACCGCGTCATGAAGGTGCACGCTGGGACAAAAAAGATCTAAAGGGATTGAATTTAATCCCAGAGGATGAACGTGATTATCGTAAGTGGGGTGTGCGTAGGACGAAGAGATATGGGAACCAAGGTGACCCATATTATCAGGGGAAGTCCGAAAAGGAACCCCCAAATGACGTCCCTATCCCTCCTCCACCTCGGACAAAACGACCCGAGGTGAAAAAGTCACAAAGGTTCCAGAAACAAGGCCCTACACCTCTGAGCTCGGAAGAGACAGAGAAAATACGCAGGTTGTTAGAAACTTTGAAACACACTGACACGGGAAACCAACCTGGAGCACTATGCAGTGATGTGATCGCTATTAAATCTGAGGGCGCGAATGAAAATGTCACAGATGTCGGTGAAACACACCAAGACATTCTTGTTGTGGCCTCCAACAACCCCTCATCGGATGAAGGGGGGGTGAACTCGCACACAAACGATGACGAGTCATCGCAAGCTGAACACTCAGAAGCAGCTACTGCTGTACTGACGGTTCAGACAAACCAAGATTACACAGACAAGGCTGAGCGTGTGAAGAAACGTCAGAAAAAACCTAAGAGGTTTCTGTGTAACTTTATCAGAAGGGGGGTCGCCAAGAAGGCATACCTGTCAGTAACGCTCGAAGGGGTCCTCACACATGAAGCACTACTGGACGGTGGGGCGGACATAACAATTATGTCAGCTAAACTGTTCGAGGAGCTAAGGACAGCCGCTAGCAGTGTTAACAGGGTAATACCTCTCACAGAATGTACTATAGAAATGCAGGGTCTCTCAGAGAAGAGGACAACCCTGACAGCTATAGCAATGGTTCACATGCAGATTGGCAGAATGACACTATACCACCCGGTACACGTGTCTTTTGTTGACTCATTCCCATTTTTGGTTGGCCAGGATTTTATAAATCGCTTCGACGCGATTATAGATTATGGTGATCAAACGATGTGGGCCAAGGTGAGCAAACCACTGCCAATAGAAATGCCTCCTGAGTGTAACACAGACTGCCTGACAGCAGGTACCGCGGAGGGCACAAAGGACTCCTCAGCTGAGGACACGAGCCCGGTGAGTATTCCTTTGAAATCATGTGAAACCAAAGAGACCCACCCGGTGGTCCAAACTCTGACCCAACAAGAAAGCCTCCTCTGTGAGCTGGAGCAGTCAGAGTCCACCAGACACTACCTACCACTGGTAATTAAAGGTGTAGAGGTCCAAGGATCCCACACCAACGATGCTGTTCTGTCTCTGTGGACAGATAAATCAGCAATTAACCGAGCTTTCTATGAAACCTTGGTTCACAAACACGTGGGTCTAGAACTAATTAAAAAAGCTTTCCACTTTCTATTAGTTCCCAATAGTTCACAGGTAATGACCGCGGAAGGAGTCGTTAACCTAAAACTAAACTGGAACCAACGAGAACTAGTTCACCCGTTTCTCGTGATCCAAAACTTACCACATGCAACCTACATAGGCTCTGACATTTTGGTAAGGTTGGGTGTCCATGTGGACACCATCAACAAGGTGCTGTGGTCCCTAAAACCAGCCACAAGGGATCCTCCTGTGCTAGACACAGCAAACCTCAAGGCTGGGCAGACCATTCCAGAGGCCTGCCAGGTTGCTAACAACCAAACCACCGCAGTACCACCTCAGGTGATTAACCTAATGGTGCGAATCAACATCGTAGCTGGACAAGCTATTAGCCATAAACAGGCATATTTTCAACCTTCTCCTGCGTTTTTCAACTTGGGACTGTCCGTGGAAGCCACGAACCAAGTGAGCCTTGACTCCAGGACCACATCTGTTGCTGTGTGTAACACAGGCACGGATGAGGTGACGATCCCAAAAAACACTATGCTAGGATGGTTGATTTCCACTGATTTTCAAGATTTTGAACTAGGCATTCCATTTCTGGGAGGACTCCCAGATAACCTGATACCAAGTCAAGAAGCTGGGCCAGTATGGTTTACAAAACCAACACAGGCCATAGCTCTTTTCTCAACCAATGACGTCGACCAAGGACCTCAAACCTATGGTGTCTTACCCATAGACAGGTCCGACGACTCAGAAAGGGATTCGTTGGAGCTCCCCAAAGAGCAAGAACCCTTATCGGTCTCATCACAGATTGAACAGGTGGTCGCACACGCCGACGCTCTGACATCTGATGAAGAAAGGGACAAACTTCGCCAAGTTCTTTTAAAATATGAAAAGTCATTTTCAACTGACTCAACAGATTGTGGGTTGACCTCACTCCACACAGTGAGCATCCCAACCCCACCCAACGCACCACCAACATTTGTCAGACAATACAAGATCCCTCTGGCAGCACATCAGCCTGTCCAGGAGATCGTTGATGACCTTTTGGTCAAAGGTATAATCAGACAATGTAATAGCACCTACTCTGCGCCTTTATGGCCAGTTTTAAAACCAAATGGTAAGTGGAGACTTACCATAGACTACAGAAAGCTAAATAAACAAGTCCCCTTATCCAGGTGGCCAATGACTCAGCTCCAACAGGAACTGCCAAAGGTCACCGATGGTAAGTACTTCTCTACTCTCGACGTCGCCTCTGGTTTTTGGACCATCCCTGTGCACGCCGAGGACCAACACAAACTAGCTTTCACTTTTGGCAGCCGACAATACACCTTTACAAGGTGTCCCTTTGGCTACGCTAACTCACCTGCAGAGTTCAACATATTTTTGAACAAAGCATGTCCAGACGCCCACGAGCGTGGGACACTGATCTACGTGGACGACATCCTTTTGAGGCAGCCAACACTGGACTCTCATTTGGCTGAGATCGACCACGTCCTAAATCAGCTAACAACTGCTGGTGCTAAAATCTCACTGTCAAAGTGCCAGTGGTGCAGAACCAAGGTGGACTACGTTGGCCTCCTAGTAGGTCCGGACGGAGTACAACCACAATTGACTCGCACCCAAGGCCTAGACAACCTCAAAGTCCCTACCAATCTCAAAGAACTACAGAGTTTTCAGGGAGTGTGTAATTACTCACGCCAGTTCATAGAGCATTATGCGGACCTCGCAAAGCCACTGACTGAACTCTTAAAGAAAGACGTCCCATTTGTCTGGACTGATGCACAGCAGCAGGCAATGAACGCTCTTAAAGACAGGCTCAAGTTAGCCCCATGTCTAGTCTACCCAGACTACAACAAAGAGTTTTACTTGGAAGTGGGCTTCTCAACTCACTGCATAAGTGCAGGTCTGTACCAAATACACGACAAAGACAAGCGTGTTGTGGCCTACGCCAGCAAAACAATGGCAGGCCCTGAACTAAGGTATTCAGACTGTGAGAAGGCTCTATTGACCACTGTGTGGGCGGTGAAACATTTCTCCTGCTATATTGGTGGACAGAGGATTATTGTTGAAACACAACACCAGCCTGTAACGTTTCTAAACAGCCAACGCATCAGAGATGGTGTGGTGACAAACTCACGTGTAGCCACATGGCTTATGGCACTTCAAAGTTTTAACCTAGACATCCGCTACGGTCTAAATAAGAAGTCACACTTGGGCACTGATTTGGCAATCTGCCAAGAATGTACACAGGATGTACCAGCCACCCAACAGCCGGTTGTGAGTAAACCCTCAGTAGCTGAGGACCCAAATCACCACTTCTTTGATAGCAATATCTATAAAGATATGGCGACATTGTACGTGGATGGATGCTCATTCCACCACGAGTAAATCTGCAAAGCAGGTGTTGGAGGAGTCCTCCTCCAAGACCAAGAACAGGTCACATTTGGCTATAAATTAGGCTCTCAGTCTTCTCAGTACGCTGAGATAGCAGGTATCCTAATAGGCCTACAGATGGCAGTGGAACGCTCCATCCAGACGCTAGTCATCTGCACTGACTCTAACTATGCTCGACTTAGTTTCTTGTGTCATCTCGCTCTGTGGAAACAGAACGGTTTTCTCACAAGTAACAAAAAGGTGGTCAAACACAAAGAGCTTTTCATGACATGTGATCACTTAGTGACATCACATGATCTACAGATCTTCTGGAAGAAAGTTCCAGGACATTCCAGAGTCCCAGGCAATGACAAGCACTACAATGACCTTGCAGACTCCCTAGCCAAGGGAGGAGCAGTTGACGGGCCCACGTGGTCCTTTGACCCCTCCTGGCTACTCAACACTCAGTCGACACTACCTACAGCTGAGGTAATGGCAGTCACACGTGCACAAGCTGCAGCTAAACCTGCTGATAACACAGTTTCTGTACGCCCAATACTGACTGACCCAGACATCATCCAACTTCAGAAGTTGGATCCTGCAATTAACTCGATGATACTGTATCTGACTGACCCAGACAAATACACTCCATCGAAAGGCGAACTGGATTCCAATCCAGACCTTAAAGTCCTCTTTCAGCTGCGCAAACAGTTAAAACTACTTAAGGGCATCCTAACTTTTGCTCATGGACGGACGTCCTCACCTGTGTTCGTGGTCCCCCATGATCACAGGGGGGTGATGTTAGTTCATGCACATGACCTTCCGTCCGCAGGACACAAGGGTGACAATGCCACGCTGAAAGCATTAAAACAGATTGCTTATTGGCCTGGAATGAAGAATGATGTCAAAGACTACATAAAAGGGTGCCTGGTCTGTGGCCAGTTTCAGCCATCCAGACCACTCCACAGAGCACCACTGCATAGTAGAGGCATTGCATTTCCATGGTCGGACCTCCAGATTGACTGGGTTGGACCACTCACTAAGAGCTCTAGAGGAAATAAATATTTTCTCACGGTAACCTGCGTGTTTACCAAATGGGTAGAATGTCTACCAGCCCCTAATGACACAGCACAAACTACTGCTATGTTATTAATGAATCATGTATTCTCAAGGTTTGGACTTCCCCTCAGGGTGAACTCAGACCAAGGTACACACTTCACAGGTGAAGTAATGAAAGAACTGTGGAAGACGCTAGGCGTCAAAGCCAACTTCCATATTGGCTACCATCCACAGGCTTCAGGCCAGGTTGAGAGAGCAAACAGGACTGTGGTGAGTATTTTGAAAAAATACGTAGCCGCAAACCACAACGACTGGGACGTGAAACTCCCTCTGGTCCTCATGGCTATAAGGGCCACTCCACACACATAGACTGGCATCTCTCCTTTCGAGATGATGACGGGTCGACAAATGACTCTCCCTCTACACCTGTTGTACCAACCAGGCGATGCTGCCATGGCAACAGCCTACACTACACAACAATACATGAAAGACTTGGATAAACACCTTAAAAACACTTTTGCTTTCGCCCAGAAAAACCTGTAAAAATCAGCTGAAGGACGCAAAGCGTACTACGACCAAAAGGCCTCTCACGAGGAACTCCAAGTGGGAGACAGGGTCTGGTACTACACGTTTGCCCCCACAACTGGGAGAAGAGAGTCCGGGACCGGAACTCTCGCCCGTAAACTGATGCCCAGATGGACTGGACCCCATCTGATAACAGACAAACTGTCTCCAGTTGTCTATCAGATAAAAATCAGTAAAGGCCAAAAAGAGCCAATTGTTAAATGGTGTCAATAAACCTGGTGTCTGTAGTGAAGATGCATGACAGACAACCAGCTTTAATAAAGGTGAAGCCTGATCAAAGTTCTCCTCAGCAGCTGAAAACAGAAGGACTGAACTCCTGCTTTAAATCAAGCTAAAGATGATAATGTGTAATCAAAAGTGTTCTACTATTTTACTAATAATCAACAAATAATCAACTAATGAAAGTATTGATTTTTAAGAATTGTATAATCCATTGTATGATTGTATGATTTACTTGTGAAGTATTGAAGTAAAGAGCAGTCCTGAGGCCTCATGTAACAGTGAACAAGTCCAGACATGCTCACCTAGGACAGGCCTGGGCTTGCCTCGAGCAGTAGAAAGAGAACAAGAAGTCATGGAGTTCAAACTCAGCTCATCTCATGATGACGCATTTTTGAGCAAAACAAAGTTCTGGAAAGTACCAGAAAACTGGTCTAAACCGGTTGAAGTGCAAAACAGCAGACGAGTTACTGGAAGAGAGATGATGTAATTTTCCAAAACCCCTCCTTAAGAGGAGGAGGGAAAAAGAGGTCTTTAAATACAGACTGAACGGATTGAACTTGGTCAATGCAGAGTCGAAGCTGAACTGGAGAGCCGAGCAGAGGGAATTACAGGCAAGAGGCAGCTCGTCGGATCAGAAGGAGCCCAAAAAGGAGTTGGATTTTACCAGTTTCGAGATGATGTTGGAAGTTAATTCTTTTCTTCACCGAGATGGGATTGGATTTAAGCTTTCGTTCATCGATACTTAAACTGGATGAGCTTCCTACTTTTATTAATAGCTTGACCTGGGCCCGTCCAAAATTCTGATCCTCTAATTTGGGATAGCTGTGCTTGCCTTCGAGGTTCGGCCGGTATCTCTCTCCTAGAGAACTGGAAATATGCCCTTACCATCACAGTGACTCACTAAGGGTCGCCTCAAAATCATGGTAAGCGGACGACCTCATTCTTACTCTGCTCTGATTAAATTATTTCATCAAATTGGAAGAACAGCATACAGAATAAATTTGGGAGTACTGAATTGGTTACTGGTGAGACTTGCTCGAAGGTGCTTCTGGTTCATGAGGGAGTTGAGGGAGAACATCTTTTGGCTTGATTTGTGAAAGGTCTATGTGAAGGCAGTATCTATAAATCCTCAAGGGCTCTTGAGGTTTAGAATTCCTCAGATAGCAGTCATCGCCTCACTTAGGGAAGAAAGTGTATCCTATGTACTCATGAAATTTAATCATTATAAAATTGTGCCTGATGCTGTATCCCCTGCTAAAACTATTGATTAAAGCAACGCAAAATGAATAATTCTGGACTATTATTTCACCCTTAATGAACAAAAACATGGTAATGCTTGGTTCACTTAACAACACCAATAAAGGAGGTTTTGAAAGGTTTATTAGCTACTGAGAGACAACACCCTTGTGCCCATTTCCAGGGCCCTAAAGATTACCAGAACAGTTAACAATTGCAACGCTAAAGTAAGAGGTGAGCGGCCACAACGCGAGTTTCTCTGGACCAGAAGATCCATCCCTGCTGCTTGGAGGTTCGAGGTAACAGAGTGAGATCAGGGTGTGACTCACGGATTTAAGGTCGTTAATATTCTGGATGAATCACCTCGTCGCAGCCTTAATGAGGCTACTTTAGACAGCTACAGGTAATACCACGGCGCTGAAGTTAGCTTCCGGACCCCTTGGAGGAGAGGCTGCAAGCAAAGGTGCTTATCGCTACTTCCAGTGGTTACCTTTGCTTATCGGAAAGCAGACAATGGGTACATCGAAACCAGGTTAAACCACACAAGGTGTGCAAAGAAACAAATCCTACGGGACAGCGTGATTGAATCTGACAACCAGGGTGAGGTGGAGCAGTGAAACGATGTTTCTAGTTGCTTAGTCACTACTCTTGTCGATGTTGAAACGTTGTTTAATTGGTTTTTGGTATTGTTTCTGAACACCCCAAGCAAGAATGAGTTTTGTATGTATTTTAGTTGGAGACTGTAAAGGACTTTAACTATGCCAACATGCAATTCACTCGTTAAAACCTAATCGTTGAAGAGTCAATGTAGTCAATGCTACCTTAAGTACCATAACTTACATTGGTCTCATAACGCTTAAGCCGAACCTACTCGAACAATTCTATTCGGGGGGATAGCTAATTCTTTTTGATGAGTCTCGCCATAGACTCCAAAAACATTTATGGGGAAACCAAACACCCAATCTCAAGTCGTTCGTCTAAAAGGCAACAGACAAGTACACCAACCATAGTGGCCATGTAAGTCTAGCATAGACAAAGTTAGCAATGGTGGTATAGTTGGAACACACTTCTATAGGTATAGACCCCTATAGTTACCCTTTTCAGCATGTTCCACCCCTTAACTGGTAGCTGTAGCTGTTCCCAATCATAATAGCTTACACACCAGGTGCATATAGGTTAAGGTCTTATGTAAAATCCCCTTCATAAGCCCACCTTAAACCACATAATTGCATGACACATAGAACCAGAACGGCACCGACTGGACGTCATCCAGCGACGACCTTCGCTGGAGGAGACCTGCAATCCTGACGTTGGTCTCCACTCTTCATCCTGTGGCCGCATCTGCAGTTCAATCAAAGGAACCCCTCTGTATGCTGATCAATCAACACCTCCAATCGTTGTGGATTTATCATTGTGGATTATATGACTTTTTCCAATGGATTACAGACTTTGTTTCCAAGGGGTTAAAGCATTGCTACAATGGAATTACCAACAACATTATGGAATTACCAACAACATTATGGATCTACCTAAACCGTTGTGGGATTACCTTCTTTGACTTTTGTTTTCCTCTTGCTGGATTACATCAAGCTCAATGACACTCCGAGACGTAAGTTCATGTTGGAATTCATCCCCATGGACAGGCGATGATTTCCAAAGGGGGGACTGTAGCGAACTAAGCCTCAGGTCAAAACCTGACCCTGAAGACCTTCATGGGACAGAAACTGTTATTTCATTGATTTGAATCCAGAAATAACAAATTAGCTCCTCCAGAGACTTTCTAATTTGTATTCTGAACTAATCAATTGAAAGAACACTCTCTTTTATTTTGTCATTACTATTTTTACAAATGTCTTGATAATCAAAAGATGTTTAGTTCAAACCATTTTAAATGTTGAAGTGAACTACTCATTTTAAATCAACTGTGAAACAGTATTAATGATTTTTTAACCCTCATTCAAAGTAGAAATCAAGTTAATGTCTGTTACAGAGTAATCATGCATTTTTTGATCTTCCGTCTGAAATGAGAAGTAGTGATGTCGGTCAAAAGTCAGAAAGAAGTTATTGGAACGAACTGTCATGTTTTTAAACCTATCAGACAGAAATAAGAAACTGGTGGCACCTGTTTCCTCCCACTTCGCCAAAACATTTCTCTGTCTGCTCCTAAACATTTCTCTGTTTGTTCCTAAACATCTCACTGTTTTTCTGACTTGTAGTAACCTCTTACGTCACTAAAACCACACCCCTGTTGGTTCTTTCAACCAATCAGGGCTTCTCAAATGGGACCGGAAACAGAACTCTTTAAATGTCGACACTTCCTAGTTCCAGTCAGTTCTGAGACATGAACCGGAGTTCTGAGACATGA
>NC_056517.1:20102407-20112736 GCF_014905685.2 Nematolebias whitei
AGAACAGAAGTTCTGAGTTCCTCTGAGTCTTCTCAGAGTCCCGTTAAGCTCTTCTGGTACTGATGAAGTTCAGCTGGAGTTCCTGTAGGAGCCACGATGCCTCGCTGTGACTCCACCCAGTGAAAACTTCATAACTTCTGAGGAGGTTTGTTCCGTGGAACTAGTTCTCACGACTTCTGCCGAGTCGCAGCCGCCCTGAGGAGATGCTGAAAGGTAGCGTACCAGGGACCTCTTGACCGCCGCGGATTCATCCTCCGCCAAAGGTAAAGAGTCGCCATGAGCTTCACTACCAGTGTACCGTGGGCGAACTGCGCTTCAAAGGAGCGTGTTGTTCTGGTCTACAGACATACATCCTCATCCATCTTTTTCCTCTCCATTTAGACTCCTTCATTTCCCATCTTTAAAACTCTTCTATCTTGCCAGTAATTAATCCAGATACTTTTCAGAAATGTCTGTTGTATTTCAGTTGCAAGTGAGAAATCATGGCCGTATGATTTCTCATTGTAAAGCTCATTAATTAAGCTGTGTTATTGCGTTCAATCAGAATAATCAAGTGTACAATGTTGATGTTAAATTTTGATTCTGTTAATAAATGACCACATTCATTTTGATGGGTCAAAGAAAATTAACGTCTCACGTCACTGTACTTCTAAACACAATATCTCTCTCACATATCTGTCAAGTAGCTCAAAAAAGAGAGAACCCGTCATTAAATATTGATTGTAGTGGAGCTCCTACGCTAACTAACCCTACATCACTACACAGCTAGCTATCAGGAGATTTTGGAGCACTTCATGCTTCCATCTGCTGAAAAGCTTTATGGAGATGAAGATTTCATTTTTCAGCACAACCTGGCACCTGCTCACAGTGCCAAAACCACTGGTAAATGGTTTACTGACCATGGTATTATTACTGTGCTCAATTGGCCTGCCAACTCTCCTGACCTGAACCCCATAGAGAACCTGTGGGATATTGTGAAGAGAAAGTTGAGAGACGCAAGACCCAACACTCTGGATGAGCTTAAGGCCGCTATCGAAGCATCCTGGGCCTCCATAACACCTCAGCAGTGCCACAGGCTGATTGCCTCCATGCCACGCCGCATTGAAGCAGTCATTCATGCAAAAGGATTCCCGACCAAGTATTGAGTGCATAACTGATCATGATTATTTAAAGGTTGGCATTTTTTGTATTAAAAACACTTGTCTTTCATTGGTGGGATGAAATATGCAATTTTTTTGGGAGAGGCATTTGGGTTTTTCATGAGCTGTATGCCATATTCATCAGTATTAAAACAATTAAAGACCTGAAATATTTCAGTTGGTGTGCAATGAATCTGAAATATATGAAAGTTTCATTTTTATCATTACATTATGGAAAATAATGACCTTTATCACAATATGCTAATTTTTTTAGAAGGACCTGTACAACCTCAGAGGGAACACTTCCTACTGCTGGAGACACAATCAGCCAGGAGTGGGCTTGTTTGTGTCCAGAGAAAGCAGACATGTTGATTTTTCTGAAGAAAAACTGTTAAGTGAAAAGGTCCTCAGTGTGTAGCAGTGAGCATTAGACACTGAAGTGTCAATGGTTTGTAACTGGTCTTTTGACCTGGAGATTATTTGTTTGTTTTTATGTAAGAAAACTGCTTGGAATAGAAAAATACCAAAGTTAAAAAATAAAACTCACAATTTGTACTGTAATGTGTAACGTCTTGTTAGAATTAATAGTAATTACAAAATTGTTACCGAAAAAAGAACCGTCCAGGAACCGACACCGAAGTGAAGGTACCGACACCGGTACCGATACAGATTTTTTTAGAAAGGTACCCAGCCCTAGTTGGCAATAGCAACTATATGTCATGATTTCATTCCTATCACCACCCCAAAAAAAGTTTCAGGCTCAGGATTTTTTTTTTTTTACTTAAAGCCCTGATCTCTGCAGATTAGAGTAGGATTTATTTATGATCATAATGAATAAGGTTAAATGATATCTTTACAGGGCAGCACGGTGGCGCAACTGGTAGAGCTGCTGCCTCTCAGCGAACAGGTCCTTGGTTCAAACCCTGGTCCAGGGGCCTTTTGGGGTGGAGTTTGCATGTTCTCTCCGTGTATGCGTGGGTTTTCTCCGGGTACTCCAGTTTCCTCCCACAGACCAAAAACATGCATGTTAGGCCAATTGGTAACTCTAAATTGTCCCTAGGTCTGAGTGAGAGAGTGAATGGTTGTTTGTCTCGTTTGTCTCTATGTGGCCCTGTGATGGACTTGCGACCCGTCCAGGGTGTACCCCGCCCCTCACACAGTGATTGCTGGACATGGGCACCGGCAAACCCCGTGACCCAAAATGGAATAAGCGGGTAAAGATAATGGATGGATGGATGGATATCTTTACAGGGCAGCACGGTGGCGCAACTGGTAGAGCTGCTGCCTCTCAGTGAGCAGGTCCTTGGTTCAAACCCCGGTCCAGGGGCCTTTCTGGGTGCAGTTTGCATGTTCTTTCCGTGCATGCGTGGGTTTTCTCCGGGTACTCCGGTTTCCTCCCACAGACCAAAAACATGCAAGTTAGGCTGATTGGTAACTCTAAATTGTCCTCAGGTGTGAGTGAGAGAGTGAATGGTTGTTTGTCTCTATGTGGCCCTGCGATAGACTTGCGACCCGTCCAGGGTGTACCCCGCCCTTCGCACAGTGATTGCTGGACATGGGCACCGGCGACCCCCGTGACCCAAAAATGGAATAAGCGGGTAAAGATAATGGATGGATGGACATCTTTGCAAATTAATATATTGATATTTTCTCAACAGCTGTCTGACAATCAGAGATTTTAAAAGTTTATTGAAGTATATAGTTCTTGTCACACAGGGCAGTCAATTCAGTTCAGTTTATTTCTATAGCGCCAAGTCACAACAGAAGTCCTCTCAGGGCACTGAACAGAAACATTGAAAAACATTAAAAGAAAATTAATAACATTAATTATCTGAGGAGCTAACTGTTTTGAGCTTAACTTCATAGCAGACTCAAATCTTGGGCAAGCATTAAGGCAACAGTGGAAAGGAAAAACTCACTCATGAGGAAGAAACCTCCAGTCATTAAAAAATGTAGAAATATAATATATATTAGTCTGATCATTTCATTTTCAAGTTTTAGTTTGTCATAGTGCAGAAGTGTAAGCAGTTAATAATGAATGTAATTGTGGATGTATGATTAGACTTGGTCCAGCAGTAGATGCTATTAGTAATACAGGTATTAGGAAAACTTAAATTATACAATTATGATTGTTATTATTTACTTGCAGGATGTGCTGTTTGCAGTAGGATAAAGTTTTCATTCATTCAACCTTTATTTAGACAGGTTAATCCCATTGAACCTCGATGACTCATTTACAAGAGACTTGATTTCAACAAAGAATGATTATAACAATGGACAACAGTGACAACAATAGACAGTTATAAAAGAGGAGTATAGATTTGTATTTTTTTTGTACAAATAAGATGGCAAAAAAAATAAAGCTGCAAGTAGCATTGAAGGCCCTCATAGCAAAGCGCCGCTCTGGCCTTATGGCAACCGTGGGAGGTCCAGCGACTCTGCCCAGTCACTATCACGAACGCTCTGGCATCCGTCCCGTGCCCGTTCACCGGGGTGCTCATTCACGGAACCTTCGACATCACCTGCGACCGCGGGCGCTCCTGCAACACCTCCCAGTCACCGTCGCGAACGCTCTCATGCCATTCCCGTACGCGTCCACCAGGGTGCGCATATGCCTAAACTTTGCAATTGCCTTCCGCCCATATCAGCATTAGTCTGGCTGCAAGCCTTTCAAGTTTGGCTAGAATCTGACCTTTCAGACGGGAGTTATTGTCATTTCCTGTTTTGTAGCGAATGTTGAGGACTTCCTTTAGGCTTTTCAAAATGTCACATGTGGTAATCAACAGTTAGTGAATACTGTTTCAGTCTTATATCTTACATAGTGCCAAGCTGGAAGAGTCACCCAATAATCAACAGTTTCTTCTCGGAGTGGGCTGGACTTAAGTCAAGTCATGAAATCAACTTTACCAGTGTGTCTACAAGTGCTCACTGACAAAGCATAAAAAAATCTGGTCTATATCAGATGATGTATCACTGAGATATAACTGTTGGAATAATCTAGGGGGCGCACTGGAGTCAAATGTTAAACAACAATACCAATGTGTCTAGACTTGCTCACAGATGACAACAAAAATCTGGTACAGATCGGATGATGTATCAATGAGATATAACTGTTGGAATAATCTAGGGGGCGCACTGGAGTCAAAAGTTAAACAACAACACCAATATGTCTAGAAGTGCTCAATAATGCATAAAAATTTGGTGCAGATCAGATGATATATCACTGAAATATAACAGTTTGAATAATCTAGGGTATGCACTGGAGTCAAATGTTAAAGAACAATACCAATGTGTCTAGCTCACAGATGACGCAACAAAAATCTGGTACAGATCGGATGATGTATCATTGAGATGTAACAGTTTGAATAATGTAGGAACGCACTGGAGTCAAAAGTAAAACAACAATACCAATGTGTCTAGAAGTGATCACCGGTCACGCACAATAAGTCTGATACATATTGGATGATATTTCACTGAGATATAACTGTTGGAATAATCTAGGGGGCGCACTGGAGTCAAAAGTTAAATAACAACATCAATATGTCTAGAAGTGCTCAATAATGATGCAAAAAAAATCTGGTACAGATCGGATATTAATTCATTGAGATATAACAGTTTGAATAATCTAGGGGGCACACTTGAGTTAAATGTTAAAGAACAATATCAATGTGTCTAGACATGCTCACAGATGACGCACCAAAAATCTTGTACAAATCGGATGATGTATCACTGAGATGTAACAGTTTGAATTATGTAGGGGGCGCATTGGAGTCAAAAGTAAAACAATACCAATGTGTCTAGAAGTGCTCACTAATGACACACCAAAAATCTTGTACAGATCACATGATGTATCACTAAGATATAACTGTTGGAAGAATCTAGGGGGCACTAGAGTCATATGTTAAACAGCAATATCAATATGTCTAGAAGTGCTCACTGATGCTCACAATAAATCTGGTGCAGATCGGATGATGTATCACTGAGCTATAACTGTAAGAATAATGTAGGTGGCGCTGTGGAGGCTATTGGCCACTTATCATGCATACTGTTCAAGGGGTGGATAATGATTGATCATAGTGATTTTGGTACACCTCAGCTGAAATCTGTATATTTTAGAGCCAAACGTATTACACTGGCATGACTTTTTGATTCGCCATGCCCACATCCTCTAGCAAAAACGGTTTGCACTTCAAATCAAGTCAGACCATCTTATCTGTCTTCTAATACAGGATCATCCTGATTAGGTCAATGGTGTCAAAGAGGGAGCATTCTAAATAAAAAATAAGACATCCTGTTCTGAGGGGGCGTGGCTTTGATCACGTCATGATATGACCACAGTGGATTGTCGGACATCCAACGGGGATGAGTCATACCAAGTTTGGTGCATTTCGGTCTTTCAATGTGAAAGTTATAGCGTTTGGAAATTTATGGTGTGAAGCACAACTTTGAAGCCTGGCCACGCCCCTTTAACATAAACAAAAGCGCAAGCTTTTGATAACTTTTACTCCCCAACGTGTTAAAGGCATCTTTTCAAAGTTAGAAGACAATCACTCAAAATCCCTAGGAGTTTGTTAAAATTTTCCATTAGAAACGCCCAAAAATGACCCTTTGACCCAAAATGACCGACTTCCTGTTGGTTTTGGACCAGGGCTCCAAGAGACTTTTTCATAGCTCCTGAGATGATACAGATGTTCACCGAGTTTCAGAATGATCGGTCAAAAAATGGCTTGGGGCCTAGGTTTTAAAATATTCTAGGGGGCGCTGTGGAGGCTATTGGGCAATTGTCAAGGCTTCCTGTTCAAGGGGTGGATAATGATTGATCATACTTATTTTAGTGCACCTCGGTTCAAATCTGTGGAATTTAGAGCCAAACATATGGAGAAAGCACTATGTCTTACTTCGCCACGTCGCGCCACCCACATGCTTCACCCCAAACTGTCAGTCTTGGAAAGCAAGTTACACCAATATGTTTTCGGTCACTGGACACAATATCATGCTGATCAGGTGACAAGGGTCAGATACAGACCGTTCAAGGTAAAACTTTACACTTCTTGTTGTCAGGGGGCGTGGCTTAAGTGATGTCATGATTTGACCATTCAGTCTTGCAGGGGACCGGATGTGGATCAATCACTGAAGGTTTCATGTCTCAGACAGTTTTCATGTAGGAGCTATTAGCGTTTTGTTTTTCATGGCGAGATGTCAAACTTTGAGGTCTGGCCCCGCCCCTTCAGCATGCTTCGGTTTGCACCATTTTGATAACTTTTCGTCCCCCATGGCTTTTGACCAAAATGGCCAAGTTTGAAACCGATTGAGCAAAATCGCTAGGAGGAGTTTGTTCAAATGCGTAAACTGTAAACCACCAAAAAGGTGTGAAAATTGGTCCGACATTCCAAAATGGCTGCCTTCCTGTTTATCGTACAATGTTGGTGCCAGAGGGTTTTCTGTACATCTTGGGATATTGGACAAGTGTACCAAATTTCATGTTTCTACGACAAACTAAGATTAATGCAGACGGTATTTAAAAATTTCCAGGTGGCGCTCTTGAGCCGTTTCTGTTGCAATTTTTGCCATGCCCTTAAAATACGTAATTTTTCAGCAGTCCTGATGTGTCCGCCAAATTTGGTGACTTTTGGGATATGTTAAGGCCTCCAAAACGCCAATTCATTTTGCGGAAAGCCACTTAGAGAGGTCAAGGTCGAGAGTTTCAGGTCTTTTTGTAAAACAGGAGCAGAGTAGGAGAAGGCCCTTTTGCCAAATTCAGTCCGCACTGAGGGAACACTGCAGGTAATAATGTTCTGAGAGCGCACGCCGTAGCTGCACTCACGCAGAGACATGTAGGAGAAGATGTATGAAGGCAGCAGACCAAGAAGTGATTTAAAGATGAAAATGTACCAGTGAGAGAGTCTGCGTGAAGTTAATGATGTCCAGTTAACCAGTAAATACAGGGTGCAATGATGGGTATGATAATCACAGCCAGTTATGAATCTTAGTGCACCATGAGAGACAGCATCCAACATCTGCAGGGTGCCTGTAGGAGCGTTCATGTAAACAATGTCATCGTAATCAATGGAGAGAAGGAAAGTCACAGATACATGGCGTTTCCTAGCATTCAGAGTTAGATAGGATCTGTTTCTGAAAAAGAAACCCAGTTTAACTTTCAGTTTCTTTACTAGGTTTTCCACATGGAGCTTAAAAGAGAGATGCGAGTTGACCAAGATACCCCAATATTTGTAGGAATCAACCAGTCAAAGCCAACCGGTGTCCTGACAGAGAAGAGGAGCTCCATTTCTGAGGAGTGGGCCTCCTTTAAGATCCATTCAGGCTCAAATGAGAACAGAGAAACAGCACTGTCTTCACTCCGGAACAAGATTCTGCAGCATGAGATGTCCAGGGCTCATGAAGTAGCTCAGGAGTTTACACAAAAGGGTGGTCAAGATGTGCTTGGAAGTGTGGTGAGAGCTCTATCAGACACTGTGCTGGCTGAGGCAGATGCTGTGTTTAGAACAGCATACTCTATTGCAAAGATGAATAGACCTTTTACTGATCATGATGATCTCATTGAACTTCAAGAAAAAAATGGTATCAACATGGGCACTAGTCTCCACTCAAGAACAAACACATTTGGAACATTTTATAGATGCTGAGTTGGTTCAAACTGTTTTTTGTCTATCTAAAAGAGTTAAGTCAGGTCCTCTGGATGGGTTCAAAAAAAAAAATTTGTAGAAAAGTTTCATCTTTCATCCGAAAGACTTCTTCAGTCTGAGGAGCTGTACTAAGCTGTATCTCGTTCATAGTGTATCACATGATCAAGGAGGACCATCACCTCCTCCTTGATCATGTAAACAGCTAGTTTTGACTGTCAACAACAAACTGGTTGATCTACTATGAGAAGGTGCTATTTATAAGACTGAGCTGAATACAACTCCTCAGATTGAGGAAGTCTTTCGGAGGAAAGCCGAAACGTTTACAATTTTTAAAAATTTTTTACCCATCCAGAGGACCGGACTTAACATTTTTAGATTTTTCTACCTGGATAATTGAGAATGCATTAGGATGGTTTTTGTATAATTAATACTTCTGTAGTTAATACTTGAAATTTTTTTGCTTTGATATGGTTTTATAAATTCTATGTTCTTTAAGACAACTGTTATACAAAGTTTGTTGTATATTTATTAAAATATAAGCATCAGAGAAATTTTGCAATTTTCAGTATGCTTAAAAAACCAAAATAAATTGACTATTACATTGTACTAACGGGTGTACTTTTGTTTCTAAGCACAGTACACCCACTACTACAGCCAGTTATGAATCTTAGCGTAGTTTGATAGACAATATCCAGCATCTGCAAAGTGATTGCAGGAGCATTCATGTAAATAATGTCACCACAGTCAATGGACAGAATGAAAGTAATAATAATAATCATCATTTTATTTAAAAAGCGCCTTTCAGGACACACAAGGACACTTTACAGTAAGAAAATACATAAAGAATATAAAATACATACAGAATATAAAATACATAAAGAATGTAAAATACATACAGCAAAGTTAAGGATAAGCGAGTCTAAAGAGATGTGTTTTCAGAGCAGTCTTGAGTAGAGAAAGAGAGGTGATGTTTCGTAAGTCAGAGGGTAGAGAGTTCCAGAGATGAGGGGCAGAGCAGGTGAAGGCCCTGCTCCCCATGGTGGAGAGGCGGGCAGAGGGTACATGGAGGTGTAGTGAAGAGGGGGATCTGAGAGAGCGAGAGGGGAAGGAGATGTGTAGGATGTCAGATAGGTACGGAGGGGCAAGGTTGTGGATAGCTTTGAAAGTGAGAAGAAGAATTTTGAAGACGATGCGTGATTTAACCGGGAGCCAGTGGAGCTGCTGCAGGACTGGAGTGATGTGGTTATAGGAGGAGGTTTGAGTAATGACACGGGCAGCTGAGTTCTGGACCAATTGCAGCTACTGGAGAGATTTGTTGGGGAGGCCATAAAGAAGGGAGTTGCAGTAGTCAATCCGAGAAGTCACAAGACTGCACTAGGATGGCTGTGGAGCGGGGTGTGAGAGAAGGGCAGAGACGGTTAATATTTCGGAGATGGAAATAGGCAGACCGAGTAACATTGTTGATGTGTGAAGTGAAGGAGAGAGTGGTGTCAAGGATGACACCAAGACTCTTGACCTGAGGTGAGGGGGATAGCAGAGCGTTGTTAAGGGGGATGAGAAGATGTTCTGATTTTGAAAAAGAGTTTTCGGTACCAACAAGAATGATTTCTTTTTTGTCACTGTTTAGTTGTAGGAAATTGTTAGAAAACCAGTGATTTAGCTCATTGAGACAGTCGGTGAGGACGGAGGGTGGGTGGGTGGAGTTTGGTTTTGTTGACAAGTAGAGCTGTGTGTCATCAGCATAATGGTGAAAATGGACACCAAATTTATGGAAGATGTGACCTAGAGGAAGGAGGTAAATGATGAAGAGGAGGGGTCCGAGGATAGAGCCTTGGGGGACACCCGTGGAGACGGGGGAAGACTGGGAACGAAAGGATTTAAGCTGAATGAATTGAGTGCGGTCAGAGAGATATGATTTGAACCAGTCTAACAGAGTACCTGAGATGCCAATGGAGGTTAGTTTGTTGAGGAGGATAGAATGACAGATTGTGTCGAAGGCAGAACTTAGATCCAGTATGATGTCAGTGAAGTAGCTGGATTTGGCTTGAGAAATACTGTCCTTATACTAGATGACGTGGTTCGCATAGAGTTCCTTGTGAATTGAGAGACCGGATTTCTTATAGAGTCGCTCCAACATCCAACCTTCGGATTTCAGAGAACGGAGTTCTGGAGTGAACCAGGGTGCAGAGTTGGAGAAGGAGACAGACCGGGTTTTCAGAGGAGCGACAGAGTTAAGGATGTTGGTGAGGCTGTTATTGTAGAATGTGACAAGGTCATCTGGGTTAAAAGAACTGAAGGTGAAGAAGGTATTATTAATATGAGACAAAAGAATGTCATGGTTGATATTCTTAATATTACGGAAGGAAAGAGTGCGTTGAGGTTTCTCTGAAGAAAATTTAAGATTGACACTGAATGAAATCATGAGGTGATCAGTAAATGGAAGTTCATCAGAAGAACAGTTAAGAGGAGAGAGTCCAGAGCAGCATAATAAGTCCAAAGTGTAAGGAACTCTCGTGAGGGTTTGGACCAAGATCACAACACAACAG
>NC_056517.1:20112746-20117425 GCF_014905685.2 Nematolebias whitei
GGAGAGAACAGGTGCAGCCAGTCAGAGATAATCAGGCCAGCTGGCTGCAGTGCAGACAATTAGTGCAGTCAGCCTTCACCAACATGCAGAGTGGACAGACTGGTTCTCCACATACACACACACATGAGAACCAGGTAGAAGGAGATAAGGAGTGAGAATGAAAAGAGCAGAACAGAACTGAGAAACCAGAGCTAGTGAACAGAGTGATAAAGATCTAAATACAAGGACGTGATTCATGACACCAAAGTGTGACCCTTTATGTGGGTTGGAAAGTTAATGAAATGCTGGAAGCCACAGCTGTCGAGGCAGGATGTGAAGTCTCTGGTGAGGGGGTTGTTGTCTTCATCCATATGAATGTTGAAGTCTCCAAGCAGAATAATGTTGGGTGAAAGAGCTGAGAGATGGGCGATTAGAGCAGCAAAGTCATTTATAAAAGAGTTGTTGATTTTGGGAGGATGGTAGAAAGTGGCAACAACGGTGGGGGTAGGGCCGGAGAGTAGACGCACAGTGTGCTCAAAGGAGGGAGAGGGAGGTGTGTGAACCGGCGTGACCTTCCAGTTGGAAGGCAATGTCCTGAAGAGGGAGCACAGGTGGCACGGCAGATAGGAAACGAAGGCGAAGGAGCTCGACCGCTGAGTAATAGAGAAGGCCAGACGCCGGGTGATGGTGGATGAGAAGCTGGAGAGTCCAAAGCAGAGCAGGCAGCAGGTAAATCCTAATGAACCACATGGTTGATATTGAGATGGATCAGAGACTTCGTGTAGCGGAAAAGGCAGGACGGACTGAATAAAACAGAAAAAAGCAAAAAAGCACGATGAGCAGCGGCAGCCTGGATGCGTCAGCGTTCGCTCACCGGAAGTGAGTAGTAGCGGGTACAAGGCATTTCCTATCATTCAGAATTAGACAAGATCTATATCTGAAAATGAAACACTATTTTACTTTCAATTTCTTTATCAAGTTTTCGGCATGAGGCTGAAAAGAGAGATGTGCATCGACCAAGATTCCCAAGTATTTGTAAGAATTGACAAACTCAATAGGAGCACCATTAGTTGATAAGATAGAAGGGAGGACTGCTGGTACCAACTTCCTAGCTGACATTGCAGGTTCGTGGTAAGACGTATTGTGTCACTTCCTGTTTGTCTGTTGGTAGCTCGAGTGAATTGTTTGCTCGAGTCGTCTCTGTTTTCTGGATCTGTCTTTTGCACAGTTTTTCATTCTAGTTCACAAACACAGTACAGTTGTTTTTCTACTCTTGGATAGTGCTTAAAACACCTTATCTTTCAACACATCTCGGTTTTATTTGTGTATTTTGCTCTGCTAGCTCTTGCTAGCATTAGCTTAGCAGGGCTGCTGCTTCTCTCCCTGCTTCCTCTGTTTTCACTTGTGTGTTAGATGTTTAGCTACTCCTCTGCCTCCTTTAGTGATAATGATACATGTAACAAATGTAGTCTTATGGTAGCTTTGGAGGAGAGGCTGTCTGAACTGGAAGCTCGGCTCCGAGCTGTAGAAAAACCAGTAGCTAGCCAGGTCCCCATAGACAGCGCGGAACCACAAAGACTAACTCCCGTTAGCGGTCCTCCAGCAGACCCCAGGCCAGCTGGGTGACGATCCGGAGCAAGCGTAGTGCTAAGTTTAAGCCCCTAGTTCACGTTTCTAATCAATTTTCCTCACTCAGTGACACACC
Source organism: Nematolebias whitei (assembly GCF_014905685.2). NCBI lineage: Eukaryota > Metazoa > Chordata > Actinopteri > Cyprinodontiformes > Rivulidae > Nematolebias > Nematolebias whitei. The sequence continues at coordinate 20,114,431 of NC_056517.1, forward strand.
CGCTGAGAAGCAGACCCTGGTTATTGGCAACTCCATAGTCCGAAACGTGGCTTTAGGGACTCCAGCGGCCATAGTTAAATGCATTCTGGGGGCCAGAGTGGGCGACATAGAATCTTATTTGAAACTGCTGACTAAGGCTAAGGCTAAATATGGTAAGATTGTTATTCACGTCGGTGGTAATAACACCCGGTTACGCCAATCGGAGGTCACTAAAATTAATGTTGCTTCGGTTAAATTAAATGAGTCCAATAAATCAAAAAAGTCCTTAAACAAGGGCTTCTCAGGACAGCACACGTGCAAATTAAAGTCACCAATAATTAAAACATGCTCATATTTTGGTGCGATTTCAGCCAAGAAGTCAGAAAACTCATTTATGAAGTCCTTAGATCGAGGTGGACGGTAGACGAGTGCAAATAACGTTGGAGGTGAATGTCCGAGTTCAAAGACGCTCAGCTCAAAGCTGGCGCGTGAAACTGGGATGGGCAATTGTTTACAGTCAAAAGTTGATTTGAATATTGTTAATAATCTACCACCGCGCCGGCCTGATGGCCGCGGGGCGTTAAAGCACAGACTGTTCGGTGGCAGTAAATCCGTCAAGGAGCTGGACTCACCCGGAGACATCCAAGTCTCTGTGATGCAGAAAAAGTCCAGATCGTGCTGTTGAAAGTAATCCCTGAAGATAAAAGTTTTGTTGGTAACAGATCTTGCGTTGACCAAACACATCTGGATATTGTCCAAAGTAGAGCCAGCAGCGGTGGAGTTAGCGTATGGATCTCAGGAAGGGAGACTTCAACGAAGCCAAGATTCAACTTGTCTGCTGTCCTCCTTAGATAGAGAACTTTACTAATTGGCTTTTATGTATGTGAATGTTTCTGTAAAGTGCCCAGAGACAACTTTGTTGTGATTTGGCGCTATATAAAAAAACTGAATTGAATTGAAAGCAACATCCCTTTGGTTTTATCAGCATTTAGCACCAGTTTGAGATGGAATGTATCTGACTGGATGATGTCAAATGCAGATTGTAAAAGCTGGAAACTTTAGAACTGTTTTAGCTCGAGAATAAACAACTGTGTCGTCGGCATAGAAATGTAAGAATGCATCAGGAACGATCTGACCTACATTACTTATGTAGATTGTGAAGAGGGTGGGTCCTAAGACATCGCCTTGTACACCATCAGTGTGCATACCGCAAGAACCGATCAACAGAGGATGCCATCTCCTCTGTGGTCCACACTGCGCTAAACCACCTAGAGCAGAAAGACTCTTATGTCCGTATGCTCTTTCTGGACTTCACATCTGCCTTCAAAACCATGATCCCCCAAACCCTGATGGACAAACTATTCACACTAGCACTAAGCCCCTCCATTTGCAACTGGGTACTAGACATCTTAACAAACATACCACAGTCAGTGAGGATCCACAACTTCTCCTCCTCCACCATAACCCTGAGCACTGGCTCTCCTCAAGGGTGTGTGTTGAGCCCTCTCCTGTTTACTCTGCTCAAATATGGTGGTGCAGCTACCCATCCAGGCTGTCATATTGTAAAGTTTGCAGATGCTACAGCGGTGGTGGGATGCATCACAAACAATGATGAGTCCAGCTACAGGCAAGAGGTGGAACACCTGGAGAGCTGGTGCAGAAAGAATAACCTTCACATCAATGTGAAGAAGACAAAGGAGATGATTGTGGACTTCAGAAGGAACAAACACACCTACACCCCCCTGATCATAAGAGGATCTGCGGTGGAAGTGGTCTCCAGCTACAAGTACTTGGGTGTACACATGAATGACAACCTCAGCTGGAGCAACAACACCACCAGCCTGATCAAGAAAGCTCATCAGAGACTCTACTTCCTCAGACGGCTGAGGTGAGCTAGTCTGGGAAGCTCAGTCCTCACCTCCTTCTACAGGTGTGCAGTGGAGAGCATCCTGTGCTCGAGCACTACACGGTTGGAATTCATCCCCATGGACAGGTGATGATTTCCAAAGGGGGGACTGTAGTGAACCTGATCTGACCTCAAATCTGATCAGATGAACAGGGACTGTTATTTCATTGATCTGCATCCAGAAATACAGTTCGAGCCATCTGGTGACTTTCTTTCTTGAATTAATCAAGCAGAAAAGACAATTCTCTATGATCATTACTATTTTACAAATGTTTGATAATCAAATTGTGTTAGTTCACTCAATGTTTACAGGTTGAAGAAAACTACTCATTTTTATTTTACATAAACAGTAAGTAATGATTTTTATTCCTCATTCAAAGAAGAAATCAGGTTAATATGCATTTCTTGATTTTCTGTCTTCAATGAGCCAGGTTGTAAGTATGTTAAAGGTCGGTTCTCGGTCAACTAAAATGTTTACTGAGAAGAAATGTCATGTTTAACTTTTTCAGAAGATAATAAGAGGGAGACTCCACGAAGTCTGGTTTTCTGCAATAATCTTTCTGTTAGTTGTTGAACAATCTCATTCTCTGACCTCGACTTTTCATAACACCTTACATCACAAACCACACCTTTTCCTGGTCCATCGACCAATCAGAAAGCTCTAAATTGACCCGGAAGTCAACTCATTTAAAATGTGGCAACTTCCCGGTTCTTGCTAGAGTCTGATAGAGTGTGCTGAAGAGTACCAAGTAGTCTGAAGTCTGAAGCCAGACGCTGAAGATTAATGGAGCTAAAAAGAGTCTGATGCTGCAGAGCTCTGAGAGTTCCACACAGAGTGAAAGGAGATGAAAGGAGTTCAGAGTTCTTGGATGCAAACGCGTTCAGGATGATCTAGAGATGTTTTGGGATTATAACTTCTGTTTGAACAACCTCGTACGACTCTCGAAGGATTTCAGCTGCTCTCAACGGAGACGCTGAAAGAGTCTGAAGGATTCTATACCGAGCTGATTTATCATCAACCAGGTAACGATCTACTTCGACCAAGTGTACCGTCGCAAGCTGAGATCTGAAGGAGCGTGCACGTTTCTGGTCAAACAGATTAATTCCCTC
>NC_056517.1:20117525-20122810 GCF_014905685.2 Nematolebias whitei
CAATGCACGACATTTACACAGTCAGAAAGATGAGGAACTCGTGAAAAAGTATGCATATATATATCCCTATATGACATACTACAGATGCATAACAAACAATGATGAGTCCAGCTACAGGCAGGAGGTGTGAATAAAGAATTCAATAAAATGTTGTTTGTCTGACTATTTAACCTGTGATATAAAGTGTTTTTGGTAAGGGCAAAATTAATCAGAAAACCAAAGGGTGGAATGAGTTGAGAGTTTAATAAAATGTTGTTTTTCTGACTATTTAACCTGTGATATAGAGTTTTCGGTGCATGTTGTTGTGAGTCACCCGAGAGGCCTGAGGAGGAGGCTTGGCCTGCCTCCTCCCGCACGTTATCTCGAGGTTCTCACGCTATCTCGAGGGTTTTCACAGACTTTAAGTCCAGGTGGGCATGTTTTGTTTACTGGGAGATGTTCCCACCTAATGCAGAGAGTATTAAAGTGTAACACTCAGAATAAGAGTTGGAGTCTGCTGTGGATCCTGTTCCGATGCCCAGCCAATTGATGTTACCTTTCTACTTGGACTGAAACGGCTCCCCAGTCGGTGTCACAGTGAGGGGCTTTACATCAATGTTTGATTTGTACTGAATGTACTTGTGCTTTGCTTCGCTGTATCTGTGGCAGTTTAATAAATGACACTTATTATTCTAGCTGAAACAGCCTGTGAGTGTTTATTCATTGCTCCGATCATTTCCCCGAACCTGTACTTTGTTTAAGATAATTTCATAAAACATTTTCTGGCGTCATGAACAGGATATCGGAGGGGAGACTGAGCAATGTTTAAAACGAAAAAGAGCTTAGGAAAAAGTTGTACCGGGATGGAAAGAAGCCCCATTCCAGTTGTTAGCGTTGTGTTTGAGAGGTGAAGGGGGGGCACCCCGAGCCTTGGAACGATTCTCTGAAAGCAGATAGTCCGGGTGATGTTTTGATTGCTTTGCGGGCAATAGAGGTCAGAAAGACAGGGCTACAGTGTCGCATGTGAGTGTGTGCGACTGCTTGGAAAATACTGCATGAGGAGAATCAGGTAAAAATAACACAAGCATTGAATCAGAAGCAGGTGCTTGAGGAGGCACGAGCTGAACTGAATGACTGATGTGGCTTTTGTTGAATCAGAAGCAGGCGCTCGAGGAGGCGTGAGCTGAACAGTGTTGAATCAGAAGCAGGCGCTTGAGGAGGCGCGAGCTGAACAGTGTTGAATCAGAAGCAGGCGCTCGAGGAGGCGCGAGCTGAATAGTGTTGAATCAGAAGCCAGCGCTCGAGGAGGCGCAAGCTGAACAGAATGACTGATGTGGCTTTTGTTGCTCATTTGGGAACTGGATGGGATCCATCGAGTTGGGACGGTAACATCTGGGGAGACGAGGAGGTTGCATACTTGTCTAAAATATATAAACAGCAGACTGCACAACCCACAGATGCTTGGGTAGCTAGGCTGTTGGATAAAGGTGGAGGTCAGGTAGGAGTGAATTCAGCGTATCGACAGGGAGTCAGAGCTTTGCAATGAGGTGACGCCAACTCTCCCTTAATATTTGAAAAGAAACCTGCAGCCTGTCCTTTCTCCACCTTCGTTCAGCTCTGCGACACTGCTGCCTAATGGCTCGAGTGACGTCATTCAGCCAAGGCTCTGATTTAAGTTTCGTTTTTCTGGTCTTAAGGGGAGCAACACGGCCCAGAACATCTAAACAGGCAGAGTTGAACTGAGAGGTTAGCTCCTCAGTGGTAAGAGACACCGAGAGCTGTTCGATCCTCTCAGAGTTAAAACCTTCATTAAAACGAGCAGCAGTGAAATGGTTAATGGAACGCGTACGTGCAAGAACGCACGTCTTAGCAGTAGGACGGGGGGGGGGGGTGTGAAGTCAAACAATACAGGCATGTGATCTGAAAAAAACATTGTCACCGATTTTCAAATTAGAAACAGAGACATCGCGTGTTAAAACGAGGTCCAGCGTGTGACCGTGGTCTTGGATGGGACCGTTTACCTGCTGAGTTAAATTAAAAGAGTCCAATAAATCTAGAAAGTCCTTCACTAAGGGCTTCTCCTGACAACACACATGCAAATTAAAGCCACCAATAAACAAAAAGTGAGTGTATCTCTGTGTGATATCAGCCAAAAAGTCAGAGAATTAATTTAGTCCTTGGATCGATCAGACATCTACTTTAAAATGTCTTAGTATGATGGAATCATTTTATGGGGTTCCCCTTCAGATACAAACAGATAATGGGACCCATTTCACTAGAAAACAGGTGAAAGACTGGTCAGCTGAAAAACATGTTGAATGGATTTATCACATTCCTTATCATCCACAAGCTGCTGGGCTGATTGAGAGAATGAATGAACTGTTAAAAGAAATGCTGAGAAAATTAAATGACAAACATGATTTGACTAACTGGAAAGTAAATTTGTTGCAGGCTGTGTTTCAATTGAATAACAGACCCATTGCATCAAGCACCACTCCTCTAAATCGAATGATACTCCAGAAAAAGAACCAATCAGAATGTGGAAAATGGATGACAGAGCAGAGCTGCCTGTCAGAGCAACTCCTGGAGCTGCTGGACTAGATCTGAGGACTCCAGAGCCAGTGACATTGACATTATGCTGGATATACAGTATGAAGAGGAAAACGAAACCTAACAGTATTAATGCACGTTAAAATAATTGCACATTTCATTTGCTGCATTATTGCAACAATAACAAGTTAGCGTAAACACCACTAATTAAAATGCTTTGAGTCAGAACAGCGTTAGGGGTCGCCATAGCGAACTAAGTTGCACAAAGACTAGGCAGTTATTTTTATGCCAGATGCCCTTCCTGACGCAACCACAGACCACCGAGCTACCACAGCCCTCTGTGTTGAGCAAAGAGCTGCTATCTAGGACACCAGGAGGAGCCGATGGTGGGGGTTAAGGGCCTTGCTCAAGGGCCCAGAGTGGGACGAATGAGGGTGGGGGCAGGTGTGGGTGCTTCACCTACCCCACCCACATTTTTGATGTTGTCGGTACCGGGGCTTGAACCGGCGATCTTCCGATCACAGGCCCATCTTCTCTAACCTCTGCACCACCACTCCCCCATATTGACTCTGTGCCTGACTCTGCGCGATTTATGCGTGTGAACTATAGCCGAACCGAACTGATGAGAATAGGAGCGGATTTGCCACGAAATATAGCAGAAATCAGCAACAAACTCAAAACTACGCTCGGCAGAATGCAGATCTTAAAGTCATCTACTTGGAAGCTGCAGCAGAGGCGTTCCAGCAGGCAGAAGAGAATGCGCTGCTCCCGATTTAAGAGGAGAGGATGCCGGGTGGGGGTTATGCTGAGGCTACAAGCTAACGCTAAAGCCGGTAAACTCCCCATGCCGTCTCTCTTTCTGTTGAATTTCTCGTTGGACAACAAGGTGGATTTACTTCGTCTGAGAGCGGGCGCCTCAGAAGAGATGGAGAAGTGTGCGGTGCTTTGCCTCACAGAAACGTGGATTACAAGCGAAACACCGGATAGTCTTCCAGCTGGATGACAGACTCTTTTTTTTTGTTCGAGTGGACCGCTGCAGCAAGCTAACGGGGAAATCACGGGGAGGTGGACTGTGCATTTACGTGAGTAAAAGTTGGTGCACGAAACTGTACTGTTGTAAATAGCTCATGCTCGAAGGCTTTGGAGCAAATAACAGTGAAATGTCGGCCACATTATCTACCCCGCGAGTTCACAGTGACTTTCATCACGTCGATTACATTCCTCCAGACGCTAATGCTAATGAATCACTGCAGGAGCTACATGATATAATCAGCTCACTGCAGAGCAAACACCCCGAGGCTCTTTACGTTTTAGCCGGAGACTTTAACCACGTGAATCTAAAGGACTGTCTCCCAAGCTTTAATCAACATGTGACAATTCCTACACGTGGAGACAAGACGCTGAACCGTATTTACACGAACGTAAAATATGCATACAAAGCCGAATCCCGCCCCCACCTAGGACTGTCAGACCACATCTCAATCTTCCTGGCTCCTGCTTACATGCCCCCGCTGAGACGCTCCAGACCGGTACAAAAGAAAGTTAAATGCTGGATCCAGGACAGTGGCCCCATACTGAGAGATTGTTTTGACCGAACAGACTGGCAGGTTTTCAGAGAAGCTGCTGAAAATGGAGGTTCACTTTATATTGAAAAATACACATCCTCAGTTCTGGGTTACATTAGTACATGTACTGAAACCGTCTCCACTATCAGCTATGTTAAAAGCTACCCAAACAGAAAACCTTGGCTGAATGCAGAGGTGCGTACCCTGCTGGAAGCCAGGAACACTGCCTTCAGGTCTGGAAACTCAGAGGAGCTGAGTAGGACAAGAAAAGAGCTGGTTGCTGGTATTAAGAAGGCCAAGGCCACATATGCACAGAAGATTGAGGGTCAATTCATCTCACAAGACCCTCGGAGCATGTGGAGAGGCATTAAGTGCATAACAGATTATAAAGGAAGGACCGAATAATGCCCCAAAGACCCATCTCTGCCTGATGCCCTCAACAAGTTCTATGCATGCTTTGAAGACCCGAACAGACCACCCAGCACCAGACTCACCTCACCACCGGATGAAGAGCATCTCAGCGTGACCTCAGCAGAAGTAAAGAGTACCTTCAGGAGGATTAATCCGCACAAAGCAACTGGCCCAGACAACATCCCCGGAAAAGTGTTGAAGGAATGTGCTGATCAGCTCTGCGTGGTGCTGGCAGACATCTTTAACACCTCACTTACCCTGGAGACAGTTCCCACCTGCCTGAAGACTGCCACCATCATCCCAGTCCCAAAAAGCTCTACAGTGACTGGTCTGAATGACTATCGGCCAGTGGCCCTCACCCCGATAGTTGCTAAATGCTTCAAAAAACTGGTCATGACTCACATCAAAACAACCATCAACATCAACAAGGACCCTCATCAGTATGCATACCGTGAGAACCGATCAACAGAGGATGCCATCTCCTCTGTGGTCCACACTGCGCTCAACCACCTGGAGCAGAAAAAGTCTTACGTCCGTATGCTCTTTGTGGACTTCATATCCGCCTTCAACACCATGATCCCCCAAACCCTGATGGACAAACTATCCACACTAGGACTAAGCCCCTCCGTTTGCAACTGGGTACTAGACTTCTTAACAAACAGACCACAGTTAGTGAGGATCCACAACTTCTCCTCCTCCACCATAACCCTCAGCACTGGCTCTCCTCAGGGATGTGTGTTGAGCCCCCTCCTGTTTACTCTGCTCACGTATGATTGTGCA